>NW_012115211.1:4714610-4845385 GCF_000951035.1 Colobus angolensis palliatus | reverse complement strand
TCCTGACTTTGGGTAATTCCCCTGCCTCGGCCTCCCGAAGTGCTGGGATTACAGGCATGAGCCACCATGCCCAGCCAAAAAGTTTCTTTAAGCTTTAGAACTCAATTAGGAAAGTTATGTAAATTTTTAGGATTGTGGTCAAACCTGGGAAAATCTCTAATTTCTTTTCTCTACTATTATAGATATATTGATTATTGGTGTTACTAACCCAGATTTGTGTCCTACAAACAGGGGAATTCTGATGAATTTTATTTCATGTAAATTCTATCAAAAATGAAAAAAGGATATGGTGTGTTTGTAATTGTATATGCTGTATTATTTAGAATATTCTGGGTTTTTTTTTGTCATTTGTTTTGTTTTTTCCCTGAGATGAAGTCTCACTCTGTCGCCCAGGCTGGAATGCAGTGGCACCATCTCAGCTCACTGCCTCTGCCTCCCGGGTTCAAGTGATTCTCCTGCCTCAGCCTCCTGAGTAGCTGTGATTACAGACATGAACCACCATGCCCAGCTAGAATATTCTTGATGGGAAAATTTTGACTAGGCATCAGTGAGAACCTGCTTACAGTCTTACACATGTGCTAATTGGGAGATGTTCCCATAGGCCAGCTTCTGGCTCTGTATATTTCAAACCTTGCTTCTGTTGCACTACCCACATACTTCTGATGTTGAACACTTGTGTACACTATAATGCAGCCACACCATGGGGGAAGTAGGCACTGTGGCCGATAGGGAGAGTTCCACCTGCACGCCTCCACCAGGATGGATTTTGATAACCCAGTGTATCCAGAAGGGACTCTAAATCACATAGTATATTTCAGTAAACCCAAATGTAACCTAACTGGAAAAAAGAGGTAGTCTAACACAAGGAAAATGTGATGGAGGTGAAGCTGAGGTAGAAGAAAGGGGACAGTCTTGCCTGATTGGGATTAAATTATCTTTCTTTTGAAAATGTTACCAAGACCCATGACTGTGCCAGAAATTCCCTGGAGGTTCCCAGGGCCCTAAAAGAGGCATGACAAGTGAGAGATCCTAAATGTAAGCTTCATGGTATGTATGTCTTCACTTAAAGAAATTCTTTAACTCAGAACTTTATAAAAATGACAGAATGACTGACTTATGCTCTTGGATGGGATCAGTTTAGAATCTGATCCTGTTAGTACTTTATAATCCCAGCTGCATTTTGCTGGAAACCTTTACGAAGGTAAGGCTCATGAAAGGAACTACTCATCAGAAAGTCTGTGGCTAATTTGATTCCCACTGTGTCCTCAGCACAGAACCTGCCACATCATGAGCATTTACTGAATGTCTGTTGAAGGAATATATTTGTCCCTGAGAGGATATTTCTGGTTTCCTGTGGGTCCCTGGCCTACATCTCCTCTTCTGGGTATTTCGTGCTGATCTTGTCCTGGGCCTGCCTGATCTAGGAGGATGTTACTATATTAATCCATTCTCATGCTGCTGTAAAGTCTTACTCAAGGCTGAGTAATTTATAAAGGTAAGAGGGTTAATGGACTCACAGTTCCACATGGCTGGGTAGGCCTCACAATCATGGTGGAAGGTGAATGAGGAACAAAGTCATGTCTTACATGGTGGCAAGCAAGAGAGCACATGCAGTTGAACTCCCCTTTATAAAGCCATCAGATTTCATGATAGTTATTCACTATCATGAGAACAGCATGGGAAAAACCTGCCTCCATGATTAAATTGCCTCCCACTGGGACCTTCCCATGACACGTGGGGATTATGTGAGCTACAATTCAAGATGAGATTAGGGTGGGGACGTAGCCAAACCGTATCGGTTGCTTTTGGCGTAAGAAGGACCTCTTTTCTAACCTCTTTTTCACAGATAACTTTAAATCTATAACTTCCATTCTTTTGCTGAGAAGGCTCTGTTTTCACACTACGTCGGGAGCCAGTTTTGTTACTATATCAGGAGTTTGTTTTTAATGAACAGAAAATGACTTTTCTTTCCCTTTTCTGTGCCATTTCTCTTTTTAATCCAACCTGAGAGCTGAGTGATCCTATTTCCCTCCCGTTTGAGGGCTGAGTATCCACCTGGCTGTCTGTTGGTCCTGCTCATATTCTGATGATGGGGGTCATTTTGCTAAACCCCAGCTCCTGATGGCTGAATAAGTCACTTCCAGATTGACATCCAAATGACATATATGTGATGAGATAAAACTTTGAAATAGTAATCTTGGAGCTTTCCTTTTTTGCCATCTCCCACACTACCTGGCCTTCTCCTTTAAGACACAGGTATCCAAACGTCCCCAGATGAGGGTTATTACAGCAATAACGGAAAGAGAACGAAACCATATCTCCTTCTTTTATTATTACTTCCAAACTAGGGTCTTGCAAATCGTCTTTCCAGGCATTAGAAGGAGAGATGACACCTAGACAAAGCATTGGGCAGAAGGGAAGAAAGAGGAGTGGGCAGAGCAACACAGGCATTATCTGGGAGACCCCACAGTACAGGTGACACCAGGTCTTGGTGACACACTGCCCTGTCTGAATGTGTGAGGAACTAGCGCCTTGACCCCGAGAAAACCACACATACGCCTCAACTTTGGTTTAAAATGTGGAATATAACAAACACATACAGAAGAACACAGTGTATCAATGTAGAGCAAAATAAATACATTTGGAGTGAGCACCTGTGTGCCCATCACCCATGCAAGAGCTAGAATATTGGGATGGCCCAGCAGCCCCCCGGGTGTTCTCTCCCTGGTCACACCCCCTTCCCTGTCTCCTGAAAGTAACCACATCCATGGTTACTTTTTGAGTAAAAATTTTATGGTAAACAGTTCCTTGTTTATTTGTAGTTCTACCACCTGTGTGTGTGTGTGCACGGGCACGCAGGCAGGCCCGTGCGTATATACACAATGTAGCTGTTTTGCCTGACTAAACATTATATTAAAGGAATCATACTATCTATGCACTTCAAGTCTTTTTTTTTCCCACTCAGTATGCTTTTAAAATTCATCTGTTCTATTGCATTTCACAGGGTTTCATTAATGTTCATCGTTAAATGGAAGTGCATTGTATAAATGCATGACATTGTTAATCCATTCCATTGTTTGTGGATATTTTTGTTGTTCTCAGTTTTTTAATTACAGACAATACACCTGTGAACATTCTTACACTGGGTCTTGTATATATATGCAAGTATTTTTTAGTTTTTAAATTAAACTAAATTTAAGTTCAACTTTTTATTGGACACATTATAAAAGAGGTTTACTCAAAAAAGCAAAGCCCATGTCATCATCAGACTCCTCGGATTCTTCTTTCTTTGCTTCCACTTTCTTTTTTTTTTTTTTTTTTTTTTTGAGACGGAGTCTCGCTCTGTCGCCCAGGCTGGAGTGCAGTGGCGCGATCTCGGCTCACTGCAAGCTCCGCCTCCCGGGTTTACGCCATTCTCCTGCCTCAGCCTCCGGAGTAGCTGGGACTACAGGAGCCCGCCATCTCGCCCGGCTAGTTTTTTGTATTTTTTAGTAGAGCCGGGGTTTCACCGTGTAGACCAGGATGGTCTCGATCTCCTGACCTCGTGATCCACCCGTCTCGGCCTCCCAAAGTGCTGGGATTACAGGCTTGAGCCACCGCGCCCGGCCTGCTTCCACCTTCTTCCTCAGCCGGAACCCCCGCTGCTGGAGCAGGTCCACCAGCTCCTACACTGCAGATGAGGCTCCCAGTGTTGACATTGTCCAGGGCCTTTGCAAACAAGTCAGGCCAAAAAGGTTCAACATTTACACTGCCTGCTTTAATGAGGGCATTGATATTATCCTCTGTGACGGTCACCTCGTCACTGTGCAGAATGAGGTCTGAGGAGATGCAGGCGAGCTGGGGGATGGAGGCCATGGCGGAGGCGAGTGTAGGGCTGGCACTGCCCGGCGCGGTGCTAGTTGCTGGATGAAGTGAGGACCTCACCCTAACACAGCCTTAGCTTCCTGGGAAGGACTGAGCACCTTCATGGTAGCTGAGGAAAGGCAAGAATATTTTTTAGAGTATACATCCAGGAATGGAATTGCAGGGTCTTACATAAGACATGTGTTTTCAGCTGTCATTGGTAATGCCAAATTGTTTTCCAAAGTGTTGTATGTGTTTACATTCCCACCAGCAGTGTGTGAGTGTTATTCTTGCCACATGCCCTCTCTAATACTTGTTCTTGTCAGACATTTTTTTTTTCTAATGTAATGGGAAAACAATATGTCATCATGGTAGCAAAATCTTGATAATGAATGAGACTGAAAATCTCTACATTTGTGTTTTTCCTTCTATGTAGTATCCGTTATGGTCTTAGACTATGTTTTGTTTTTTTTTAAACTAGGTGATATGGTTAGGCTTTGTATCCCCATCCAATCTCATTTTCAATTATAATCCCCATAATCCCCACATGTCAAGGGAGAGACCAGGTGGAGGTAGTTGAATCATGGGGGCAGTTTCCCCCATGCTGCTCTCGTGATAGATTTTACAAGATCTGATGTTTTTATAAGGGGCTTCCCCCTTCACTTGGAACTTCTCCTTCTTGCCACCTTGCCAAGAAGCTGCCTTGCCTCCCCTTTGCCTTCCATCATGATTGTAAGTTTCCTGAAGCTTCCCCAGCTATGCTGAACTGTGAGTCAATTAAACCTCTTGCTTTTATAAATTGCCCAGGCTTGGGCAGTTCATTATAGCAGTGTGAAAATGGACGAACACACTAGGTCGTCTATCTTATTGATATGAAGTTCTCTTTTTTTAATATTTTGGATGAAAGTCCTTTGTCGGTTATGTATACTACAATCTTCTCTCATTTCTTGGTTTATATTTTCCTTTTTTTTTTTTGACGCAGTCTCACTCTGTTGCCCAGGTTGGAGTATAATGGCATGATCATGGCTCACTGCAGCCTTAACTTCCTCGGGCTCAGGTGATCCTCCCATCTCAGCCTCTGGGTAGCTGGGACCTATAGCCACCACGATCAGCTAATTCTTTTGTATTTTTTGTGGAGACGTGGTTTCACCGTGCTGCCCAGGCAGAGTATTTTCCTATTAATGATGCCCTTTGAACTGAAGTGTTTTTAATATTTTCATATTTATCATTTTTTCATTACAAGTAATACTTT
Organism: Colobus angolensis palliatus; assembly: GCF_000951035.1. Lineage (NCBI taxonomy): Eukaryota > Metazoa > Chordata > Mammalia > Primates > Cercopithecidae > Colobus > Colobus angolensis. Next base: position 4,840,290 of record NW_012115211.1, on the reverse strand, counting down.
TTAAATCTCATTAAGAAATCTTTCCCTACCCAGAAGCTATAAAGATGTTCAACCATTTCATTTTTATTTATGTAACCTTCTTAACACATTAATTCTTTATCTTAGCCCAATTGTATTCCTCTGCCCTTTGCCTTTTGTTGTTACTGTTGTGAGGGCAGGTGCCAATTTCATTTTCTCTCTTATGAAGTAATCTCTTTTCTTTTTGGTTCACCTACTACAACATTTTGGCTGTACGTATGTATGCATATTTTCAAACATTAAAAAAAGTTAAAAGAACAGAACAGTGAACATGATAACACTTGTCCCAAGGTTTAGCCATTGTTAACAGTTTTTCCTGACTCTGCTTAAGACCTCTTTTTCTTTGATGTTCTCTGGTTTTATTATTATGTGTTTTGTTATTTATTTCCTTTAGTTTACCTGCTTGGGATTCATTGAACTTCTGGAATCTTTTGGATTCGCATCTTTCTCCAATTCTGGAAAACCAATATCAGTTATTTATTTATTTATTTATTTATTTTTTGAGATGGAGTCTCTCTCTGTGGCCCAGACTTGAGTGCAGAGGCATGATCTCAGCTCACTTCAACCCCTGCCTCCCAGGTTCAAGTGATTCCCTTGCCTCAACCTCCTGAGTAGTTAGGATTACAGGTATCTGCCACCACACTGCTAATTTTTGCATTTTCAGTAGAGATGGGTTTTTGCCATGTTGGCCAGGATGTTCTCAACTGAACTCCTGACCTCGTGTGCTCTACCCACTCTGGCCTCCTAAAGTGCTAGGATTACAGGTGTGAGCCACTGCGCCTGGCCCCAATATCAGTTTTCTATTACTGCATAACAAACTGCCCCCAAACTTAGTGGCTGAAAACAATACACCACCTATTTTGTCATCCAAACAAGTCTGCAGTTTCAATAGGTGTCTGAGGGGACAGTGTGCCTCTGCTCCATGTAGTGTCATCAGAGGCAGCTCAGGAAAGGACGATTAGGATGGCTCAGGGCTGGCAAACAGATGTTGATGTTGAGTGGTTTTCTCTGCCTGTTTTCTAAGAACAGCAGTTCAGAAGTTCAAAGATTTCTTTGTATTTTGTACTCTCGCTGTCTCTTTCAGTCCAAACTGATGAAATTCCTTTAAAACTTTGTGGACTTCTTATGAATCAATTTATAAATTCACTCCATTAGACAAAAGCCATACCCACAGGTTTCATAGAGATCATCTCTACTTTGAGCTCCTTGTGAAATTTTCAGAAGCCCAGTTGTTTAACAGAGAAGGCCAGTGAGGCACAGTGTGAAGACCCTTAAAAGGGCCTTTGGTGTGTTTGAAAGGGTCTCTGGGGCACCACCTTAAATCTAACTGAGGTTTTTAACAAAGGTTTTGGAGTCAAATCCTTGGCTTCATCTTTACACCATATTCTTGTGACAGTGCTCTGAATTTGCTCTTTGCCTGAAAGCCATTCTTAATTAGAGAATCACATATATCATCTATAATAGAGAGACTGGAATAAGAAACATTTTTATTCCCAAACATAGTAAGTCCTGCCCCCTGATTTTTTTTAAACTAGACTTTATTTTTTTTTAGAGCAGTTTTGGATTCAGAGCAAAATTAAATGGAAAATACAGAGAGTTCCAACATACTCCTCCCTGACCACATATACACAACTTTCCCACCATCAACATCCCAATCAGTGTGGTGCATTTGCTACAGTTAATGAACCAACATTGACACATTATCAACCAAAGCTCATGTTTTACATTAGGGTTCACTCTTTGTGTTATACATTCTATGCGTCTTAAGTGTAGAATAACACCCATTCACTATTATAGTACCAGAGAATAATTTCACTGCGGTAAGAATCCCCTGCGCTGCACCTATTCATCTCTTCCTCCTCCCAAACCCCCGGCAACCATTCATCTTTTTACTGCCTCCACAGTTTTGCCTTTTCCAGAATGACATATAGTTGGAATCATATAGTATGTAGCCTTTTCAAGTTTGCTTCTTTCAATTAGCAATATGCATTTAAGATTCCGTCATATCTTTTCACTGCTTGATGGCTCATTTCTTTTTATTGTTGAATAATAGCTATTGTATCTATGTACTGGTTTATTTGTCCGTGTACCTTTTAAAGGACATCTCAGTTGCTTTCAAGTTTTGGCAATTATGAATAAAGCTGCTATAAACATGCATGTACAGGTTTTTGCATGGATGTTTTAATTCACTTGAGTAGCTTTTTTATATTTAAAAGTTATTCATTACTTTATCTTTCTGCTCTCTCATTTTTTATAGACTACTTGGAGAAACCAGGCAGCAGCACTCTGCCTGGAAATTTTTTTTTTTTTTTTTTGAGACGGAGTCCCACTCTGTCGCCCAGGCTGGAGTGCAGTGGCTGGATCTCAGCTCAGTGCAAGCTCCGCCTCCCGGGTTTACGCCATTCTCCTGCCTCAGCCTCCCGAGCAGCTGGGACCACAGGCGCCCGCCACCTCGCCCGGCTAGTTTTTTGTATTTTTTAGTAGAGATGGGGTTTCACCGTGTTAGCCAGGATGGTCTCGATCTCCTGACCTCGCGATCCGCCCGTCTCAGCCTCCCAAAGTGCTGGGATTACAGGCTTGAGCCACCGCGCCCGGCCGGAAATTTTCTTACCTAGAAGATCAGTTTATTAGGTAAATAGGTACATTTTATTTATTTTTTATTCATACCATTTTACTTAGTTCTAATTTTTTTTAATGTAAATTGTCAGTTTATAATTGTATATACTTATGGGGTACAGAGTAGTATTATGATTTATGAGTACAACGTGCAGAATTAAACCAAGCTAATGGTATATTTTCTATATTATATGTTACTACAGGTAATAATGTTGTTAAACTTTATGTTACTGGACCCAAGAGTCTTTTTGCTACATTCCAATAAGCCTCTCTTGCATTTCTTTGAGTCCTCACCAGCAGCCTCTGCAAACCCTTTTGGCTTCCACTCACCATCTGGTCCCAAAGTCAATGTTACATTTTTAGGGTTTTGTGTTTTTTGTTTTTTGTTGTGTGTGTGTGTGTGTGTGTGTGTGTGTGTGTGTGTGTTTTAATACAGCAACATCACACTCCTGGTATCACAACTTATTCCAGTTATCTACTGCTTCATAAAAAACTACCTAAATGTAGTGGCCTAAAACAACAATGATTTGTTTTGCTCATGAATTTGCAATTTGGGCGAGGCCCAGTGAGGATGCGTCTCTGCTCCTGTGGTGTCAGTTAGTGCGTTTTCTCACTCCTCTCCTAACGGAACTCCAGTCTGAGCATGTTTTAGTCCTTCTCACCCTCTTTTTCACGTCTTTTAGCTTTTCTTCCTTTGTTTCTGCGCTGCGCTCTAGATCGTTTCTTGATATTTCAACTTACCTATTTTCCCTGTTGGATTTAATCTTCATTTAAACCCATCTATTCAGGGTGTGTGTGTGTGTGTATGTGTGTGTTTTGATATGAAGTCTCAGCTCACTGCAACCTTCGCCTCTTGGGTTCAAGCAATTCTCTTGCCTCAACCTCCCTAGTAGCTGACACTATGCCTGGCTGATTCCCTCCCTCCCTCCCTCCCTCCTTCCTTCCTTCCTTCCTTCCTTCCTTCCTTCCTTCCTTCCTTCCTTCATTCCTTTTTTTGAGACAGAATCAGTCTGTCGCCCAGGCTGGAGTGCAGTGGCACAATACTGGCTCACTGCAACCTCCACCTCCTAGGTTCAAGAGATTCGCATGCCTCAGCCTCCAGAGTAGCTGGGATTCCAAGTCTGAGCCACTATGCCCAGCTAATTTTTGTGTTTTTAGAAGAGAGGGGTTTTCAGCATGTTGGCCAGGCTGGTCTCAAACTCCTGATCTCAAGTGATCTGCCCTCCTTGGCCTCCCAAACTGCTGGGATTACAGGTGTCAGCCACAGTCCACATATTCTGTTTTTAAGTTCAATTTTAACTTGCTTCTTTCAAAAATTTGTTTGACTTTTCTTTTTAATGGTTAGCCCTGCAAAAGCAAGACCTCAAAAAATTAATTAAAAAACTCTGAGGTGTTCCTCTCCATGGGAATCTTTAGTAAAAGGCAAAAGACTTATATGATCTGAAGAAAAACTAGAGCATTGTTTAACTTTTATTACAGTATAATTTGCAAACAATAAAATGCATATATTTTAAGTGAACAATTTGGTCAGTTTTGACAAATACATACACTTCTGTAACCATCATCCCAATTAAAATAAAGAATACGGTTGACCCTTGAACAGCATGGGGATCAGAGGTGCCGACCCTCCAATGAGGTTGAAAATCCATCTATAACTTTTGTCTTCTCCAAAACTTAAATACTAATAGCCTACTGTTTACCACAAGCCTTACCATAACATAAACAACACAAATTTTGCATGTCATATGTATTATATACTGTATTCTAACATCAAGGTAAGCTAGAGAACAGAAAATGTTATTAAGAAAACCATAAGAAAGAGAAAATATATTTCCTATCATTCAGTGGAAGTGGATCATCATAAAAGCCTTCATCCTCATTGTCTTCATGTTGAGTAGGCTGAAGGGGAAGAGGAAGGGCTGATCTTGCTGTCTCAGGGGTGGCAGAGCCAGAAGAAAATCTGTTAATAAGTGGACCTGCACAGTTCGAGCGTCAACTGTATATCCATGTATGAGATGAAGTATCCATCTATACTCCTTCTACTCTATGTATGTATATGCAGTGGATGTACACGTTTCTATCCATTTACTTATATAGAGTACATCCTACTTTATATGGAGTGTAAAGCATACAGAGTATATCCACCATTTATTTCTTTTGTAGTCAATACCAGCCAGAATACCCTCTCTCACTCTCTCCCCAGGTCACCACTGATCTGGTTTCTATATAAATTAGCTTTGCCTGCTCTAGAACTTCTTCATACACGTGATACCATACAGTATGCAGTCTTCTGTGTCTGGCTTCTTTTCTTCTCAGCATAATAATTTTGAGATGTGTTCATGTTGTTGCGAGTATCAGCAGTTCTTTCGATGGTATGAACATAACACAATTTGTTTATTCACTTATTATTGCTAAACATTATGGGCTTTACCCACAGGTTTGAATTATTATGAATAAAGCTACTATGAATATTGCACACAAATATTTTCTGGGGACATGTGTTTTTATTCTTTCTGGGTAATTACCTAGGAGTGGAATTGATGAGTGATAAGGAAAGTTTATGTTTAATTGTATAAAGCCAAACTATTTTCCGAAGTGTTTGTCCCGTTTTATACTCTCACCAGCAATATATAGAATTTCATTCTTCACATCCTTGCCAACGCTTGGTATTGTAAGTCTTTTTAAAAAACTTTTTACCCATTCCACTTGGTCTGTAGTAGTATTTCATTATAGTTTTAATTTGCATTTCCCCATGGCTAAAGATGTTGAACATCTTTTTATGTGTTCATTGGCTATTCATCTAATTTCTCTTTAAAGCATCTGTTAAATCTTTTGCCAGTTTTAAAATCGGGTTGCTTGTCTTCTTATTGAGTTGTAAACTTCTTTATATAGTCTAAATATAAGTCCTTCGTTAACTATAGCCACTGCAAGTATTTTCTCTATGTCCTTTCGTTAAAAAAATGCTTTTTTGTTATTGCTTGTTTTTATTTTTATTAAAGTTATACATACAGGCACATAGATTTAAGAATCAAACAATTCTATAATTGTGTTATTTTAAAACAGATAAGAAAAGCAGACACTACTCTCAAAGTGCTTGGAGGCACCTCTTTTAGCCTTTTTTTTTTTTTTTTAATTTACCTCTTTGACTGTAGATGACATGCTGTTTGGTGAATTTTTTTTAGCATTACCCTCTGACTTCCCACCATGGAGGATGAGGGTTTAGCTCTTTCCTGTGCACACACATATTCTTTTCTTCCCTGTATCTTTCCAATATAGTTATGCCATAATTTTATCTAGCTCAATATTCAATTTACATTATTGAGATTATGTGGAAACTGCACAACTGAGCCACGTAGTAACCTTTTAATACTTTTCCTTTCCCATATAGTATTGTTTAATTGTCCCATTGGCTTAGTTTTCATGTGTTTATCACCAATTCAACTCCAGACTCGTTGCTGATTGTCTAAATCTCTCTCAAGTTGTTCATCTTTATGAAGTAGCCTAGCCCTTCCCCAGAACGTCTGACTTGCTACAGTCTGGACTGGTTGCTCTCCATGTCATCCTGGGGATTCCCATGATCTGTGTTAGAGCTCCTGATGTCTTCCTTTTTCAGCATTGGCCCCATGTTGGCAGCGAACATCCTCCAGGAACTAATTGCCTGTGCAACTACAACAGACTCCTAAAACCTCTACCTCCTTCAGCCATGCTGGCTCCTTCCAATTCATCCTCCTCATGGCAGCCAGAGGATCTTCTTAACTGTGATGCCCCACAGCTCGTGAAGCCTCAAACACCAAAAACATGCTTTTAAAACCATTCTGTTGGGCCGGGCGCGGTGGCTCATGCTGGTAATCCCAACACTTTGGGAGGCCAAGGTAGGTGGATCACCTGAGGTCAGGAGTTCGAGACCAGCCCGGCCAACATGGTAAAACTCTGTCTCTACTAAAAATACAAAAATTAGCTGGGCGTGGTGGTGGGTACCTGTAATCCTACCTACTCTGGAGGCTGAGGCAGGAGAATCACTTGAACCCAGGAGGCAGAGGTTGCAGTGAGCCAAGATCATTGCACTCCAGCCTGGGCAATAAGAGTGAAACTCCGTCTCAAAAAACACCAAAAAAACAAAAACCTGTCACTATCATCTCACCCTGCTCTGTTTTTCTCTGTAGCCCTTGGTCGCTTGACACATTAAAATGTCTCTATTTGTCCATTCTGTCTTCCCTACTAGAATGTAAATTTCACAAATACAGAAACTTTGTTTCTTTACCCAGTGCTGAAACTCCAGCACATGGAACATTATCTGGTATCTAAAAAACATTGCATAACTATTTTTTTTTAAAAAAAAGAATCGATAAAGTCCAATTCCATTCCTGCCTTTCTCAATGGAGTAATAGAGGCTAAACTGAAATTTTATTTTGGGTAGATGTATATTTATTTTGTCAATTGATATCTAAAGTAAAATGTTAGAATATCTGCCTAGTAAAAAAGATTTGAAAGAATCACCTGGGCAGAAGCAACACTGGATTGTTACAGGGTTAAGGAAAATGCTTCAGGCAAATCATGCTCCTTTAGAGAGAACTTAAAAGATACAGTCTTTAATCACTTTTGTCTAGCCTGTAGAGCTTTTTAAGAAAGAAATTGAGACTGTTTCCTCACCGAGAGTTATACAATGAATGAAAAGCTATTATCTGTGCATGCACAGTTTGACAATTGCAGCCTTGAATAATAACTTTCACTGAGAGAAGTTTCTGAGAGTCAGAGAGAGGCTGCCATAATAAAATATATTTATAGAATTCTCTTGTCTTGGCTTAGAATAATTTGATAGCCAAATAAAAGTCTTTGCACTAATCCTTTGATCAGAATTCTATGCTTCGTTTTTTGTAAACTACTGGACAAAGTGTCAAGTATTCTAATATGCAACCTCTTAATGTACAAATTCAGAATTGTCATGAATTACATGGGATGACACCATGCTTGCTTTTCTAATGATTTCACGGGGTAAATTTTGGCTGACCTAAGCCTGGTTTCACCAACTCAGTGAGACCTCGGTAACTGACCTACCCAACCAGGAAATCCACCTGCGTGCCTATCCAGTTCAGGTTTCTGTCTTTAGCGGTGTGTGAGGGTTTCACTTGGTACTCAGCCACTTGGTTTAGTTTACAGATTGAATTATGTACAGATTTGCTAATAGTGTATGTATATACTGTGAAATAGTTCTGATGTTAAGTACTGATCCCAACTTTACTGGGTGAAGTCCTTATCCAAAACTAGAATCACTGCCTGGCAAAGTTGATGTCTACATGAATGGCATCCCCTGGAGTCTATAATGTGAGTGGTGCTCAATCAAGTTGTGCGACTTGGCAGCCCTGGGGCTTATCTTTTCCTCTCTTCGGACAATAATTTTTCATCATTTTCAATCCAATAGCTTCCCAGTGTCAGTGCTGACAAGCTCCCTGTGGAGTGCTCTCAGTCTCTCCATTTGCAAATGCTCTAAGATCAGTCTCTGAAGAATAGTTGTGTTCTACCCAAACAATAGAGTATAGCAGTTCTTTTTTCCCATTGCTTTGACTATGGATAGTATAAGTACCCCAAGATCTGCAAGGATTGGGAAAGATTGTATAATTGGGTATTTGTGACTCTAAGTGAGAGAAATAATCTAGATTGCATCCTATCTGGAAAATGCCTCTCTAATTTTTTGTTACCATTAACTTACTGCTCATTCCCAATATTTTACCACGGAACTGGGACTTCTGGCCGCTGGCTATAGTTTTGCAATTTAGCAGGCTAATTGATAAGCCAGCCATGTCTCTCTTACTATTGTGCCCTCAGCACCTAGCATGCAATGCGCTTGGCACAAACTCAGTTAATGTTTTCTTAACGAAATTAAAATTGAAATTTTGTAAGCTAGGTAGTTAAATAGGTTGTGATTTATTTGTATTGGTTTTGCAGTAGAAACAATAGATTGATGCACATTTAATCAAAATGCTGATCTGAATTGATTAAAACAACTAAACAAACACAACCTCTGAGTTTGCATTTCCTAGAAATCCATAGGAAATTTGTTGTAGGAAATCTTTATCTTAAAGCTTTTCTTTCTGACCAACAAGGGTGTTAGCTACGAGAAGAGCTCCTGAATTATGGGAATTGATTTCCTAGAAAAATTTCAGGATAGAAGAGGCAATAATGTTCTTTGGATGTTGGAGATGAAATCTTTTTTTTTTTTTTTTTTTTGAGACAGAGTCTCACTCTGTCTTCCAGGCTGGAGTGCAGTGGTGTGATCTTGGCTCACTGCAACCTCCGCCTCCCGGGTTCAAGCAATTCTCCTGCCTCAGCCTCCCATGTAGCTGGGATTACAGGCATACGCCATCACACCAGGCTAATTTTTGTATTTTTAGTAGAGACGGGGTGTCAATATGTTAGCTAGGTTCATCTCAAACTCCTGGCCTCAAGTGATCTGCCTGCCTCAGCCTGCCAAAGTGCTGGGATTACAGATGTGAGCGACTGTGCTCAACCTGAGCTATAATCTTAAATTGAATCAGAGTAACATTTTTTAATAACTAATAGACTCACTTATTAATAATTAATTTTATCAGCACTTTTCAGTTAAACATGTGTAATTGTATAAATTATATCATTCGAGCCTCACATAAATCTCAAAACTCTGTGATTTCTTTTTTTTTAATTCCTATTTTGAAGATGCGTAAAATTGAGGCTCAAAAAGACACAACCGATTGATTCATATTTACCCAGCTGGCAAGCATTTCAATTCTAAAACAATATTTTTTCCACCACACTGCTTTATGCATTTTAACGTCATGAATGAAAATGGAATGATTCATATTGACAGCTTGCTAATTAATGTTTCAGGTGTTGTACCAGGTGTTTGAGACCCAGGGGTACAAAGTAGAATAAGACATCCCTGCAGCATCCATGGGGGATACTGATGGTAGAGAGGCAGTTACTACCACATGAAAGTGCCTGGTGGGAGCAAGCATTGCTGCTGAGTGAACACACCGTCATGGAACCCTGAGAACCTCTCAAGGATGAGGCCATATCACAACTTCTTCTAACAGCCTTAGACCCTTAGACACATAGTGTGTGCTCAGAAAATATTTATCGGATGGAGAGATGGCTGTGTTGGTATAAGAAAGAATGAATAAGGTGACTCCTGGATCCCAATGTGGGTAGGAGTTTCCCAAGACATTCCAGGCAGAGGAAGTAGTGAGGTCACTGTACTTTTAGAGGTCACCGGGTTTGTAGAGCAGCCACACTGGCTGAGGAGATGTCTGTGCTGAAACAATGGGAGGTGGTTTCTTTGTACCTCGTTCTTCAGTTCCAGCATGTGGTCTCCAGTACTGTTCATTTCACTGTGACGGTGCTGTTAGCTGGGACAGCGAAGAGTTCCACTTTCATAACATAAAAACACTAGAGGTTATTTCTCTCTCTCTCTCCTATCTTCTCCCCATTACCTTAAAATTGCATTACCTTTCTGTTCAGATCAAGTGCCGCTCTTCAGAGAACAATCTCTGTTTTTGAGCGATGCATTGAGAACATCGAGTGCCAGACCACACGCTAATTAAAGCTTGTCACATACCATAATGGCACCTCAGTAATACTCCAATTAACAGTTACTTTAATTACGCCACTTACATGAAATTAATGAAGAGTCTAGCTCATGAGAAATAAGAACCTGTACGTGAGAGCAACACAGAACATTCATCAAGTTTCTGATGAAACAGACTTTGAGAAATCTGTCCCTCCCATTGCCGAGCTTAAAAAAAAAATATTTTCAGGGGGGCAGGAAAGTGGCTTTTTGTAAAATGAGCTGCCAACAGACGAAGAAAGAGTACTCATTCTTGCTGCTGGAAAGGCTGATCACCCAGGCTTTCATGTCTTAGAGACTGAGTTCAAATCCTACACTTGCCCTTTCTAACTGTGCTCTCAGTGAATGAGGAATAGAGGAGAACTTCCTCAACCTGACAAAGGGCATCTAGAAAATACCACCAGCTCACATTGTACTTGGTGGTGAGAGACTGGACACTTTTCCCCTGCAATCATCACTGAGACAGGGAAAGCCCCTCTCAAACTTCTATTCAGCATTGTACATTGTACGTTGTAGTTTATAGCTAGTGCAGTGAGGCAAGAAAAGAAAAAAACATTGAGATAGAAAAGAAAGAGCAGAACTTTCTTAATTTGCAGACAACATGATCATCTATTAGCAAAGCCAATGAAATCTACAAAACAAGGTATGAGAATTCATAAGTGAGTTTTGCAAGGTTGTAGGATACAAGATCAATGTACAAAAATCAATTATATTTCTATATACCTTAGGCAAATTTTTAGTCTCCCTGGTTCAGTTTTCTTATCTACGAAATGGCAGCAAATTTATATTCTTTCTAGAGTTGCTTTGAGAGTTAAGAAAATATAGTTCCTAGGACAAGGTTCAATAAATGTTGGTTTATTCCCATTTTTTTAAGAGCATACCAGATGGAACCTTCAGTGGTCCTAACATGGTCTCACCTTCCATCTAAGCATGAAAGAGTAAGTGGTGCTCTAGAGGAGTGTCACTTCAGCCTGGAATAACACCCAGGGAACACCTATATCTGGAAACCATACAGATGGGCAATTGTTAAGGGAAGTTCCAAGCCCAGAGACCAAGCTTTCCAAATCTGATCTGTCTCTCTCACCCATTACCCCCACCACTACTCATTCCCATTTCCTTGGTTCAAGCCTGGACTTTCATAGCAACCTCCTAAACGGTCTTCTTATTTCTAATCTTGCTCCTCTTAAATCCAATCTAACCACTGCTGCCAGAGTGGTCTCTTTGGAAGGTAAATCTGATCACCTCATTGTTCCATTTAAACCCTCTGGTGGCTTTTTATTGCAGTCAGAGTTAAGACCAAGCTTCTTAACCTGGCTTGTGCACAACACATTGGGAACTACTTGGACTGAACTACTTCTACTTCTCCCAAAACACCAAGCATTTTCTAGCTTCCCAACTTACCTCAACCTGGTCCTGTTTCCAGAATTCCTACAACTTCACTCTCCACATATGCCAGCCCCACTGAACCCTCACCTGACAATCTGCTATGCATCCTTCCAGCCCAACTCAAACTCATTTTCTCTCTGAAGTCTCTGCGGACTGCTCTGGACAGGATGTCCTTCATGCTTCCAAAGAAAGTTTACATCTTTATTATGACACTTATTACTTACTATTATAATCTTTATTCACTTGACCATGTGACCACTTATTCACAGACAAATAACCATGACGTATTTGTCTCTGTGTCTCTTGGAATCCTTCTCTGCTTCCTGACATGTTCCTTTGGCCCCACCTAGACCTGACAAACCCCACCTGCTCCTTTCTGCCATGATGGTTATCATTCTTTCCATTTCATCCTGTCTCAAAGATCTCTGCTGAAATCTGACTCTGTTCCAGACACTCTTCCCAGGATTTTCTCTCCACTGGGTTCATGGTGGCCATTTTGCCATCTGGGTAGTCCAAAATGGCTTCCTGGTTTTTGTCTTTGCTCTGTTTTCTTCTCATATAGATAGGTAGAGAGGGTGTGAGAAATGATGAAAAACTACAAGATATCATGCTGGAAAGTAAGGCACTACCATAAATATGAACATGTGGATCAGTGAAACAGAATATGAACATGTGGATCAGTGAAACAGAAGGGTTAGACTAACACTAGCTCTAGAGTACATAAGAACTTAATGTATGCTACAGTAGCCATCACAAGGGGAAGGACCATTCAATAGATTATGCAGGGAGAACTTGGAAGCTGATAAAAACCTGAGCTTCAAATTCTCATTTCACGTCATTCTCCAAAATGAATTTCAGTGAACTAAATAATTAAAAATAAAAACATGCAAACATAAGAAATCTAGAAGGACATATGGATAAGTTTATGCTTGGAATGGAGAGAACCACCTAAAGTTAAAGCAGTGGAAGAAAATACAAACAGAAAAGTCAATAGATGTGAATATTCAAAATAGGCATTTTAAATGATCAATATTAAAAGGTTAAAAAAAAAAAAAGGGAAAAAACCTGTAACCAGTTTAACAAAAAGCCAATACATGGTATATAAAGAGTTTACACAAATCCACAAGGAAAACACTAAGACCCTGATTTTAAAAAACTAACCAGGACAATGTACTTCATTAAACAACGTACCTGAGGGCAAACAAATAGCTAAAAAGTACTTTAAAGTATTAAATCCCCAAGAAATCAAATGCCAAGTAAAACTATGACATGATTTTCACCATTCAGTTTTTTTTTTTTTTGAAGATGGAGTCTTGCTCTGTTGCTCAGGCTGGAGTGCAGTGGCACGATCTCGGCTCACTGCAACTTCCACCTCCCAGTTCAAGCAATTCTCATTCTGCAACCTCCCAAGTAGCTGGGATTACAGGTGCATGCCATCTCACCTGTCTAATTTTATCTTTTTAGTAGAGATGGGATTTCACCATGTTCACCAGGCTGGTCTCGAACTTCTGACGCCAAGTAATCTGCCCACCTTGGCCTCCCAAAGTACTGGGATTACAGGTGTGAGCCACCACACCCAGCCTCAAATTTTCAAAGAAATTAAAAGGTGATAATATTTGTTACTGGTGAGGATGCTATAAGATAGATTTTCTCATATACAATTTGAGTTTGTAGCTGGAAATGCAACTTTATGGAAAATTTGTTGGTGGAAATGTAACCTTATGGAAAGGAATTTGTTAGTAAGTATTGAGAGCCTCAAAAATTATTGCCAAAAAGTGGGTTAAAGTTACTTGGGACATTGCCGGCTGGTGTGATTTAATACAATTGTGGATTAATTTTTTACATTCATCATTTATTTTGAAAATTGTAAAAAATAAACATGCTAAATTAATAACAAGCAAAATGTTTTGTTTTGTTAGAAACCTTAAAAAAACTCACCCAATCATCTCATGTCCAGAAATCTATCTCAAAGAAATAAGAATAGATCTGAATAGACCAATGACAAGTAGTAAGATTGAATCAGTAATAAAAAGTCTTCCAACAAGGAAAAGCACAGCACTGAATGTATTCGTAGCCAAATTCTACCACATATACAAAAAAGAAATAATACCAATACTCTCAAAACTATTCCAAAAAATTGAAGAATAGGGAATTCTCCCTGATATCAAAATCAGACAAGGACACAACAAAGAAAGGAAACCGCAGGCCAATATCCCTGATGACCATAGACACAAAAATCCTCAACAAAATACTAGCAAACAAAATCCAACATTATGTCAAAAAGATCATACACCATAAATAAGTGGGATTTATGCCAGAGTTGCAAGGATGGTTCAATATATGCAAAACATGATATAGCACATCAGCAAAATGATGGACAAAAATCATATGATTATCTCAATAGATGCAGAAAAAAATTTGATAAAATTCAACATTTTTTCAAGATGAAAACTCTTAATGAACTTGGCATAGAAGGAACATACCTTAAAATAATAAAGGCCATATATAACAAACCCATAGCTAACATCATAGTGAATGGGGAAAAGCTGAAAATCTTTCCTCTAAGAAGTGGAACAAGACAAAGATGGACACTTGTATGGCTCCTATTCAACATAGTGCTGAAAGTCCTAACCAGAGCGATCAAGCAATTGAAAAATATAAAAGGCATCCAAATTGAAAAAAATGATGTCAAATTGTCCCTCTTTGCTAATTATATGATATTATATCTAGAAAAATCTAAAAGCTCCACCAAAAAAAAAAAATCTTAGATTTGATAAATTAATTCAGTGAAGTTGTAGGATACAAAATCAATGTTTGAAAATCAGCAGCATTTCTATACACCAATAATGATCTAACTGAGAGAGAAATCAAGAAGGCAGTCCCATTTACAATAGCTAAAAACAAATACTCAGGGACAAATTTAACCAAGGAGGTGAAAGATTTCTATAAGGAAAACTACAAAACACCGATAAAAGAAATTGAAGATGACAGAAACAAACAGAAAAACATCTCATGCTCATGAATCAGAAGAATTAATATTGTTAAAATGACTATCTTGCCCAAAGCAATCTACAGAGTCAATGAAATCACTATCAAAATACCAACATCAAGGCTGGGCACAGTGGCTCACGCCTGTAATCCCAGCACTTTGGGAGGCCGAGTGGGGTAAATCACCTGAGTTCAGAAGTTCGAGGCCAGCCTGGTTAACACAGTGAAAACCTGTCTCCACTAAAAATACAAAAATTAGCCAGACATGGTGGTGGGTGCCTGTAGTCCCATCTACTTGGGAGGCTGAGGCAGGAAAATCACTTGAACCCAGGAAGCGGAGGTTGCAGTGAGCCGAGATTGTGCCACTGCACTCCAGCCTGGGAGACAGAGCGAGACTCTGTCTCAAAACAAACAAACAACAACAACAACAAATTTCATTCTTCACAGAATTAGATAAAACAATTCTAAAATTCATTTGGAACCAAAAAGGAGCCTGAATAGCCAATTTTACAATCCTGAGTAAAATGAACAAAGTTGGAGGCATCACATTACCTGACTTCAAAATATGTTATATGGCTATAGTAACCAAAACAGCATGGTATTGGTATAAAAATAGACACGTAGACCACTGGAATGAAATAAAGAACCCAGAAATAAAGCCACATGTTTACAGGCAACTGATCTTCAACAAAGTCGACAAGAACTTACACTAGGGAAAGGGCACTCTCTTCAATAAATGGTGCTGGGAAAATTTGATAGCCAAACGCAGAAGAATGAAACCGAACCCTCATCTCTCAGCACATACAAAAATCAATTCAAAATGTGCTGAAGACTTAAAACTATAAAAATACTCAAAGAAAACCTAGGAAAAAATATTCTGGACATCAGGCAAAGAATTTATGACTAAGACCTCAAAAGCACAAGCAACAAAAACAAAAATGACCAAATCGCACTATATTAAACTAAAAAGCTTCTGCCAGCAAAAGAAATAACCAACAGAGTGAAGAGACAACCTGTTGAATGGGAGAAAATATTTGCAAACTATTCATCTGACAAGGCACTAATATCCAGGATATACAAGGAACCCAAACAATTCAACAGAAAAAAACAAAAACAAAAACAAATAATCCTGTTTAAAAATGGGCAAAGGACAGGATTAGACATTTCTCCAAAGAAGGCATACAAATGACCAACAATTATGTGAAAAAATGCTCAACATCACTAATCATCAGAGAAATGCACTATCTGAGATATCACCTTAACCCAGTCAGAATGGCTATTACTAAAAAGACAAAAAAAAAAACAGATGTTGGCAAGGATGCAGAGAAAAGGGAACTATTATACCCTGTTGGTAGGAAAGTAAACTAGTGTGGCCACTGTGGAAAAAAGTATGGAGATTTCTCAAAAAACTAAAAATGGAATGACCATTCAGCAATCCCACTATTGAGTATCTACCCCCACTGCCCCCCGCCAAAAAAATAAATGTATCAAAGAGATGCCTGCACTCACATGTTTATTACAGCATTATTCCCAAGAGCAAAGATATAGACTCAATCTCAAGTGTCCATCAACAGGTGAATGGATAAAGAAAACATTATATATATATTTTATCTTTTATATATAATATATAATATATACTTCTCTTTTAGGTATTATATAATTTTATCATTTATATATAATATTAATATATACTTCTCTTTTATATATTATATATTTTCTATTTTAAAAATTCTCTTTTATGGGCAAATAATATTCTATTGTGTGTGTGTGTATATACATATATATATATATATTTCACTTAAGATAATGAACTCCAGTTCCATCCATGTTGCTGCAACTGATATGATTTTATGCTCTTTTATGGTCAAATAATATTTATAATATTACAATATTTATAAGACTAAATGCTTATAGATTAAATTTATATAAATTTATTTATATGAATAAAATCAAGTGCAGCAACATGGATGGAACTGAAGGTCATTATCTTCAGCGACATAAGCCAGGCACAAAAAGACAAGTATTGCATGCTCTCACATGTGGAAACTAAGAAATCTGATCGCATGGAAGTAGAGTGCAGAGATAGGTAACAGACTGGGAAGGGTGAGTGTGGAGGAGAGGGGAAGATGAAAAGACGTAGGTTAGAGGGTACAAACAAACAGTCAGATAGAAGGAATAAATTCACTGTTTGATAGCAGAGTGGGGTGATACAGTTTACGAAATGTATTGCTCAGGTGATGGGCACCCCAAATGCTCTGACTTGATCACTACACGTTACATACATGTAACAAAATTACTATGCGTTATATACATGTAACCCCTCGGGGCTCTGGCAGCTTGGACTCTACCCCTCTCCTTGTACCCCATAAATTTTTACAAACAAAAATTATAAAAAAGAAAAGATGATGACCCAAAAAATGATCCACATAATGCTATTTACAACAGCCAAAAGGTGTCCAAAATAAATGAGATGACATCCACTTAGTAGAGTACTACATGCAACTGAAACTATATTTAGGAGGAGCTTACGGCAACAGGGAGACATACTTAAACTGTTGTTTGTTATCAGCTTGCTGTTAGTTTGCTGAGGCCACCATAACAAATTACCACAAACCAGATGCCTTAAACAACTGAAATTAACTGCCCTCAGCTCTGAAAGCTCAAAGTCTGAAATCAAGGTGTCGGTAGGTTTGGTTCCTTCTCGGGCCTCTGAGGGAGAACCTTCCCTAGGCCTCTGTCCTAGCTGCAGGTAGCTGCTGGCCATGCTTTGTATTTCTTGGCTTGAAGCAGCATAATTTCAGTCTCCACATGGCGATTCTCCCTGGGTGTGTGTCTGTATCCAAATTCCCCCTTTTTATAAGGACACCTAACAGACTGGAATTGGGCTTATCCTAGTGACTTCATCCTATCTCAGTCATCTGCAAAAATCCTGTTTCCAAATAAGATCACATTCACAAGTACTAGGGGTGAGGACTTCAATCTTTTATCAAGGGACACAGTTCAATCCATAACATACAGTGATGTTTTACACACAAAAAAAGGAAATTAAGATGTAAAACCATGTATGTGACATCAAAGCCATGTTCTGAGACAATGCATAGAAAATGACTGGCTCAGCCTGTAATCCCAGCACTTAGGGAGGCTGAGGCGGGTGGATCACCTGAGATCAGGAGTTTGAGACCAGCCTGGCCAAAAAGGCAAAACCCCATCTCGGCAAAAAAACAAAAATTAGCTGGGCATGGTGGCACATGCCTGTAATCCCAGCTACCTGGGAGGCTTAGGCAGAAGAATCTCTTGAACCCGGAGGGCAGAGGTTGCAGTGAGCTGAGATCATGCCACTGCACTCCAGCCTGGGTGACAGAGCGAGACTCTGTCCCTCTCCCACTCCCCAAAAAGACTGGAAACAATACACCAAAACGTTAACAAAGGCCATTTTGGGAAGTCCACTTATGAGTGATTGTTTTTCCCCCCATTTGCTCATATTTTCGATGCTGAGACCTAGTAATAGTTCTCCTCTGAGGGCAAGGCTTGCCTGCACCCCCCCGCCCCTCCCCCACCCCGCACACACACTTAGGATGCTCTGGCTTGTGTACTGAGCTATAAACACACCGCCATATCCTCCATCAGCTCTGAACTCACTTCTAGAATCAGCTCCATGGTGTGGGACTGGGACTCTGCAAACCCCACTTCTGTGTCACCAGCTGGCTGTCTATTAGACTCTGCCAGTGGCGGGGGTGGGGAGCCTGAGAGGCTGAAAGGACTTGCTCTTCTTCGTCATGTAGCTATTCTTCACCTCGGCAGCCACAGCTCCTGCGATAGCAGCAGCTGGATCCGGTATTTGGTTTTCTAACCTCTTGCGGAACCGGCCCCAATTTGCCTTCCTCTTTCCCCAGCACCAGCCAAGCAGATCCCCTCTTCGGAAGTCTGGGTCCCAGCTTCACAGAAGCCCTCCTGTAGCTCAGAGACCCCAGCACCAGCCAAACAGTGACCCACCTCGGAAGACTGGAGTCTTTTAAATCCAAACTCTTCCTCTCTTCCCACAGCCTCAGGACTGGTAGATGCTTCCCGTATAGTTACCCTCGTGACACTTTAGAGTTCGTTTGTACCTTTTAGTCACCTGGTTAACAACTTTATACTTAGCAATTCTTTATATGAAATTCTCTGTGTTCAGGTAATTGGTGTGGTTTGTCTGTTGATTGGACCCTGACTGAAGTGGCTTGTCCCAACCCAGCCAGAAAGTCCCCACCTAGCTGCTAGGAAGGTCCTGGGAGAATTTCTCAAGGGCAGAGACCAACTCCCTTTCTATAGCTTCAGGCGTTTGGGGCTAAACTTGATTTTCCTCTAAGGGAAAGGAGTATCCTCTCTTCTTGCCCTCAAACCTCCTCTCTCTGGCTCCCTCCTCCTCCATCCCTCCTTCTTCCCATCTTCCCTCCACCTCTGCCTCTTTGTCCTCCCCCTTGCCACCATTCCTGGTCTACTCATCCAATCAAGAGAAAGGACAAAACATTCTTTAAGCCAGGTGCAGTGGCTCACACCTGTAATCCCAGCACTTTGGGAGGCTGAGGTGGGTGGATCACTAGGTCAGGAGTTCGAGACCAGCCTGGCCAATGTGGCGAAACCCCTTCTCTACTAAAAATACAAAAATTAGCTGGGCATGGTGGCATGCACCTGTAATCCCAGCTACTCGGGAGGCTGAGGCAGGAGAATCGCTTGAACCCAGGAGGCTGAGGGTGCAGTGGCCGGATCTCAGCTCACTGCAAGCTCCGCCTCCCCGGTTTACGCCATTCTCCTGCCTCAGCCTCCTGAGTAGCTGGGACTACAGACGCCCGCCACCTCGCCCGGCTAGCTTTTCGTATTTTTTAGTAGAGACAGGGTTTCACCGTGTTAGCCAGGATGGTCTCGATCTCCTGACCTCGTGATCCGCCCGTCTCGGCCTCCCAAAGTGCTGGGATTACAGGCTTGAGCCACCGCGCCCGGCCAAAAAAAATTCTTTAAAAGCTTAGCAGCTTTAACTTTACATGGAGTACCACTCAAGGATTTTTCTGCTTCTAACAGAAAGTAATGAAAACAAAAGGGAAGGTGCTATTCTGCCCTCAGGACACTGGGCCACAACCAGCCCAGTAGAGCCTTCCAACCTCGTCTGGGACATGTGTCAATGGGAGGAACCAACAGAAGTGGATCAAGGGGGCCAGGCGCGGTGGCTCACACCTGTAATCCTAGCACTTTGGGAGGCCGAGGCGGGCAGATCATCTGAGGTCAGGAGTCCAGGACCAGCCTGGCCAACATGGCAAAACCCCACCTCTACTAAAAATACAAAAATTAGCCAGGCATGGTGGCATGTGTCTGTAATCCCAGCTACTTTGGAGGCTGAGACAGGAGAATCACTTGATCCTGGGAGGCAGAGGTTGCAGTGAGCCGAGATCACACCACTACACTCTTTTTCTCAAAAGGAAAAAAAAGAAGTGGACCGGGGTCTGTGGCCTTAGCATGAATTGGGCTGCAGGTGACTGAAGTGATTGGTTGGTTGGTTGTTTTTGAGACAGAGTCTTGCTCTGTCACCCAGGCTGGAGTGTAGTGGCTAATCTCGGCTCACTACAGTCTCCGCCTCCCAGGTTCAAGCAATAATCTGCCTCAGTCACCCAAGTAACTGGGATTACAGGCACCCACCACCATTAGCCTGGCTAATGTTTTGCATTTTTAGTAGAGACAGGGTTTCACTATCTTGGCCAGGCTGGTCTCGAACTCCTGACCTCAAGATCCACCCACCTCGGCCTCCCAAAGTGCTGAGTTTACAGGTGTGAGCCACTGTGCCCAGCCTGGCTTCTTTCACTTAACATAATGTCTTCAAGGTTTATCTATGTTGTAACATACATCAGAATTTTATTTTTTTAAAACTGAGTAATATTCTGTTGCATGTATATACTGCATTTTGTTAATCCATCCTTCTATCAATGAACATTTGGGTCATTTTTACCTTTTTTTTTTTTTTTGAGACAGAGTCTCACTCTGTCACTCAGGCTGGAGTGCAGTGGTGCACTCTCAGCTCACTGCAACCTCTGCCTCCTGGGTTCAAGCGATTCTCCTGCCTCAGCCTCCCCAGTGGCTGGGATTACAGGTGCCTACCATGAAACTCGGCTAATTTTTGCATTCTTAGTAGAGATGGGGTTTCGCCACATTAGCCAGGCTGGTCTTGAACCCCCAACCTCATGATTGCCCACCTCAGCCTCTCACAGCTCTGGGAGTGCAGGTGTGAGCCACCACACCTGGCTGTTTTTTCTCTTCTTGAGGTTAATTTAAGGCTCCTCAGCTTGGGCTTCAAGCTCTGGCAACCATCTTCACTATGGAAACCCCGGTGACCTTCATGAAAAGGCATTGCTGTGGCTTGCCTAAGGTCCTCCCAAGGCTCCCAGGCCACAGTGCTCAGGCCTTCGGCTGCCTGGACTCTACCCCTCTCCAGCCCCTCACTCTGTCTCTCCTCTTGTCCTCCAGGATTCCACCTGTGGAGATGCGCTCCCTTTAACACCCACCCACACCCTCCACCTGCTGACTCCTACTCTACCTTCAACACCCCTGCTGTGTTCCCACAATGCACTGCGACCTTGTGTGGCCTCCATCCTTGGCCTGCCCACTCTTGTTGCTGAATCATCCCTCTCTGGCCCGATCTCAGGACAAGGCCACCAGATTGGCCCATTCTTACGACAAGGACTATATGCCATGCACTTCTGTACCAGCCAGACCCAGGACAGGGCCTGACCCAGCACGGGGCCTAGCCCAGCAGACCAGGGTTTGACCAGGGCTAGGCTTTGCAATAGATTAGTCAGAGTTGACTTCCCTGAGGAGCATCAGTCCTCCCGGGGAGGCGGGACTCTCCAGGTAACACCATGATACCTAAGCTGGTGGCTCAGGTGGGGACCCCCTCCTCCGGGGCTCAATGGCCAGGCTGAATCCTCCACCCTACAGCAGGTGAGGTCTGTCCCTCCACTGTGAGATGCTCCCAGACACGCTATTTTGCAGCACACCCTCTCAGTCTCCAGCCAAAGCATCTTCCAGCAAGACAGTCATGTGATCACCGGCCAGGCTGTGCTGGGAGCAGGCTGTGCACAGATCCCGCCTGCTTCTCCTGCCTGCGCTGGCTGGCTGCCTCAGCACCATTTTCTCTCGCATGTGCTTTGCTTGGGTCAAAACAACAGACAGACAATGTTTTCTTGCTGTGAGCACTTGTCCCTGCCTCTGTTTCTCCCCTCGGCCTCCCTGAGCCTCTGGTTTCCCAGAAGAAGGGGAAGCTTCTCTAGGGTAAAGTCAAGTAGGGTTTAGCACTCCCCTGTGGCTGCTCCCTCTGACATCCTACCTGACAACATCCCGGTGACCCTCAAAGCCAGGCTCAGCGCTACTTTATCTCCTGGAAACTCACTCTCAGCGATTGGCCACTCCCAGCAGGATTAGGGCTTCTATCCCACGTGTTCCTATGCTCTGTGTAGTTTGTGCAAACCTTTCTGGAGCCCTGACCTCACTGTCCTGCAATTATTGGTTGCCTGTCTGCCTCTGACTGGACTGCGAGTGTCTTTCATGCCTGTTTGCACCCCTCCAGCACTGGGCACTCACCTCCGTGCAAGAGGCCCCAGGAGGGCCAGTAAGTAGCATGTGAGGTCTGGAGAGGCACAGCTGCAAGCCAGCGTCCTGGAGGCCAGTTCTGAGCCAGAGACGAATATTCAGGGAGCTCACTGGGGAGTGAGGAGCATGGGGCTGGGCACAGAGGGACATTGAGCTGTGATGCAGTCACAGCAAAGGCCTCAATCTGTCTCTCAGGAGCTGCCCCCGGCCCAGGCAAGGCCTCAATCTGTCTCTCAGGAGCTGCCCCCGGCCCAGGCAAGGGACTGGGTCCTGACCAGGCATTGGATGAGGGCTGCTCTGGAAGGGAATGTGAACCTGGCAGCTGCTATGTTGGGGCATCCACAGCCAGCTATGAACCTGCAACACTGCTGGAGCCAGGGCCTGAGTGCTGCAGGCCTGAGGGGTCTGGGGCCCACACCAGCTCACAGCACCCTCTTCAGAGCCCCTCATCATCACCCAGTCTAGGTTTTTCACAGTGTGGACCGCAGACCCCTGAATCATACAACCTCTGTGCTGGGGCCCGGAAATCTTCAGCAGTGACCTGGGCGACTGTAATGTACTCTAAAGTTTAAAGTAACTCTTCTCGGTTTATTGCCATCCTCCCTCCGAGCTATACGTTCATAAGAGGAGAAACTGAGACGGAGAAGGGGGAATGGTTTGTCTGAAGTTGCACAACAGATTGATGGAAGAACCAGACTGAGCTCCGAGGCATCCCATAATATGAGCGAGTGTGCTGGGAGGAGGCCTCAGAGGGCACAAATGAGAGGGGAGAGCTGGGGGACCCTGGCAGCCAAGTGCCAACATCATGTCATCCAGGCAACACCTCCTTATGAGCCTGCTCCCTGGTCCTGGCCCTGCACAGGACACTCATGAGAAAAGCTGTCATCCTCTCCCCCGGAAGGAAGGGGCACATCTGTCCAGGTGCGCCCCTCCAGGAGTGCATGAGACCCTTGTAAGCACTGCTGGAGCTGTTTCAGGCCAGGAGGGCCCAAGTACCACTGGCACTGCCCTCTGCAGTTTGGAGGGTCTTCTCATTATCAACAATGAGGGAAATGAGACTGCATTCCAAAGTGCACACAACTGTGACTCCTTATCCCAAGTAACTTACGTCTATCCACTCATTTAATCCTCCCAGCAATCCAGTGAGGTAAGCACTCTCGTCACCAGCTTTGTTCAGAGGAGCAAACAGAGGCGCAGAGAGGGCAGGGAACCGTGGGGTTCAGCTGGTAAGAAGTGGGTTCTGAATTGTGCCACCCGGCACGAGCTATTTCATATACTTTTCTTCAAGTTTTCCAGTAGGTATTATTGTGCCCATTTTACAGGAGGAGACTGAGGCTCAGATAGAATCAGCAATGACTTGAGACACTTAGAAATGAGGAGATAGATACATGTGTGCACAGATATTTCATGTCCTGTGAAATGAATTTTGTAGAGGAATGGAAGCTGCCTCCTTTAAGATCAGAGGATTTTGCCTGGTAGATGAGGTGAGGATGGCAACTGTAAATACCAGAAAAATCATGGTGTGCTCAAAGAGCAGCATGCAGCGTGGAGCAAAGCAGGAGGAGGTGGACTTGGACTTCACCCTTGAGCACCAGAAACCCTGTGAGGTTTTGGAGCAGGGAGGACCTGCCCATTCTGATCTGAGGGATGAGGGAGTTGCCGAAGCTGGGTGGGGCGGGGCGGGGGAGCGGCCCTCCCTGTGCATCTCCACCCACTGTGGGTCTACACGTGACTCTTCTCAGGAAGACGGAGGCTGCTTCCTGCAGATTTAATTCAATATCAGCAGCAAAGCTCTATTAGCTAAATTGGCCATCAACCCGCGTGTCTGTTCCACATAATGGGGTTTTGTACAAAATGAGTTTTTCACTGCGTTAAAAAGTGTCATGTTTGAATCAAAACTTATTCCAACATTCGGGCTCATGAAAGCCTCAAATGAGCATTGATCAATGGGTTCCCAGGTGTTTCCATGGAAACAGGAGAAGGGAGGCAGTGCACCAAGGTGATGCTCCGGGTGCTCATTGGTGTGACCGCCCCGCCCCCCCGTCAGTTCCACCTGAGGGCAAAGACCTGGAGGCGGGTGAAGAGGAGGCCAGACCCCGTGTGGGGACCAAGGGGAGGGAGAGACACAGATGCCTTGGCCTGCCTGGCACTTGAGCCTCAAGGTCTGAGTTGAGCACACTTGTTGCAGCAGCTAAACCTTATTTATTTATTTATCAAATATTTATTTATCAAAAATGAATTTAAGAATTTATTTCGTATTTTTGCTGGGCTTTCCACAAACTGCTTGCCATGCACTCAGCTCAAAGGCCTCCCATAAACCAGCCCCTCGCCATGCATCATTCCTGCCACTTGTGGCCTTAGCTGGTTCCGGAGCATGCTGTGGGCAAAGCTGTGAGAGTTGGGGTCAGGCCTTAAGGTGGATGCCTCAGAGAGGACCTTGGAGAATCACCTCCTGTCTCTGGCCACGGGTTCCTTGTCTCTACACTAAGAATTAGTATTAAGCTGCTCTACTGGGGGCCAGGAGATCTGAATTCTGGTTCCCTCGCTCTCTGACATGGGGGCAGATGACAGTCTCTCGGAGGGGTAGTTTCTCTGTCCATCAATTGGGAGTGGTATCTGGGTCCCTGCAGCCCTGCCCACTGTGGATAATGTTATAGGAGTAGGCTTCTGGCAGGCGCCGGCCAGCCCCATGGACAGCCCAGATGGCAGAGTGTCTTCTGCCAAAAAGGGGAGCCTGTGGCCGAAGCTTCCGCTGGGGCCTCCATGGCCCTGCTGGCATCTGCAGGCCTTTTCTCCCATCATAGATGCCTCAGACTAACATGGACCCTGCCACAGGCCCAGCCCTTCCTGGGTCACGTGCCTCACTGCACCTGGGCTTACAGCAGCCCTGCAAGGCCGTGGGAAAAAGAGGATCACAGTTCTCACCTCACGCCTGAGGCCCTGGGTAGGGAGGCTGAGCCATCGCCCAAGGTTCTGCCGCTATTACATGGCGTGGCTGGCACTAGAACCAGGGCTCCTGCCTCTCCGCCTGTCTTCCCTCCGCTTACCCAACCCACAGCGGCTGTCGGGTCCCGCATCCCTGGCTGAACCCAGGCGTGGGCCCTTCAGAGCTGGCTGTGCAGGCTGCTGCAAGGGCTGGCCACCAGCCACACGTCCGCCCAATTTACCCGCACAACCATATGGCCGGAGGCCTGTTTTGCTAGGGGACGTTAGGGCCAGTGAATAGCCCCCTCTGTGCCAGGGACCAGGGCCTGATTCAATTTAGACCTGTCTGTCCAGGGACCTGCCTGGGGGAATAAAGACTGCTCTCTCTGAAAGACGCGGGCAGACCGTGGCAGAGGCCCCATAATCAGGTTTGCTGGGGCCGGCTTCAGCAGTAGTGCGGCCCCGCACTGCCTTGTCCCCGGCCTCTGCAGGGTCAGTGTGGTGGCACGCCTGCCCTGTGGCTTCACAAGGCTCCTCTTTCCCCCTTAATCGAATCAGGTTTCCAGCCTGGCATTCTCCTGGCCTGAAGTCATCTCCGTGGGGAGGGGAGCTGGGTGCAAGGCACCAGGAGCTTGCAGCAGGGGTGGCCAGAGTCAGAAGGGCCCCAAGAAATCACTGGTAGCCCACTCTCCAAAGACACAGGGGTTGAAGCCCAGGGAGGAGTGGGTTCACCCTTGCTATGGTCATGAGGTATGGGCCCCCGCAGAGTGGGGAGCAGGCAAGAACTATCTTTTCTTCCCATTCTGCTATTAAAAAACTGAAGGTTAAAAATGAGAATGAACAGATCCCTCCTCCCCTCAGCATTGGTGAGCCTCAGCACCACAAACATGATGATAAGAATAAAATAGACATAGAAGAGTGCACACGATATGATCTCACCGGTGCAAAGGTCAAGAGAGAGAACAGCTTTAGCTCTAGCAGGCAGGGGCAGCTGCCTCTGCTGGGAGGGGCTGAGTGGGTGCAGGTCACGTCACGATCTGGATCCATGAGTCTGTTTACTCTGTGAAAATGGATCGAGACATACCAGTAGAGTTTCTATCTTTCTTTATGTATGTTACACTTCAATGAAATGTTTGTACAAATCTGAAAGCTGGGAGAGACTATCTTTTTAAGGAAATATTTACTGAATACCTGCGCCGTTCCGACTCTTGCTGGGTGCTCACAGAAGAAAGGCAGAGTTCTTGGGCCATGGTCAGTAGCTGGACATTTAGGGAGTGAATACACTGCCGGAGGGGTGTGCTCAGCGCTGAGGAGGGAGGGCCCAGGGAGCTCCTGGAGGGAGTTGAGGCACAGCCTGGGTCTCCAGGTGCAGGCTCCTGTGGGATGCAGGAGGGGAGAAAGGTGTCCCAGCACAGGGAGTGGTGTGGGCACGTAGGGTGCACTCCAGGAAGCTGTGCCCAGTAGGATACTATGTCCAGAGATAGGCAGTCTGCCCTGGGAGCTCCGGGCAGAAGGCTGGATGATATGCAAGGGCCACTCAGGCCAACGACTTTAAACCTAGATATGCTCTAGGGCCCCCCAAGAGAGCTCCCTGGGCTCCATCCACACCCCCAGGATCAGAATCTCTGAGCGTGTTAGAACAAAAGCAGAAGCCTCCCCAGGACAGTCCTTGATGAAGATTCAGCTGGAGAAGCCATTGATCAAGAGTAGCCTTTTACAGAGATAATCCAACCCATCTCAGACCAGTTAGAGGCATGGTAGAGTCCTAGTCCCAGTGAGAAGCACCAGTGGCCAGACCTATGGCAGAGGCAACTGGGATGGAGAGAAGTGGAGAGATGCTAGACCTATGGGGAAGGAATCCTGAAATACTTGAGCAGACTGTGGCCAGCAGGAAGTGACAAGGATAAAGTCCAGGTTTCTGGTTTGCACAGTTGCTAAGATGGGGACAGCATCACGAGCTAAGAAATTCTAGAGGGGAAGCCAGGAGAGTCAGAGGCTGGGTTTGGAGAGGTCGTCCCCTACGGAGGGGACGTCCCAGGATGGTGCACTCTGGGCAGCAGGGAGGGAGACAGGAGCAGTCAGGAGAGATGAGAGCTGGACAGAGGGGTTGTGGCATCATGGGCGGACAGAGATTCCACAGCCTCTGGGGTGACAGTGCACTCAGGGAGAGTGTGTGATGCGTGAGAAGGATAAACACAGGATGAAGCTTCAGCGCATGAGGGTTTGGGTTGGAACTTGGAGGAACTGTCGGGGGAGTCCTGGTGAGGCCTGCTCGTCTCACCTAAAGAGAAGAATGTAAGGAACTCATGAGAAGTTTCCTGGCACAGAACGGGCACCGAATCCGTGGCAATTCTCCTCGCTCTCCCCTTCCACAGAGACTGTGGTGGCATGTGCCATGCCCCTTTGTTATTTGTCCCCTTAACAAAGGCATTTCTGGGTTTTCCAGGCAAATGTGGTCTTAGATGATCACCCAAAAAATGTCGGAAATGTCCGAAGTGCTTTCTCTCAGGAAGGAGCTTGAAGCTGCAGAAACATCTGTCTGCTGAGGCCTGTAACTATCTTCAGAACCAGATTCAGCTCACAGTCTACTCCGCTAGGCTTCTGAAGGGCTAACAATCTGCCAGCACGGACATACCTCGGTCCCCAGACCTCAGCCACACATCTGAGATTGAGCGAGCTGATGCCATGTGCCAGCTCTATGTACGGAACTCTAGGCACCAGGAGCTTGCAGCAGGGGTGGCCAGAATCCCAGGAATTTGACCATCACCTATTCCATCACGTCTTCCACCTGGGGAAACTGAGGCCCAGAAAACAAAGGGTCTTCCCCAAGCTTGGAGCGGGGGCTGGAATCATTCTGTCTGCAAGTGCAGGTTGAGAAAGGCAGCGAATGCCCTTTGCCTCCCTTTGGTGCAACTAGTTCTTCTTACCTTCATGACTCACCTATGTAGATGGAAAGATGCAGCAAGCAGGAAACTCAGGCCTGAGTCAGCTGTGAGCTTCCGCCCTCATTCTTTAATGCATTGATCTCCCCTTCCTGTCCACTTTGCCCCATTTCTGCACTGATTTTAGATACACGTGGGGTGAAAAAGTGCTTCCCCTGACGATCCTCACACCTGAGGGTTTTGACAGGTAGACTATCCAGCAGGAATCTCTTCAAACAGTTGTCAGCATGAGATCCCTGAGCACCAGGTGCCTGCAGGGTGCTGGGCCTCAGAAGAGACCTGAGAAAGACTCTGCCCTGGAGTCTCCAGCCTAGCGTGTGTGGAGGGGTGACGGGGACAGAGGATCTGATCCCATGCCCACTGACAACAATATGAGGCTTGTGATGGCAGATATTCACTCCTCCCATCTGCCAAAGCTCCAGAGTGTGGTCACACCCACCCTCTAATGATTTCCATGTTTTAAATTGGGGCATAATTTACATACAGGAAAATTCATTTTTGATATACATTTCTATGAGTTTTGACAAATGCATACAGTCATGAAACCACCAGGGCAATCAATGCACAGAACAGTTCATCACCCCCAAATTCCCCTGCTCCTCTTCGTAGCGAACCCCTCTGTCCACCCGCAGCCCCTGGCGTTCAGTGGTTATTCTCTGTTCCTATAGTTTTACTCTCCCAGGGAATATACTCCATTGCATGGGTGCACCATGTACCATTTGTTTATCCTTTCATCAGCTGAAGGTCATTGAAGTTGCATCTAGTATTTGGAGATCAGGCATAAGGCCACATATAAGCATTCACATACTTGTTTTTATGACAACATAAATATTCAGTTCTCTTGGGTAAGAACCTAGGAGTGAGATTATTGGATCTTACGGTAACTGTATGTTTAACTTCAAAGGAAATTGCCCAGCTATTTTCCATAGTGGCTTCACCATTTTGCATTGCCCCAACAATGAAGCATGAGAGTTGCAGTTGCTCCACATCCTTGTCAATGTTTGGAATTGGCAAAGGTTCTGCTTTGTTTTTCTCTCTTTTCAGCCATTCTGATAGGTGAAATCTGTCCTGGGATGGCCAAGCATTATCCTTACCTGCTACAGAGGCAAAAACGGAAGCGCAGAGCAAATTGGTGGCTCAGCCATGACCACACACAGAGACTGTCAGAACCAAGACACCAGCTGAGGTCTTCTGGTTGGGACCATGGCTCTTCCTGCGTATTGAGTGGGAAAAGTTCTTCCAGGCCATGGCCATGGCCCTGAGAGAGACCTGAGGAAAGCAGAGGTGATCAGAGGAAGCTAAGCCCTGTCCCTTTGGGCCCACTCCAGAAAGTCCCCATCGAAGAAGGAGCTGATCCCTGACAGACTAAAATGGGGAAAGCAAATCAGGTAGAGGGAAAAGCATAAGCAAAGGCGTGCAGGTGAAAATACACGAGCCGTGTTTGGGAATGTACATCACCCAGTAGGGCCTCAGGAGGACATTGAGCTAGAGAGGCCGGCTGGGTCCAGACCCAGGAGGAAGTGTATAGTAAGAAGAGCAGGGAGTTGTAACATCAAGATACCTGGACTGGAGGCACAACTCAGAACTGCACTCTCCTCATCTGTTAAATGGAATCTATAACAGTTCCCTGGCAGTGTTGCTGACAGGCTCAAAGGACATAAAGTGCAAAAATGTTGTGACCGTGACATGCCACACAGACATGAGGGGTAGTGATGGGGGCACAGTGTCTGCACGCTGGAAGCATTTGTGATTGGCAAAATGAGGGAAGTCTTATATACTGATGAATGTCATTCCTAGGCCAGAGCAAATCCTCCTTTCCTAACCCACGGGCTTATTAGAGACCCAGCCCATTCAAAGGACTCTAAAACCTGCAAAGACGACGATCCTTGCTAGCCAATAGCCAGTGTGTCTTTTTTTTTTTTTGGAGACAAGAGTCTTGCTTTGTCGCCCAGGCTGGCAGGCAGTGGCATAGTCTCAGCTCACTGGAACCTCCGCCTCCTGGGTTCAAGAAATTCACCTGCCTCAGCCTCCCAAGTAGCTGGGATTACAGGCATGTGCCACCATGCCTGGCTAATTTTTTTGTATTTTTAGTAGAGATGGGGTTTCACCATGTTGGCCAGGCTGGTCTTGAACGCCTGTCCTCAAGTGATCCACCCGCCTCAGCCTCTCAAAGTGCTGGGATTACAGGTGTGAGCCACCGCACCTGGCTGCCAGTGTGTCTTTATGGCAGGACTTTGAATGAGTCTTGGCAGCAGAGGCCTCTGGAAGTAAAGGGAGGTGCATGGCGAGCCTCACACACCTGTTTCAGGACAATGAGACCAGGTGGTAGTGAGGACAGGATGGAGGGCCATCAGTGCTATCACGTGGGATTCCTAAGTGCTTCGATTCTTTATGTCCATTTCTGCTGAGGGAGGGGTCTCTGTGTAACATGATGCTGTTGGTACCCCTGCGTTCAACGGCAGGTGGAGATAGGCACTTTCTGGTTAATGGGCTGATGCTCAATCCGGCACTCAAAGTCCTTCAGTCCACCTCCCGGCCTCATCTCCCATTGTGCTGCCATATGGCTCCAGCCACATGGACTGTGCCCAGCCCCGCACACACACTCCATCCCCGCAGATCTTTCACACCCATCTTCAGGCCTGTGCTCTCCTGACTCTGAGACTCGGCTCAGACTATATCCTCTGTAGGGCCCTGGGATGCCCTTCTTTCTCCAAAACTGCCAATGAAATCCACACCTCCTTCAAGACCAGCTAATTTTCACTCCTTCCAGGAAGCTCCAGTCCCAGATACGGGCATCTGAGTTCACCTGTCCTCAGCCTGGTCTCCCCAAGGCTCTGCAAGGAATCTGGCCTGCCCAGGCTTTAACTTTAAAGGAAACTGCCCACTGGTTTCTGAAGCGGCTGCACCATTTTGCTTTGTCCCAACAAGGAAACATGAGAGTTGCGGTTGCTCCACATTCTTTTAAAAAAACATTGTGGTAAAATGTACATAACATAAAAATTTACCATTTTAACATGTCTGTTTGTTTGTTTTGTAGAGACGAGGGTCTCACTTTGTTGCCCAGGCTGGTCTCGAACTCCTGGGCTCAAGCGATCCTCCTGCCTCAGCCTCCCAAAGTGCTGGGACTACAGGTGTGAGCCACCATGCTAGCCCATTTTTGCCATTTTTAAGTGAAAAATTCAGTGACACTGAATACATCCTGTGTACAAACATCTCCACTATTTATTTCTAGCAGGTTTTTAACTCAAAGTGAAACTCTGTACCCATTAAACATCCACTCCCCATTCCTTCCCTCCCTCCAGCCCCTGGCAACCAACCTTCTACTTTCTGTCTATGAATCTGACTACTCTTGGTACTCACAGAAGTGGAATCACAGTATTTGTTATTTTGTGTCTGATTTCTTTCACTTAGCATTGTCTTCAAGGTTCACCATGCAGATGTTGCAGCGTGTATCAGCACCTCACTGTTCTACCCCATTATATGTATATGTATACCACATCTTGCCCATCCCGTCATCTGCCAATGGGCGCTTGGCTTGCTTCCACCTTTTGGCTCTTGTGAATGATGTCATGATGGATGTTGGTATACCAGTATCTGTTTGAGTCCCTGCTTTCAATTCTTCTGGGTATAGATCTAGGAGTAAAATTGCTGGGTCAGGTGGAAATTTTATCTTTAACTTTGTGAGGAATTATGTCAGGGCTTTTTAGGACCATGTGAGCCCCAGCCCAGGGGCACAAGGAGGGCAGGGCCCAGGGTGCGTTCACCTCCCTGTGGCAAACCCTGAAGGGGTCTTTGGGGACCAGTGTTCTTGAGTTCAAATCCCAGTTCTGCTTCTCAACAACGGAGCCTCCATTTTCTTGCTTTTGAAATTTAGATCATAACACCTACCTCATAGGGTGGCTGTAAATATTCAGCCACTAATACTGTAGGATGCCTGACACGCTGCAGGTGTTCAATAAATCATCATCCTGCCTCCCCTCACCCACTTCTGTTTCCTCATCTGTAAAAAAGCATCCTATTTACTAAACGCCTTACAAATCCCAAATGCTTTCAGGACAACTGGGTGGAAATGTTCTGTGGCAACTTTCTTTAGAAAACATGCCCCCCCTTTTAGAGAAGCCCATAATTCCTCCACATGCTTTTCCATCTGCTCCTCCAAATGTGATAATTAGGAAATGATGCTGTCACTTTCGAAAGTGAGAAACCTGCCCCCCCCATCCATCTCTGAGCGACATGGCAGAAGGATGAGCAGACCCTCGTGCCACAGTCAGTCCCACCCCCAGGCCCAAGAGCACGTGCGGCCCAGATTTTGATGTGGTTCACAAACCAGGTATAGCAGGCAACCCAAGGTGTGGGGGTGAAATGCTGAGTCACAGGTTAGCTGAATGGAAGGGGGCTTGGAGATCACCTTGGCCATTTTCTCACCTTGTAGGGTCCTTCTCCATCGCGTCCTCAGCACGTGTAGAACAGGGAGTCCAGCTCGTCCCATTCAGACTGGAGAACTGAGGCCAGGGAGGCAGAGTGAGCTTCCGAATAGAGCAAGTTGATCGGAGAGCCAGGACACACCTTTCCATCTCTCCCTGCACCCTCCACCCCACGCTGGAGATGTGGGTCACGTGGCATCCAGCCCCTTCAAGTAAGCTGAGTATTTGTGTAGTTTTAAGCACATACATACTAGGTTGACGAGTGTCCACCCAAAATTCCTGTCAGCTTCAGAATGTGACCCTACTTGGAATCAGTCTTACACGTGAAATCAAGTTAAGATGAGGTCATGCTCAATTAGCATGAACCCTAACCTAATATGGTGACTCGTGTCTACACAAGAAGGGAAAACAGAGATGCAGACAGATACACCAAGCGAGAACGCCACGTGAGGCCAGAGGCAGAGATAACAGTGGTGCAGCTGCAAGCCAAGGGATGCCAGGCCGCTGGCACCACCAGAAGCTGGGGAGAGGCAAGGAAGAATCTTCCCAGAGCCTCACAGCTGGCATGACCTTGCTGACACCTCGACTGCAAGCTCCCAGCATGCAGAACTCTGGGAGGACAAACGTCTGTGTTCTAAGGCACCCAGTTCGTGGTACGCCGTTGAGCAGCTCTAGGAAATGGATAAAAGAGGAGCACAGGAATCTGGAGCTCCAGGGCTACCTGTCCTCCAAGCTTTTATTGCCAGCCAGTTCTGTCTCCTGTTCCCCTCATGCGGTTTTTTGGTTCTGGCTTGTAAGCCTTTATTCATGCAGTGCCCTAAGTTTGGACTCCTCGCAAAGCAGAGCCCGAGACAAGGATTTGAGTGCATGTTGTTTCTTTTTTAATGTTGTTTACTTTGAGAAACAAGCATTTGTGTTTATTAACCAAGGGGAGGAAAACCAGAGCAGTGCAGCCTCCTAACCAGTCCCTTCTGTAGTCTACCCACCTAGGCCACCTGCCAAGGACTGGGAAGAGCAGTAGATGGGCCCCCTCCTCCCTGCCCCGACCCCAGGGAGAGTTCCTGCAGAGCCAGGGCTCACTGCGTAAGGAAGAGGAAGTCAGCGAAGGACAGAGGCTGACACGGTTCGGCTGTGTGTCCCCACCCAAATCTCATCTCGTAGCTCCCATAATTCCCACATGTTGTGGAAGGGACCTGGTGGGAGATGATTGAATCATGGGGGCAGGCTTTCCTGTGCTGTTCTCGTGATAGTGAATGGGTCTCACGAGATCTGATGGTTTTATAAACGGGGATTGCCCTGCACGAGCACCCTCTTTGCCTGCTGCCATCCACGTAAGATAAGACTTGCTCCTTCTCACTTTCCACCATGATTGTGAGGCTTCCCCAGCCACTTGAAACTGTGAGTTCTCCATTAAACCTCTTTCATTTGTAAATTGCCCAGTTTTGGCTATGTCTTTATCAGCAGCGTGGACATGGGCAAATACAGAGGCCAAGCAAGGAAACAGGAAACAGAGCCACTGTGGAGAGAGGATTGGGGAGATTCCGGGGCCCCTCACTCTCAGTAGGGAGGGCAAAGCACCCCAAATCCAGCCCCACAAGAGGAACTAAGCAGGAATACACTTGTGTGAAAAACCTTGAATGTGGGCAGAGGTGGGAGGGGTGGGAATGAGGGTGTACAAAGCCAACAGCAAAACCCTCCAGGCTCAGTCCTTGCCCACACATGCTGGTCCAGCCTCCAAGCCTTTGCCTCCACAGCAAGTCCACATCAGGGTGCAGCCTCTGACGTGCCCAGACTAGGGAGTGGATGCAAGAGAGGTCAAGGGGCCACTAGCCTCTCTAAGATCTGTCCTGTGGTGAATTCTGGGGCCAGCGGCAGCCCAGCCTTCAGCTGCTGAGAAATGATCAGCCTAGCCTTCGGCTGCTCAGAAGTAATCTCGTCACTTCTGATGAGATTATTCTGAGAAATGATCCCGGAAATCTGGAATGAAAAGGAAAGGGTCCGAGGGAAAGTCCAAATGGGGTGTGTCATCGAGTTGGTTTTCACTATGGCAACCAGGGCTCAATTCCACTGGGAACTCTCTGAATAACTGTGCAGAAGTGTGCTTCCAAAATGTAGAAGGCCGGGGCATTTATTCCTGACCACTGTTGGTGAAGAATTGTATTGTTATCTATTGCTAGGTGACAATTTTGTGGCCCTGAATTTAACAGCTTAAAACACAAACCGCAGAGTGTCAATCGGCTTTAGCTGGTCCTCTCTGTGCTCTAGAGATGGCAGCTGCACTTCCAGCCAGCACGTCCAGACACAGCAATGCCTCCGGACAGAGGAGAAGTGTGGATTCCTTGTGGCTCCTTTGATGGTTAAGGACAACTTTCTCAGAAGCCCCCAGCTGACTTCTCTTCACAATTGATGGAGCAGATCTTGGTCCCCTGCCAGCCTGTAACCCACTCCCTGGCCAGGGGAGCAGGATGATGATGACCAACCCAGATGGGTCATTAGCTTCCCATCCGGAGAAGAGGATGGGGTCCCATTCCAGGAGCATGTGGCCTCAGAAAGGAGTGGATGCTTCCAGCCTCGGAATCTAGCAGAGGGAGTTCAAATCCCCACTCCAGCATTTGCTGTCTCTGAGCCTCAGTTTCCCCCTTTCAAAAATGAGGGCAGTGAGACCTATTTTGTGTGGTTAGAGTTGGGCTCTCTGGTGCCCAAACATCTCTCCAATTAGTTCAGTTAGTTCATGGCTCACCATTTCATCATCACCAATCTAATCCACCACCCACCTCCAACTTTCTCTCTCTCCCTCCTCTCCTTCCCTCCCACACACATAAACACACACATCTTCTAGGTTTTTAAATTGACACATATCCTACATACAGAAGGCATACAAATCTTCGATGTACAGCTCCAAGAGTTTTTGCAAATGTAGACGCCCATGTAACCACACCCGAATCAAGACTTAACATTTCCAGTACTCCCAGAAGGTTCCCTTGTGCTTGCTCCCAACCAATACCTCACCAAAGGTAACCTGCATCTGACCTCCACCAGGATATGTTAATTTGGCCTGTTTGGGGGCCTCATACAAATGAAACAGTACGGTGTGTACTTTTTTGTGCCAGCTTCTTTGCTCAACATAGAATCTGAGAAATTAGTCCACGTTGTTATGTGTATCATTTTTCACTGTTATCTTGGATACCATTGTATTAATATGCCTTAATTGATTTACCCAATCTACTGTTGATGGACACTTGAGTAGCTTCGCAGTTTTTGACTACTATGTATTATGAGGCTATGAACATTTTTGTATACCTCCTTTGGCACGCATAAGCACTGATTTTTTACCAACAATATAACCAGGGGAGGAACTGCTGGGCATAGGGCATATGTATATTTAGCTTTGAGGATTACTACCAAGTGCTTTCCAAAGGATGCCTACAGATTTATGCTCCCACCGAAACATGCAAGCTCTGTAATCTCTTGCCTGGAATACTGTGGCACCCTGACCTCCTTGTACTTACGGATACTGCTCAAAATGGTCCACTATATAGGCGATGTTTATTATTTTCAGATTCTATATTTGCATTTTCACTTACTTCCTAAGATTTATGTGTGACCCCAAAATCAATACTCAGTGCTTTTGTAGTCATTTGAAGATATGCACAGAATGAAAATTTTGAGTCAGCCAACCTGCAAGTCCCAGCTGAGGTCAGGAGAGGTGAGGACATGCTCTGCCTGTTGTTTCAGCTCTCAGACTGCAAACAAGTATCCTCTCTGTGGTCTGTTACCACATTCTGTGCACTTTTGTGATCTGGCTGTTTAAAATGCCCCCCTGGCATAGCGCTGAAGTGCTGTCTACTGTTCCCAAATTCAAGGAGGCCGTGATGCACCTTACAGAGGAAATACATGTGCTAGAGAAGCTTTGCTCAGGCATGAGTTATAGTGCTATTGGCCATTAGTTCAATGGTAAGGAGTCAGCAATATATATTAAACAAGGTGTCTTTAAACAGAAACACACCTCAAACAAGGTTATGTGTTGACCACTTGATGAAAATGTGACCAGAAGGCCAGGCAATGTGGCGCACACCTATAATCCCAGCCCTCTGGGAGGCTGAGGCGGGGTGGATCACTTGAGGTCAGGGGTTTGAGATCAGCCTGACCAACATGGTGAAACCCTGTCTCTACTAAAAATACAAAAATTAACCAGGAGTGGTGGCACATGCCTGTAATCCAGCTACTTGGGAGGCTGAGACAGGAGAATCGCCTGAACCTAGGAGGCAGACGTTGCAATGAGCCGAGGTTGTGCCACTGCACTCCAGCCTGGGAGACATGAGTGAGACTCTGTCTCAAAAAAAAAAAAAAAATTGTGACCACAGGTTCACAGAAACTTAACCCTGAACTTTCTCAAGGAGCAATGGTTTTCCGTGTTCATGGTGACTTGATAGAACAGAACCAGTGCAAATGATAACAATCAGCTATAACTCACACAGGCCCATGAATTTTATCAACTATTTTTCACTCAAGTTGTTTAGATAGACAGGGCCTTGGCAAAACAATATTTGCCCAGGGCCCTTCATACCCTAAGGGCAGCCCTGTTTCTGCTACGGCTTTGCTTTCAGGCAGGCACTAAATGTGCTCTAAGGAGGGAAAGCCTTTGGCGTTTTGAGTCATGTAATTGTCAGGCAAGAGGGATGCAGAGGTGACCATAGCTGGGCCCTCTATTAGTCTGCTAGGGCCATTGTAACAAATACCACACACAGCTGGCTTAAACACAAGATTTTATTTCTCACAGTTCTGGAGCTCAAAGTCCAAGATCAAGGTGCTGACAGAGATGGTTTCTCCTGAGACCTTTTTCATTGGCTTACAGATGGCCACCTTCTCTCTGTTCATATGGCCTTTTCTCTGTGCATGTGCATCCCTGATATCACTCCCTCCTTTTATAAGGGCACCAGTCCTATCAGATTAAGGCCCCACCTGTATAATCTTTCCTTACAATCTTATTTAATCTGAATTACCTCTTTGAAGGTCTTATCTCCAAATACAATCGCATCGAGTGCTAGGGTTTGCATTAGTCAGGGTCGTTTAGAGAGAGACAACCAACAGTATTTATACATGCATATATATATATATATATGTGTGTGTATAAAGCCTATATATGTGTGTGTGTGTGTACATATATATACACACAATTGCATGAGCCTCTAATATATATTAGAGGGGATTTATTAGGGGGATTGGCTCATGCAAGTATGGAGGCTGAGATTCCCACAAGGGGCTGTCTGCAAGCTGGAGACCCTAGGATGCTGGTAGCATGACTCAGTCCAATTCCAAAAACCTCAGAACCAAGAACACCAGTGGTGTCATTCTCAGTCTGAGTCCAAAGGCCTGAGAGCCCAGGGGACTGCTGGTGGAAGTCCTGGAGTCCAAGGCCAGAGATCCTGGAGTTCTGATGTTGAGGGGCAGAAGGAGATTGTCCCAGCTCCAGGAAAGAGAGGAAATCCTCTTCTCTTCTTTCTGTTCCATCAAGGCCAACAGCTGATTGGACGGTGCCCATCCCTATTGAGGGCCGATCTTCCCCACTCAGTCCACTGACTCATGTGCCAGCCTCCTCTGGAAGCCCTCACAGGCACACCTAGGCATACTACTCTACCGGTTCCCTAGT
This sequence comes from Colobus angolensis palliatus, assembly GCF_000951035.1. Classification (NCBI taxonomy): domain Eukaryota; kingdom Metazoa; phylum Chordata; class Mammalia; order Primates; family Cercopithecidae; genus Colobus; species Colobus angolensis. Next base: position 4,802,133 of record NW_012115211.1, on the reverse strand, counting down.
ACTCCTTAATCCAGTCAAGCTGACAACTAAAATTAACCATCATGGGTCTTCAACATGTGAATTTTGTGGGGAGGGGCACAACTCAGTTCATAACAGACCTCATCTGGAATAACTCATAATCCAGTTATCCATTTTTCAGAGAATGACTCTGATGGTTAATTTTAGGCATTAACTTGATTGTGTTAAGGGCTGCCCAGATAGGTGGTAGAACATTACTGTGGGTATGCCTGTGAGGGTGTTTCTGGAAGAGATTAGCATTTTTTGTTTTGTTTTATTTTGAGACAGTCTGGGTTTGTCGCCCAGGCTAGAGTGCAGTGGCATGATCTCAGCTCACTGTAACCTCTGCCTCCTGTGATCAAGCGATTCTCCTGCCTTAGCCTCCCAAGTAGCTGGGACTACAGGTGTATGCCACCAAGCTCGGTTAATTTTTGTATTTTTAGCAGAGATGGGGGTTTGCCATGTTGGCCAGGCTGGTCTCGAACTCCTGGCCTCAGATGATCCACCTGCCTCAGCCTCCCAAAGTGCTGAAGGCTGGGATTACAGGCATGAGCCATCACCAGGCTGAGATTAGCATTTGAATCAGTAGACTGAGTAAAGAAAATCCACCCCATCACTATGGACAGTGGACATCATTCAATCTATGGAGGACTCAGATAGGATAAAAAGCAGAGGAAGGTCACATTCTCTCTCTCTCTTTCTCTGTCTCTCTGCTCGAGCTGGGACATCCATCTTGTCCTGCCCTCAGACCTTGGATTTCCTTGTTTGAGGCCTTTGGACTCTGGGATTTACACCAGTGCTCTTCCTGTCCCCTGATCTCAGGTGTTTTAACGCAAATCGAATGACACCACCAGCATTCTTCCCCAACTTGCAGATGGCAAAATCATAGGACTGCTTGGCCTCCATCACCATGACAGCCAGTTCCCATAATAAACCTCTTTTTGTATATCTGTATATATCCTATTCGTTCTGTTTCTCCAGAGAACCCTGACTAACAGAGTGGCCAAAGAGGCTGAGGGAGGGAGGCAGGGGCCTAAGAGAGCTGATGTAGGCCTGGGACCTGCCTCCACCACTGCTTCCCTTCCAGGGGTGTCTTTTCTCACCTGACACCTGTTGGGGCTGGCAGAGCAGTGGATGCTCACTGGATTCTGGGACCCAGAAGAGCTGCGTTGGAGTCTAGGAGAAACCTTGAGGAAGTCAATATGAGTCTCACTTTCCCCGTCTGTAAAGTGGGATCTGAACCATTGCCTTGCTTCAACCTCACAAAGTGGTTGTGAGGATTAAATGGAAAAATAGACAGGAATGTGTTTATCTCCTAAAAAATGAGAAAGAAAAGGCAAAGACAGGTTGCAAATTTACCCATCAGGGTCAAACTTACCTGGTCAAGAGCATATATAAAAATGTCCTTCCATACTGACTTGCGTGATTCTCGAGTCCTGCTGGGTGGGGGTTCCAACAGCAGGAGACAAGAGGGGACACCATCTTGGTCCTGCCAAGACACCTACACAATTAGCATGGCTAGGATCATCACAATATTTTCAATTAAAATTCCCAAACCCCAGAGCCCAATAAACTAACCTTTGGATCTTGAAGAAAATGCATGTATGTATGCATTTGTTATTTAGGCCCTACCATAGGCCTCAAAGCCATTTATTGAAGTTTTGTATTGTTTTGTTTTGTTTTGTTTTTAGATGGAGTCTCACTCTGTCACCCAGACTGGAGTGCAGCGGTGCGATCTCAGCTCATTACAACCTCCTTCTCCCAGGTTCAAGTGATTCTCCTACCTCAGCCTCCCAAGTAGCTGGGATTACAGGTGTGCACCACCACACCCAGCTAATTTTTGTATTTTTAGTAGAGACAGGGTTTCACCATGTTGGCCAGGCTGGTCTCGAACTCCTGACCTCAAGTGAACAACCCACCTTGGCCTCCCACACTCCTGGGATTACAGGCATGAGCCACAGCACCCAGCCTATTGAAGTTTTTTTTAAAGGAAGAAATTTTATTGAGTATTATGATCAGATAATATTGTCAAGAAATTCAAAGCAAAATTGTAGTTTAAAAAAATGAAGAAATATTTCAATATAGAATCAATCAAATCAATAAATCAATACATAAAACATGGTAAGATGATGAATAGAAGGTAAAACCAAATCTGAATCTTTTAATAAATGTTATAAAAGTACCAAGTTGATGGAGTCTAAATTTAAAATACTTTATGAAAACTAAAAAAAAAAAAAAAAAAAGAATACTGGACCAGGCATGGTGGCTCATGCCTGTAATCCCAGCACTTTGGGAGGCCTAGGTGGGCAGATCACTTGAGCCCAGGAGTTTGAGACCAGCCTGGGCAACATGGGGAAACCCCATCTCTACAAAAAATAAAAAATTAGCAGGGCATGGTGGTGTGCACCTATAGTCCCAGCTACTCTGGAGGCTGAGGTCGGAGGATCACTTGATCCTGGGAGTTTGAGGCTGTGGTGAGCCAGGATCATGCGACTGTACTCCAGCCTGGGCGACAGTAAGACCCTGTCTTAAAAAAAAAAAAAAAAAAAAACACTTAGGAAATCTATGAACATGGCAATGCAAAAATTAAATGGAGTAACTAGGGGGTCGGGGAGCTCATTCTCCAGCACTTCTTTTTCACTAGGTTTGCCCTAATCTGTGTGGCTTTTCTTTCTCTTTAATCTTGTCTCCTATTTGTCCCCAAAGTCTATCCTAGGAGGAGTCAAATCCACCATTAGTAACCCACAATTGACCAATTAGGTTCAGCTGCAAAGCTGGAATTAGTTGAAATTTTAAATGTTCCAGCTCCGCTCAGGAAACAAATTAGACCAGAAAGCCCCGTTTTACGTAATGAGGCAAATTTACCGCCATTAGTGGCAATTAAGATAAAGTGTTAATGACTCAGTTTACCTTGGTGGGAAAACAGGCAGGATGTATGTGCTGGAGGCGAGGAGAGGAGCTGGACACAGAGCTGTACCTGGGCTAGAACATGTCCAGCGCTTGGAGGATGTTTCCTTTTCTCCCCTCACAGAATGCTGGAGGATGGAAAGGTCCTTAGGGAGCAACACTTCACAAGTGGGGAAACTGAGGCTCAAAGCATGGCTGCGGCTTAACTGCTCACGGTTCCAAAGCAAGCTGGTAACTCCTGCTCTGAGCCTCTTCCCACTTGAATTAGCTGCCTCGCTGGCATGCAGAGTTATTGCTGATGAAATGACTCAGGAAGCAGGAGGAAAAGTGGGCTATGATAGAGCACACCTAGGTGCCAGGCACGGTTACTACGTATGCACGTTCTAGAATGAGCTAGCTTAACCCTAACAGCCACTGTTGCCTCATTTTACAGATGAGAGCATTGAGGCTGGGAGAAGTAAAATCATTTGTACAAGGTAACGCAGCCCTAAAGTCCTGCTCCAGATCCCTGGTTTGGTCGGTTTCACCCTCAAAGCCTCAAAGGTCATGTACCCGCTCCCTCCTCCCTTACACATTCACAATGAAGCTTCTCCTCAGCCTCCTGGAGGAACTCGAGGAGACGGGGATCAAAGGTGCGCTGGGCCTGACGGAGCCTGTCCACCTCTCCCTGGGCTGCCTGCAGCTATGGGACAAATCCCCCTGAAGCTCCTCGCACGGCTTCCGGGCTGGGGAAAGGGGAGGGGTGTGGTATTCCTGAGCTCAGGAATGGAAGCAGCAGGGAGATAATTAAGGGGTAGTAAGCAGTTGGGAATTGAACCAATTACACAGCTAATTGAAGCCCACTGGCCCACTGGCCCTGAACATCTGGGTGCCAGACCCAGAGGGCTGACAGCCCAAACCATCCAAGTAATGGCAGCTGTACAGTCCCCAGAAGCAGGGACTCTGGGAACCTGAAAATCCTGCTTCAGGGCGTGTCTCCTGCCTCACCTTTCTAGGTGAAAGTGGGCCGTGTGTGAGGTAGCTGCCCACCAGATGGGCCATAGGTTCTCATTTACTGGAACAGAGATTGCTTTCCATCTGAAGACACTGGACTAACTAATCCTTCCTCACGGTTGTCATCTCCTCGAATTACCACAGTGACCCCATTTCACACATGGAGAAAGTGAGCCCTAGACAGGAAGAGTGATTTGCTCAAAGTCACATACCCAGCTCTGAACCGACTGGTATGGTCTGAGTGTTTGGCTTTCTGGTCCAACTGTTTTCTCCGCCTGCCCCACACAGTTCCTCATACACTCCCCGCTGCACCTCACAGCTCCTGCCTGTAACAGGAGTTTGGACACGTGTCTTCCATCCCCGGCCTTCCCACCTCCTGCCCCCACCCACGGAGACAAACCTATTTGCCATCCTCGAAACGAATGTTGAGGTCACCGTTTCAGGAGCCGGAATTCTCCTCGCTGCCAAAAGCCCAGTTCTTGTGTTTGTTGTGTACACAAAGGCGGCCTAAGTTAGCACATGTGTTTGAGCCACTTCCAGCCCCCGTACCCTCTCCAGGGACCCACAGGGAATTCTGCTAAGATAATTATCTCCAACTGGGATTTTGTTCAGTTCTCTGGTAAGACAAGCTCCCCGTTTAGAATAATAAGGCTATGCTATTGAAGGCTAGCTGGGAAATATTTTTCAAACAAGCAATTCGCGTATGTGTTTCACATATGCCGCTCATTAAGGTTTATAAGACCTTTTGGTCTTCACAATAAAGCTTGTTTTTTTAAAGGTTAAAATCAGCATGCCCTTGGTTACTGCCAGCACCATTCCCCTCTTCAGATGGAACAGGAATCCTGGGAAGTGTTGACAGGGAATCAAAGAAGCTGATGCCTTCTGACCCAGCAGAGGAAGGAATGGTGACCTCCGAGAAATCTCCTTCCCACCAGGAGCTAGAGGGGAGCCCTCCTGCCTGACCCCTTCATGTACACAGGGCTCTGTGATTTAGAAAACAAGTTGCATCTTTAACTCAGTGATTGGCAAACTGGCAACATCATACACTCACCTGGGAGTTTTTAACACACCCACGCCCGACTTCCAGCTCGGCAAATCCAGATTAAGTTGATTGGAGATTGTTCCCTGGCATGAGGTCATTTTTAAAGCTCCTTGAGTAGCTGTACGGTTCGGCCAAGGTGAAGACCATCAATTATCTTGTGGGCTCCTGAAGATACACTGCAGGCAGGCAGGCAGGCAGGCAGGCAAGGAGTCATTCTCCCCCTTACAGAGATGGGGACAAAGCTCAAGAAGCAGACAGCATGTCTGTGAGTGGCAGAGTTGGGGCTTGAACCTGTGTCTTCTAAACTCTCTTTTCTCCAACTCATGGAATAGTAATAGCTATTAGCATGCACCAAACTCCAGGGCTTTCCACAGGGTCTTGTTCAATCCCAACAAATCGCACACGTCAGTATTGTGATCTTCATTTTGCAGATGAGAAAACTGAGGCTCAGAGAGACTGGAAGACATGCCTGCTGCCACACTAAATACAGAGGATCTGATTTCAAAAGTCCTGCATGAGGCAGGTAACTTGGATTGTAGAAATCTGGCTATAAAAGGCCAGGCACAGTGGCTCACACTGGTAATCCCAGCACTTTGGGTGGTGGAGGTGGGCGGATCACCTGAAGTCAGGAGTTCAAGACCAGCCTGGCCAACATGGTGAAACCCTTGTCTCTGATAAAAATACAAAAAAAAATAGCTGGGCATGGTGGCGGGCACTTCTAATCCCAGCTACTCAGGAGGCTGAGGGAGGACAATCGCTTGAACCTGGGATGCAGAGGTTGCAGTGAGCCAAGATTGCACCACTGCACTCCAGCCTGGCAACAGAGCGAGACTCTGTCTCAAAAAACAAAAAAGAAATCTCGTGATTAGGCTCCCACCTCTGGGCAGTGTGACCTCTCATTCTGTGTTTAAAGAGTCTTTAAGGTCCTTTAAGGATCTTATGCAGACAGGAGAAGCAAATGTCCATTTATTGAACATCTGCTATGTGCCAGACACTATGGCAGTTGTTTTATCTACTTGCAAGCCCATTTTAAAGGCAAGGAAGCTGAGCCCAAGAGCTATTGAGTGCTTTGTTTGAAGTCACAGAGCTAGTAAGGGGCAGATTAAACTCTCTGGCCTTTCCCCACCCCACACCGCTTTCCCACTCATGTCAAAATGGCAGGTGTGACCTGCTCAGCCAGACGGAAGAGTCACAGGCAAATTTGAGACAAAACAAAGATAATTAAAAACTGGGAAAACACTTTTATTATGATCTTGTCTGGATTTCATTGTTTTTGAAGTCACTGTTAACTTGGTACCAGGGTATTTTAATCAATTAGGTTTAAGCTTGTTGTTTATGAACCCACTAAAAGGGCGCTTTTGCTTTTGTTATTAATTAAGAACATTATTCTTCTTAAACATTCTTCAACCAAACCATTCTTTGCTTCTAGTTTTTGTTTGTTTGTTTGTTTTGTTTCGTTTTCAGTGTGGCCACAGGGGTAGGTAAAAGCAGAAAATCATAGCTTTAAAAGAGCCCAGGGCCAGGAATCAGGAGAGCTGGGCTGATCCTAGCACTGCCCTGAGCCTCAGCATGATCTTGGACAAATCATTTGACTTCCATAAGCCTCAGTTTCTCCCCTAAATGGAAGATTATGGTCTCTATCCCCTCCCTCTATCAGGGATGCTATGAGAATGAAAGTGAGACAATCAGGATAAAACATGAAAATCCACAAATGATTATGTAAATAGAAGCATTCGTTGCTAAGGAAAGTATTGCTATTAAAAACTAAAAACTGTTTACTGACAGTAGGATGAAATATGTTATTCCTATTTAGAAGAAAATTTATTGACAATTGAAGGCAACATGTCTTTACTCAATGTGCTTTGAGTTCCAGGGAGCCAGATCCACTAGCTGTAGACTGTAGAGTCCCTGTCACTCAGGCATTCATTTCATGACTGAAGCCTCCTGCATGTCAGGCCCTGGGCTAGGGAAGGTGCGGAGATCATCAGACCCGGCGCCCGCTCAGGTCAGTGAGGGCGGCCAACATTCACACAGGTGTACTATGAAGCAGAGCAAGGTGAGGATGAGGGCAGAGAGAAGGAAGAATTTCCAATGGGACCCCAGAGAAGTAAGAGGTGGAGCCGGCGGGTGAACACCCTCCCTGGGATAGTTGTGGGATAGAACTGGTCAAGTCTGTTTCCTCCTGTGCACAGCTGCCCTCAACCTTCACCTTCCACTCAGGGTCTCTCATAACCTCTCCCCGGGGCATTCTCAGGGAGGACTGTGGTCAAGAGTTGCAGAGGAGAGGCCTCTGGTCTGAAGGACGTGAGCATGATGGGTACCCTGGCCTGGCTGTAGGGCTTGGCATGCTAGTCTACCTTGGGCTGCTCTGAGCATGGACCCCAGAAACTCCTCAGAAGGAAAGTTCCCAAGGGAGTCACTCAGGTCAGGGTGTCAGGTGTGTGCCCTGCCCATTCATTCATTCATCCACCCATGTGACCATTCGTTTCTTTACTCACCAGTGGCCACTGACCCACATTCGTTGGATCAGCTGACATCTGAGTTTTCAACACACGGGCCTCAGCAGAACCTAAGCCTGCAGTTCACTTCATTCATTCAACAAACACTTATTGAAAGCCTGGTATTGACCAGGCCTATTCTATGGCAGAAGTCCTTTTTGACAGACTTCTTTAAAAGCCTGCCTTGGCCAGGCATGGGGTTTTGTGTCTCTAATCCCAGCGCTTTTTTGGGAGGCTGAGATGGGAGGATCACTTGAGGCCAGGAGTTCGAGATCAGTCTGGAAAACAAAACAAGACCCCCATGTCTACAAAAAATAAATTAGCTGGGTCTGGTGGTGCGTGCCTGTAATCCCAGCTACTTGGGAGGCTGAGTTGAAAAGACCTCTTGAGACCAGGAGTTCAAGTTTGCAGTGAGCTATGATCACACTACTGCACTCCAGCATGGGCAACAGAGCAAGACCCTGTCTCCAAAAAATTAAACAGAAAAACAGTAAGCCTAGCTAAGTTCAGTTCACCATTACAAAGGGATCCTTTTCTTAGGACACCTCATCAGAGAATATGTAGTTTATACTTCTGGTAAATACCATGACTCCATCAATAGACACATGCTATTCCATATTCCCTAGTTTTTGCACACATACTATAAATCCAGATTCATTTAACTTTTAGAGCTAGAGGGATTATGGAGACAACCTCTCATTGTACCTAAAGAAACTAAGGCCGGCCAGGTGTGGTGGCTTATCCCTGTAATCCCAGCACTTTGGGAGGCCAAGGCAGGTGGATCACTTGAGGTCAGGAGTTTCAGACCAGCCTGAGCAACATGGCAAAACCCCATCTCTACTAAAAACACAAAAATTAACCAGGCATGGTGGTGCATGCCTGTAATCCTAGCTACTTGGGCGGCTGAGGTGAGAGGATCTCTTGAACCCAGGAGGTGGAGGTTGCAGTGAGCCAAGATCATGCCACTGTACTCCAGCCTGGGTGATAGAGAGAGACTTCACAAAGAAAAAGGAAAAAAAAAAAAAAAAAACCACGGAAAACTAAGGCCTACAGAGTGGAGAAAGAACTGCTCAAGGCCATACAGTAGGTTAATGGCAGAGTTAAGACTATCTCCCTATCCAGATCAACTCTTCAACCTATATTATATGTTCTAATATTTTGTTCTCTAGCAGGCCAAGTGAGCTTGGACAAACTCTTTTTTGACCTCAGTTTTCTTACCTATAAAAAAGAAAGTTTGCTACTGATGTCCTGATCAACCTTCCAGCCCACTTTCGAGTTCTCTACACAAAACATCAACTGGTATGCAGTCATTACTCTTTCAGAGAACCTGGCCTGCTTTTCACCGAGAACAGAATAAATCTGTCAGTGGATTCTGCTTAACTGCAGGACGGTTGTTCATTACCATTCTTACAGCCACAGGTGGGCTGGCCTGGGGTCTCTGGGTCAGGCAGAAGCAGAGGTCTTCTCCAGTCTGCAGATCTGACCCAGGCCCTCTTTAGAACCTTGGCATGGCTGAGTGTGAGCCCTAGGCATCACAGAAGTGGATACCATTCATCCTGCTGTGATCTTAACTCCTAAAATGGTGAGTGCCATGCTCTCGGCATGCAGGTAGAATGTGGGTAGAGCTCGAGGCTGCCCAACACTTACTGATTCATGGAGCCAAGCAGCCCTTCATATAACCTGTAGATATCAGCAACTGGACCCTGTGCCAGACACCCACAGAAATGCAGTTAAATAAACCACCAGTAAAAGCACATTAAGGGCAAGGACTGTGTCATTCTCTTTTTTTTTTTTTTTTTTTTGAGACAGAGTATAGCTCTGTCACCCAGGCCAGAGTGCAGTGATGTGATCTTGGCTCACTGCAACCTCCACCTCTCAGGTTCAAGCAATTCTCCTGCCTCAGCCTCCCATGTAGCTGAGATTATAGGCATGTACCACCACGCCTGGCTAAGTTTTGTATTTTTGGTAAAGATGGGGTTTCACCATGTTGGCCAGGCTGGTCTCGAACTCCTGACCTCAAGTGATCCACCGCCTTGGCCTGCCGAAGTGCTGGGATTACAGACGTGAGCCACCATGGCCGGCCTCATTTTGAATCTCAAGTGTCCCTATGTTGTAGGTGCTCAATAAATGATTGCTAATTGAATGGATTATCTGTCAAGGAGCTCCTTACTGGCTTGGACATAGGGGGCAAAATCACCTCCTTTCTCTAAATCTCACTTTTCTCACGTCTAAAATAAGAAAGCTACTAACGCTGACCTGAAATGACTCTTGTGAGAACTGAACAAGAAAACGATGCGGAAGAAGAGCTTCTCAGGCAAAGCCCTGAGAAAAATGTTAGCTCTTGTTACTACCATGTGGTAGAATAGAAATACAAAGGGCTATGGGAGAACCCGGAGCTGGAGCTGGACTGAACCTTGGCAGGAATGCTAGAAGAAATACGGTGTTTAGAACCTGAAACCTTTTGTAGTCATGCTGCAAAAGATCTGGTCATTCATTTGCTTGTATCCTTTTCAACAGGAAAAATAGTGACCAAATGAAAGATACTATGGCCTTTCACACTCTGAACAAGGGTTTTGGTGAAAAGTGAGCTTTTCCTCTGCAACTTCGGTGTAGATGCTGGGACAGGTCACATCTCTTGAGTCCTTGCCATGTGCCAAGCACGCTACATACCTTATCCCATTTAATTAGTCATTTGAGGGAGATTCAAAACTGCCGGCCCATAGTTATTTAGGCTCTGGAATCCAGGGATCTGGGAGGGCTCAGGTCAAAGGTCTTCCCATTATTAAAGTGTCCAGAATGACAGAAAGATCCAACGCCCGCCGCCTGACCTCCACCTCCACCTCCGCCTTGCCCCTCCCACAGCCCCAGCCACAGTCTTATTCAAATAAACAGTCTCAAGTCCCAAATGGAGTTCCTTCGAAGCCAGAGCAGAAATTCTAATTGTGGTTTAATGAGGCCCGGGTTTGCTCTCAACTGAGCTGTTTACTGAAGCAATTTCAGCTTGCTCCTTCAGGCCAGAGATTGCAGCCACTGGCTACCCTGTTTAAGATAAATGTCAATATAGGCACCGGGGGAGGTTCAACCAGCTTTTCTCCTTCCTGTGTCAGCCCTGAGAGCAACCCGGCAACCACCATGCTCAGACTCTGCAAAAGCAGCCAAGGGTATAAAGAGGTGAAAGGTACAAACGTTGTCTCTAACGACCCTACTGTCCAGTGGGGAAACAGCTAAAGGTGGACAACACTCTGATTAAGGTTCCTGTTCTGGAACCAGGAGTGCTGTACCCTTCCCCATGGCATGTGGTCCCCTGACAGGCTGCAACCTCCCTGGGCCATGGGACACTGTAGAGGGCCCCTCTGGACTCCACTGTATTGCCTCTGTGCAATCCACACATTTTAAGTGATTTCTATGTGATGGCTCCCTCTGAAAATGGGAAGTGCCTCAAACCCTGGAGGCCCTGTGCCTGCTGCTTCAAGGCCAGAGCACACAGGCTTTTTCGTCTTTACTCTCAGGTCTCAGAGTGGACCAGGAAAGAGGAAAGAGAAGGGAAATGACATTTACTGCACATGTACAGCACAGTGTCTCCACATCCAGAAGAGGAAACCGGGGCATGGAGAGACAATGACTTGCCCAAGGTCAAGTGATGGAGCCAGAATATATCCACAGTTGTTTATTTACCCACCCATTACCTATTGAGTGCTAACTAGAGAGCCAGGCATGGTTCTAGGTGCTGGGGATAGATCCAAGAGTAATCTAAGACCTGGAGATGAGATTCCAGGCAGGGAAACAGACCTTGAACACATAAATATAATATAACATCTGCAAGACCTGTCTGACTCGAAAGCTATGATCCGTCTTCCACAACGCATGAATTCAACTCCACTGTGAGCATCTGGCCTCGGACGATCCTCTCCATTCTGCTTATTTCCAGGGGCCCGATATCAGGCTTAATAGCGTGCTGCCTATCCACACGCCCTCCATAAACCCTAAATGCTCCTTTGGGGGTTTGCGCCATCCCCACAAAGGCAGTCACAGCATCAAAGAAGGACTCTGTTCTCTGCCCGATGCCTGCCGAGCAGCTGTCCCCAGCAGGCCTGGAATCCTCCCCAAAACAAGGCAGCCCCTGGGGTTCTCCCGTCCTTCCTGGAGGTACCCTCTGAAGTTCCTGGCGAGGAAGTTCTGGTTCAGATAAAGGTTACCCAAATAGCTCCAGCCGCCCTAAATGTGGTGGGAGATTTACAGGAAGCAGGGAGGGCTGGCACTTCCAGGAGCCGTAAATCTCTCCTGCCTGGGGCTGGAGAAGAGAATGCGCGGCAAACACTAAATCAATTTCATTGGCGTGCTGCGGGGTTTCTGCACTTGGAGGCTGGGCCCAGGATTGAAAGGAAGTAGTTGTCAAACATCAGAAATGATGAGGACAGACGCCGGAATCAGAGCTTTTGATTTCCTGTGGACCAGAGAGTTTGCTTGGTCTTGGCCTGTTCTTTGGGGGTCTCATCATAAATGTCCCACGGCTCAATGACCTCGGGTGCCAGGCAGCACTGGGCCTCTCTGGGGTCTTCGGGGTCTTCTCGTAAAGCCCCCTCCTCCTGGGGCTCCCATCTCCCAGCTCTTTGTATGGCTGGCTCCATCTCGTCAGTCATATCTTCGCTCAAATATCCCTTTCCAGAGAGGCCTTTCCTGGACATCTGTCTGTCTAAAGGAAGCCCTTAAATCTCACTACTCGCTCCGTTTCTCTCTGGTTTAGCTCCTTCATCATGTCTGAAAGAACCTTGTTTATTTAATCACTTGACTGCTTATATACCCCCACTATATCATCAGCTCCATGAAGCCTGACTTGTCCACACTGCCTGGTACCTAGCACAGGACTTAGCTGTATGTAGTAGGCGCCCAAGACATCTTTACTGAATGAACAAATCAATGAATAACTAAATTCCCAAAAAGCATCCACTCTAACCTCCATCTTCCATCAAGAGTAGCAAAGATGAAGGGTGGGGTGGGGAGAAGAGGGGAATACATTTATATTTATCCCAAATACTCAGAATGTAAAGGAAGAACCTTTTCACTAAAACCATTCATGACGTGTGCTTGGTTCTAGGAGAGATGTTCATGTATTTATCTTATTCTACAAAAAGATCTCCTGGAAGTAGAGTTACTCAACTTTTCAATGAGGGACCTTAAGCCCTGAGGCTGGGTACTTGTGCAGGCACAGCTGGTGGGGCTGGCCTCAAGTTTTCGCCACTTTCCTTGTGTCTTGCTTTCCCCCTTAATCCAGCTCCCAGGGTGAAAGGTGGCTGCGGGTGGGCGCCATGTCTCCTCACTCCGCTGCTCTGACTGCACTCACAACACGTTTTTCCTAGCCCACCCCTCCCTGGTAGAGAATGTGCAAAGGTGTCTTTCCTTCACCTAGAAGAGGGTGGCTCTCCCTGGAGACAGGAATCCTGTACCAGTATCGTCAGAAGCCTGTAAAGATTACCTGACCTAAATTTGTCACTTTTTCGAGGGGCGAGTTGAGTCTCAGAAAAGAGAAGGGACCACTTTGAGGTCATATGGCTAATCAGAGGCAGCAATACAGCTAGACCCAAGTATCCTGACTCCATGGCTAGTGGTCCTGTGACCACATCAATCTTCCTGTCTTCTAGAAACACATTGCTGCCAGGAAGGGATGGTTGGGGTGACTCCCCTCTCCCTATTGTAGGGCAGGCCAGTCACTGTTGCTGTGACGGAGAAAAGAGCATGGGGTTTGGGGTTGGAACAAACCTGGCCTCCCTGCTGCATGACCTTGGGCAAGTACTTCAATCTCTAAGGCTCACTTATCAAATAGCCTTGAGCTGAATCTAGAGGAGAAAGAATGAAAAAAGAATGTGGAAGCCTCTGGTACATGGAGAGTGCTCAGTGAAGGTCAAGGCTCTTCAAAAGTGCTTCCTTTTCCTTTCATGCAGCATTTTTTGTGCCTCTTGTTTCACTCCCAAAGATCCTATCCCAGTTCCCACACAGGCACACCAATACGCCCACACCATCAGTTTCAGCTCCCCACTTGTCCGTGATACCATGATGGTTCCTGTTTTGGGGAATTGGCCCTTGCTATTTAACTCAATTTTAAAAATTGTTTTTACTTCAAGTTACCTCTTCTAGGAAGCCTTCTAGGATTTCCAGTTACCTTGAAATTATCTTTAAGGGGGAAAATGTCAACCAACAGGTTCTGCTTCTCTTTCTGGTTATAATTTTAAATAGCCAGCATCTTTCAACATTTGGCCGCTCTGCCAACACAGAGCCCAAGTTATGTGGCAGGCATGATCATGGGATACAAAGACACATCAGGCATAGTCCTCCTCTCCAAGAGCTCCCAGTCTAGTGAGACAGAAAGGCATATAAGCAGTGATATGATGGAGTGTTAAGAGGTTGAAAGAGCAAATCAGCTAGGTTAGTACTAGCTGCTGTAACAGATAATCCCCAGTATGTCAGACGTTTCCCACAGTAGAAGTTAACTTCTCACTCATGTCAGAGTCACTCATGTCACTCATGCACGTGTATCAGCTGGCAGGGGGCAGGCTGTGGGGATAGTCACTGCTGGAGAGTCAGGGAAAGTGTCCCCAGCAGGGGACAGAATGGCCAGCGTTCAAGGGCGGACTGGTTAAGTCAGCTCGGGAGCTGGTTGAAATTAGAGCTCATGTGCTCAGTATGTCCCATCCAGAAAAAGCTAGTGATAATTGCTGTTAGGGTGGAAATATATAAAATTCATAGAAGACAATACGGGGCACCTGTTGGGAAAATCTCTGCTTGGCTGGCTTGCCCCCTTTGCAGTCAGTTAACTTAGCACGATGAAGATAGTCATGTCGAGGAAATAACGCCATCTCTACTTTCAGTCTTTCCACTGTGTTCAGATGAAGTCTGAAAGACAATGCTCTAAGAAAGATGTGTCCAGTTCAGACCTGTAACATTTGCACAAGGGGGCTTGGGTAGAAGAACTGAGAGGTACCTCTCCCCATAGGTGGTGAGCCTCCCGCTGCGTGAGCTGGTGCCTGAAAGGTGAAAGAGCAACCAGCAAAGTGTCCTGCTGACTTTTCAAGATGGAAGAAACCGCTGACCATGCCGAGCCCAGGAACCAGAGATTCTGAGGCTAAATGAGACTTGAAGGTCACCTGGCCCAATCTCACCCGTGTCTGAATCCCTGAGTACAGCATTTTTCAGGACGGCTGCCCACTCTCAGCTCAGGTCATCTCACAGCGACTGGAAGGTTGGTAAGCTCTCAGAGAAAGATTTCCTTCCAGTCAAGTAAAATCTGGCTCCTGGACCTTCCAACCATTGGCCCTTGTCCTACCTCTTAGACCCTCAGTTTGTCTTTGTCATTGTAGAGCTGAGGAAACAGAAGGAAGGAGAGACGTGCCCAAGTCACTCAGCAAACTCAAGGCGATGCTGGGAACGGGAACCAGCTCTCCTTCTACTCAGGACTGGCCTCTTCCCACTTCACTGTGTCAAATCTATTTACAAAACAGAAAAACCAAAGGGTTTGTGTTTCTTCCAACTTGGTTTTGAATCTCGGAGGTTTTCCTGGTGAGACAGAAGGCACGTGGGAGGCTGGAGGAGGGGTTCTGCTTCTCCAGGGGACCGGAGGTGTCAGGGAAATGTGACATGAGGAAACACATTTGCACAGAAGGAAAATGGGGGAAAGGGAGCAGTTTTCAAACCTTCAAGCAATTAAGAAAAAAGACTTCTCCGGAAATAAAAAATGACCCTTTCAGGAATGTTCTTTCAGAGAGTGAACAAGAAGCCCACACATCTATTACATAAACTAAATAGCCTGGTTACCTGATTTTCTGCATAATTGATGGGGATATCAACATAATTACTCTGGCATTCATTAACAGATCTTGAAAACTAGTTTTAACACTTGCAACACACTAAAAAATAAAATAAAATAAAATAAAATAAAATAAAATAAAATAAAGCAGGAAAGATAATCCCCCTGGAAGGAATTCATTTCAATGCACCACAAACAGGCCTGCACAGATAACAGTTCCCTTGGAAAACTGCGTGTCTCACTCAGTAATGTTTACGTCTGCCCTGTTCCACCGCACAGGATGAATCCACCCACCCCCGATTTGATGTTGATCTGCCAAGGCTTTCTGTCTGGGGTGCTCAGAGACCTGCTCCTCCGAGACAGTCCGACTGCACCCAGGACCAGGGCAGGGAATGAAAGGCGGGCTGCAAAGGAGATGGCTCACTTCAGGAGAAGCAGCGGGCAGATCTCCAGGCTCTGGAGTTGGAGAGCTGAATTCTGAGCTGCCATGCACTTGCTGAGTGATCTCTGGCCTCAGTTTCCTCCTCTATGAAATGAGTCAAGTCCGATGCCCACTTCTTGAAATTATGCATGTGAAATGCTTAGCACATGGTTAGTGCTTAACAGAAAGGGCCTATTATTATTCTGTGCAGATATCTTCCCTTCCCAGAAAGAGCTCCCAGGCATTGGGAAAGCCAGCGCATTAAGTGCTCTGTAGGAGAACCTCGAAATAGAAGCAGCACCACACAAAGGAGAGGTGACTGCTTCTCTCTGGAAGGGAGGGAGTTCGCTGAGATGGCTCCACTCAGATGGGACTTTGAGGATAGACTAGAGGAAGTGGGAGGACATTCCAGGCAGAAAGACCGGTTTGTACAAAGGCTCAGAGGGAGGAAACCGCAGGGCCAGTAGGGAGACCTGCTGTGCGGCCAGCAGAGCTGGTGCATGAGGAGCAAAGGGTGGGGTGAGGCTCCTTCCTTGAGACAAGAGAGGAAGGCTGGGTCTTGCCCAGTACAGTACCCAAAGGTGATATCCCCAGGAGTGCTTCACCAGCTCTGCAGGGCAGGGCCTGGCCTCTGCAGGGGAAGTCCTGCTGGGAGCCTTAGATCCTGGGAGCTGGCAAGAGCACTGAGCTGTGGCAGAAGCCCCCCCATATCCCCATCTCCACTGCCCTGCATGGTCCGCATGGTCTGAGGGGTCAGCCTGGCTTTACAATTGCCCAAAAAACAGGTCTAATTGCCCAGGTTAGAGGTCTAGCTCTACGGCAAAGCAAATGGAAGCTTCAAAACACCCAAGCGCTTGAAATGCTAGTTGCAGGGCCCCAGGGGAGCACTTGGGAAACAGAGCAAGCAAACGCAGATGGGGATGCTGGAGACAAAGATGGGGAAGGCCTTGACTGTGGCCCCAAAGGGAACTGGTGGCAAATTCAGACAGAAAAGTATGAACCAGGTCTCCTAGGTCCCAGGACCGTGCTTTTTCAGTTGCGGTTTGCTACCTCCCTGCCAGCGCCATAGTGCTACCCAGTTCCAGAGGCGCCATGCTTCCAATAGCCCATGTGAAGGGCAGCCCTGGAGTTGTGCAGGGCACAGCTTGCATGGCCATACACAGCAGCCCCGCACCTGGCATCCAGCTCTCCAGATGGTTAGAGCTTCATCCTTCTCCAGGTAGTGATTCTGACGTTGTGTGGACACAGAACCTGATGCCAACAGCCACCCACAGGAGCTCAGAACTCATTTAGTCCAGGGTCAGTAACTATGGTGCGTATATGAAGCCTTTGCTCCACTCCAACCAGTCCACGGCTGGTTAATCGCTGCAGATGTTCCTGTTGATCCAGGAACCCACCAATTCTTCTCAAAACAGTGTCCAGCGTGGCCATTGCTAATTCCTCATTTGAAAAGTATTCATATTTATTCAGTGCCAGGCTCTACTCCCAGTGCCACCTGCAGTTGTCCTCAATGCAGCGTGTAAGTTCTGATCTGTCAGCTCAGTGTCCGCATGAGAAGTCGGCTGGTTAGTGGATCCCCATCTGCAGACTCCAGTTCTCTTTTCCATCCAACACGATGCCTTTCAACCTCGCTATTCTTTCCACACTGCAGCTAAACTGTAGGCAGCAGAGAAATCTCAACCCTAAGAGAGATGTTGCTTTTCTCAAGTTTCTTGTCATTTGCACCTCAAAGGCCACACAAACTAGCCAAATCCTCCCTGCCAGCCCAGATTCCCTTATCATTTACAAACAAATTTTTATGTCATGGCTCAGCCAGCAGTCACAGAGCCTAAATCTGAGCCAGGTCCGTGTCCACAGCCTTTGTGCCTCTGGCCACGCCCTACCGCCTTTCCAGGCTGACTGAGAAACTGAAGCCCTGTGCTCATCACGCTGCCATTCATCTAGGATTTGTCAACGTGGATTTCAATTTTAAGCTTTTTCCTTCGAAATATCCTGCTTGCATTTGGCATTGGCTTCTGCAACTGTGCAGTTTGAGAACAATATGAAAATCAGCATTTCATCAAGCTGTAATGCTTGTTAAATGAGATCTTGAAGTCCCTAGAATTATTCTTCCAGAATCGAGTGGAACAAAAGATGCCTGAATTTTAAACATTCATTTTGGAAAAAAAAAAAAAACAAAAACAAAACAACAACTGAAATACGCTTCCTTGAATTTCTAAAAACTAAGCCCAAGCAGAGACAGTCGGGGGATTTTCCACCCTATGAGATTTTCGTCGTGGAATTAACCTCAGCCCAAGAGTGCAGTGAGTGTGGGGCGGGGAGGAAGGGGAGGTGAAGGTGGGGCTCCTGCTGTGTGGCTCTGGACAGGCATCTCCCCTTCTTTGGGTCCACGTTTTCCATCAGTCCTATGAGGGGTGGACCAGGTGCCCTCTCTGTTTCCTCCCACCTGTGACTGTCTGTGCATGTGGCCTCCAATTCTTCACGATTTGCACTTGAGACAAAGTTATCTGTCTATCCCAAGTGCAACCTCCCTTCACTCATCACAGCTTCTCCTCCTTCCAGAAATTCAGTCTCATGTGCACCTGCAGGGATACCTCAGGAGTAGCTTGATAGTCATCACTTAGAGTTTCAGCCCAAACCACAACAACAGCCATCCAGGCCTATGGAGGGAGACCTCCATGCCAAGGGAGGCTGGAAGCCTTAAAACCTCTCTAGGCTGGGTGTGATGGCTTACAGCTGTAATCCCAGATACTCAGGAGCCTGAGGAGGCAGGATCACTTGAGCCCGGGAGGTTGATTCTGCAGTGAGCTATGATGGCGCCACTGCGCTCCAGCCTGGACAACAGCAAGACCGCGTCTCTTAAGAAAAAAAAAAAAAAAGAAAGAAAGAAACAACCACCACCTCTCCAGCCCGGTGCCCCACAGGAATGCGAGGCATCTCCTGGCCTGCCTCTTTCCAGCAGAGGAGGGCCTGCAGGAGGTACAGACAGCCCACCCAGCCCCTCCGGAGAACCCATGCCTGAGATCAGGGACCTGCTTCCTGGGTGGATCTCAGCCAAGTAAGTCAAGGGCAGCTGGACAGTCCATGACTCTGCCATGTAGGCCTAAAAGCAATGTGACTCCGGGGAAATCGTTTCCCTGGAAAATGCATCAAAACCTCCCCTTCCCCCCCCTGCCGCCCCCCAGGCTCCTCCTCTTGAGGGCATATGGGAGAAAGGACTGAGGAAAGATGGGAAGGCCACAGACCAGTCCAATACCCCAGTGGGAGGTGTCCTGAGACCTTGACTAGCACCCTGTCTTCCCAGGTACCCTCCACCATTATTTGGCAGGGAAGACAATTCGCAGTTTGATGTCCTTGGCAGACATTTTTCCCTGGCCTCCTGCTCTGTTCCAGATGTTAGACCCTGAACTGAAGGCAAAGGCCTTGAGAACCTGGGCAAAGGCCCATGCGCCGGGGAGCCCTGTTCCTCCTTCACACTCTCCATCAAGGACAGAGTCCCAGCCAAGCTTCGGGGCCAGCATATTCTTGTTTTGGAAACTTGTAATGTGCTCTCAAGCTCGAAGACTAGCTGGGGCAGCTGGTGGGGCTGCTGGACCCACAGCAGCTATAGACTGACAAGGAAACAAGGCCGGACACTGGTCCCTTCCCACACGCCCTTCAGAGGACCAACCTGAGTTTCTGAGGCAGCCTCTGCCGGGCCCTCTGTGGAAGGAAGAGGCAGAGAATGGGTGACGGGACCCTGGGCAAGCCAAGGCTGTGCGTGGGGCTCACACTGGAACAGGAAGAGTTGGTCACTGGGAGGAGTGAGGGGATGGGGAGAGACTGGAATCACATTTTTAAAAAGGGATTTCCAGAAGCTTTGCCATACATGAAGAATGCAATCTCCTTTCAGACACAGAAGGCAAGATTCCACTGCATGTAAATTACCGTGGATGCCGGACTGGGGTTTGTGGAGCAGAGACCAGGCCTCAAGGCAGCTTAGCCTTGGTTATATTCAGCGTTTGTGGAGCAGAGACCAGGCCTCAAGGCAGCTTAGCCTTGGTTATATTCAGCCCTAGGCTCGAAGGATAACTAGACACATCTTATTCTCCCCAACCCGCCACCCCAACAATAAGCCTCTTAGGGGCTGGCTTCGTGTCCTGCTGTGTCTCTGATGTGTCCTCGCCACAGAGGCACCACACATGTGTTTTGAGGGAGCATAAGCTGAGAGCAGAGGCCGAGGGGGGCTGCAGCCAGGCAGGCTCTGCAAGCTCTTCTTCTGATCATTTCCGTCTTCTCACTGGCCCATAGGTGTCTAACGCCCTAGCACATGCTAGAGCTCTGTCTTAAGAGACGACTTGGAAGGACAGAGGGGGAAGGAGGAGATGGGGATCCCAGTAGGCCCCGATAGGACTGTCCCAAACTCCTCAACAGTGGCCCTCGGTGGGGCTGAAGCCACAAGGAGCAAGAGGGCAAGAGGAAAGAGGCAGGCAGGAGGCAGGAGGTGAAGGAGAGAGGAACACTAGGGAAGAGGAGAGGGAATGTCACACGCAGAGAGGAGAAAAAGGAGAGGCGGAGGGAAGGAGCAGGCCCAGGAGAGGCAGAATGAGGCGGAAGGCACGGCCCAGGGCCCCACTCCTTATTTCATTGGCCAAATATGCAAGAGCTTTCAACACAGCTGCTACTTCAGACAGCATTTCCTCCAACTTTCTTCTTTTGAGGCAGAGACCAGGCTGTCTCCCCACCCACCTCATCAGCATTCCAGGTGATCTGTAAGAGGAGGCCGCTGGGAGGCCCCGGGGTGGGACAAGACTCCCAGGTGACTCCCACCACCTCCTGCGGGGGTACCCACTAGCTTCTCTCTCTCTGGTTAGGAGACAGCTGGAGCTGCCTTCTGAGGATGGCTGGAGGCCCACTTCTCAAACAAAGCAGCGATTTCCCCTAGCACCATCTCGCCCTAGCACCATCTCGCCCCAGCACCATCTCGCCCCCTCCCCAAAGTCCTCGGGGAAGGGCAATTTGTGGAAACGGAGCTGCTGGGTAATAGATTTCTCTGTCAACATGATGACTGAAAGAAAGGGCGAAGTAATTAGCAGTAATGCACTTCAATTACGGCTCCGCCTCCCATCCCCCACCCAATCCCAGCTCCCTTCCCCGTTTAATTTTCATCTAAAACAAAACAGTTGCCACAGACCCAAAGCTAAAAACAGAAATCCCTTTCAGCTCCCGGCAAATTAGCAGGAATGTCTTATTATGGAAGCGGTGGGCGAACTTCTTCCAGAGCAATACAGGAAGCAGGACTCCCGGCCGGCATCCCTTGCCTTGCAACCCCACTCTCAATGCTCCCAGCAATTAACCTTGTCCCTCCAGGCCCCAGATCACCCTCCCCTCACAGGCCTGGCTCAGCCTCTTTCAAAGCCCTTGCCTGAGGAATTCTGTCAAAAATCAGTAGCACCTTGGAGGAGGCCCGAGGTCAGGGGACTTCCTTGCTACACAGGAAGGCGTGTTCTATCAGAAAAGGGAAATGTTCTCAGACCCTCAGATCTTGGGCGACTAAAAATAAACTAATAGGCCTTAAATTAACTTTTTCTTTCTTTTCCCCCGACCTCCTAGCCCCTACTTTCCACCAAGACTTTTCAACTTGAAGGAAAAGCATTTATTATCTGAGAGTGACACACAGGAAATTAGACTTATAAATTGTGCTTAAAATGTTATAGTTTCCAACTTTCTTTAATGCTAATCTTAATGCTAATAGGTTGTGAGATATGTGTTTTGACTTGAGAGATTTTTTTTCTTTTCTAATTAATTCTCGGCTACACCACATGAAACATTTGTGGTGGAGGAGTTCCAGGAGCTTGCACGCAGTTGGAGAGAGGGACTCCTGTCGGAGCTCAAAACGGCCATTTTCCTATAGAAGCTTCCAGAAAAATCCTTCTTGGCTAGTGTAAATTTAGTCCATCCGGAAAGCCAAAGCACTCGCTCTCCATTGGAAAATGCAAAATAAAGGATTTGTGTTATCCGGGTGTTCCGACCCCCAGGTTACCTCTACAGCCTGATATCCCGCAGTTCTCTAAGGGTCCTTTCTGTTCAGTCAGAAACCCCCAGCCCGATGCTTCCCGCGCGCACCAGGCTCGCCCACCATATCAGCGCGGCTCCCCCTGCCGGAATCCCGTCGCGGCTTCTTGGCTTCCACACGGGTTCTTACAACCGCGGCGGTGCTGAGCTTGTGCGGCACCGGCGCCCGGCTGTGCTTCAGTACAGCTGTTATTGACGAGGGTTCGTATTTGCGGCTGGGAAACACACTCCCAAGGGAAGGACTGATGTGTCTGGCCTGACAGCCGCCCCCAGCCCTGCCATGGGAAGGCAGGAGATGCTAAGTCGGCCTGGTGGCTGGAGGGAGCGGAAAGGCTTCCAGGCCTCATTAGGTTCGCATCGGTCACCATGGCGGGAGAGGACGGTGTCACGTGGGAGGAATGTGTCCCCATGACTTTCCAGGTGAGCTCAAAGACCTTCTGTGAGGTTGAATTTATGGACTGGGGAGCCAGACTGAGCCCCCACAGCTGATATGGAAAAAAATAATTGTGGGGTAGTATTCTCTTATCTTCAGAAATGAAAATAAAATACATAAACTCCACCCGTGGGAGAGGCTGGCAGATTCTTCCCCAAGCCGCTTCCCTCTCCTGCCAGGCACACGGTTACACTGTCTTTCCCAGCCTCCCTTACAGGAGGTAAGTTCTCTCCCAGCTGTAGTCATGAAACTGAGCTTGTCCCATAGAACATGAGGACACACGATGTATGTCACCAGCAGCCCCAGCCCGTGAAGCCTCCTGTGTGACCCAATGCTCTGTCCCTTCCCTCAGCTCTCCTGCCTCACCCGGTGGAGTTGGAGGACCCCACTGAGGACTCCAAGGCCCTAGAGAAGGACAGAGCCTCTAGACCAGTGGCTTCCGACTGGGGACCATCTTGCCGCCCAGGGAACACTGGCGATATCTGGAGACGTTTTTCAGTGTCACAACTAAGGGGGGGTGTGTGTTACTGGCATCTAGTGTATAGAGGCCAGGATACTCTAGACCAGCAGTCCCAACCTTTTTGGCACCAGGGACCAGTTTTGCAGAAGACAATTTTCCCACCGACTAGGGGTGGGTGGGGGGTAGGGATGGTGGTAGGGGATGGTTTTGGGATGAAACTGTTCCACCTCAGATCATCAGGCATTTATTAGATCCTCATAATTATCACACAGTCTACATCCCTCACATGTGCAGTTCACAGGAGGGTTACTGGTCCTATGAGAACCTAATGCTGCCACTGATCTGCGAGGAGGCAGAGCTCAGGCGGTAATGCTCACCCACCACTCACCTCCTGCTGTGTGGCCTGGTTCCTAACAGGCCCCAAATCGGCACCAGTCTGTGGCCTGGGGGTTGAGAACCCCTGCTCTAGACAACCTAGAGCACAGGACAGCCCCCACAACAAATTACCTGGTTCCCAAGTGTCACCATGCTACTCTAAATGGAAGGGCCGTAGGTCTCTGAATTACTGTGTGGTTCTCTACCAAGCTGCACTGCACTGTGATAGAAGCAAGAAATAGATCTTATCCGTGAAGCCCCTGCGACCTGGGGGTAGTTTGTTAGAGGAGTCAGTGCGCTGTGTGAAAACCCTGCTCCCTGACAGAAAATGTAGAATGCTGGAACAGAGGCACGTTTGTGCAATGCCAGGGGAGCTCTCTACAGGCCACCAAATCAGAACTAATGACCCCTCAACAGCACAGTCCACACCCTTTTAATACTTACTGTGACCCAGTGATGGTGTCATCTCTCATTATCAAGCCCACCTTGAAAAAGTCTTGTGTGTCCATAGGTGCCACCTGAAATGAACTGTGAGGTCTTCGATGGCAGGGACTGAGTCTCAGCCAAGTTCAGGTGCATTCAATGAGCTCTTTCAGGACCCTGCTCTGTACCACCCTGCTCATAAGCTTCAGTCCTTGCCCTCAAGTTTCCAGCCCAGTGGGAGAGACAGAAACTTCAAGAGATGATGGAATCCTAAAAGACAAATGCTGTAGTGAAGACGTGAATAAGGCACGATTATCTTACAGTCTGTCGCATGACATTATGGTTTTCTGCCCCCAGGGCTCATCCCTAGAGGCTGGGGTCCTTAGCAATAGCCAATGGAAGTAGTCGAGAGAGCCAAGAAGTACCTGGACCCATGGACAACACTGTTGAGTTCCAGCAACACAAATGGATGCTGCGCTTCTCTCCGCTCCATCCCACTGGCGTGCCCTGGTCCCAGCTCTCTGCTTCTCGTATCTGGATGGCTGTGGTAGGTCTCCTGTCTCCATTCATGCAGTCAGCAAATACTTGTGCAAATATGCCAGACACCGTACTAGGCCCTGGGGATGGAGCATCAACATGAGAGTCCTATTTTTCTAGAAGCATCTTCACATGGTTGTGGTCTGGTGGGGTATGGACTAGTAAATAGGCAACGACCATACAGCCAGGTGCAGGCTGTAGTGAGAACATAGACAAGAAACACCTCTTCTAGCTTTGGGGGCCAGACGACTTCCCAGATGGAAGTGACATCTAAGCTAAGATTTGAAGGAGTGGAATTGGGGAGATAAGGCTGGGGATGTGGGAAGTAAGGGGGAACAGAGAAAAGCATAGGTTTGTGGGCCCTGAGGGAGGAGAGAACACTATACTTTTGAGGAACATTGAGTTTGTTGACACAGAGAAGACAAAGTAAGAAGTTCAAGAACTGAATTTGAGAAGCGACCTATGCCAGATCATGCAAGGACTGTCTGAGGGAAGTGGGATGGCACTGAAGGCTTTAAACAGGGAAGAAGACATGATCCTATTTGAGTTCTGGAAGGATCAGTCACACTGACTTCTTGAGAATGGACTGGAGGAGGCAAATCTGGACTTGGTTGTAGTCACTTAGATGGGAGACGATGGCGGCTGCACTATGGTGCTGGAACTGCCTTCCAGAGAAATGTAGACTAGAGTCTCATCTCCATCTTCAGTCCACCCATCATCAGATGTTGGAGAGAGTTTCCTTAAACCTGAATCTGATCACATCACTCTCCTGCTCCACAGTCTTCAGTAGCCCCCATTGCCTGCAGGATCATATACAGACTCTGCAATCAAAGTCCTTCATATGCTGATTTCTTTGTGTCTTTCTGGATTGCATCATCTCTCATTATATCAAACTCAAACCTTGCTCCGGCATACCTAGAACTGCTCACCAACTCCAAGTCTCAGCTCAGATGTCACCTTTTCTAGGAAATAAATCCTCTTCTTTCCTACTCAGGCTGGGTTAGTGCCTTGTGTCCTGATTGGATGTCTCCCAGACTAGACTGGGAGCTTCCTAAGGACAAGAGCTGAATCACTCATCATGGCATGCCCAGAATGCCTGCTGCAGGGTGCCTGAGCACACACACCTGCTCAATAAATACATTTTGGAAGAAGGACTAGATGGATGGACAGCTACCCTGCCAAGCATCCAGTTGCTTCCAACTAGAATGACTTGTTTTCATCTCTCCTCTAGAAGGCTTAACATTGCCAGTTACATGGAAGAGAGGATCTTAATGGAGAGCTGATAGTCTGGATCACATGTATCACATGTAACTAATATGAAGCTTTCCTATCTCCCCTGAGCCTACAGGGATTCTCCACTCTTGAGTATTCCTTCTGCCTCCCACGAACATGGCAGAGAACATATGCCCTCTTGTTCCCATGTACCTATATTGGCTTCTCTCTTTTCCAGGATGACCAAGGAAGCAGTCTATTCTCCATTTTCTCCCCTTTGATTTTGTAATAGAGCAGCAGAAAGAACACCATAATAGGAATCAGGAAAGCCAGTGGTCTCGGGTACTAGTTCACTGTGTGACCTCAGGCAAGTCTCCCTGGGCCCCAGTCTCCGAGTATAATAAGAAAGAGGTGAGGGAAGGGGCCTCTTCATGTTCCTTTCATTTCTATTATTTGATCCTAGATTAACAGCCTTTACCCCTCAACCCTGGCCTCATCACTGATTCTCGGTCCTGCACTTAGGAAATCAATCTGTGGGCTCACTAATGAGGATGTCCATAGCAGCGCCATGTGCATTTGTAGGACTGTGAGAGGCAGAAAGGGAACGAGAACTGGATGGCAAAATGGAAGGACTGAGTTCAAGTCCTGGCTCCATCATCTTGCAGCCTTATGAAATGGGTATGTGTCTCTCTGAGCCTCAGTTTTCCCTTGTAAATGGAAACTGCAATATTGCAATGGTGCTATCGGGAAGATCAAGGGAGACCCTGAACATGAAAGCCCTCAGGAAACAGTAAAGGGCTGTATTTCATTTTGCCTTAAAAATCTGTACATCTCAGAACTTTTGGTGTTCTGTGGTCTAACGTGTCCACAAGATGACGTTTTTCTCCTCCTACTCCATGTGCCTCCTGAGGAAGGGTGGGAGGAGCAGAGCAGGGACACTCACTCACTGAGAACCTCATTCCACACCCCCACACCCACGTTGGGCTCACTCCCCTTGCTGGGTACGTGGGAAGATGGCGGGACTGTCAGATGAGGCTGTGTGACCAGTCTAGCCGATGAAATGGGGGTCAGAATGGCATATGCCACTGCTGAGCTGAGGCACTGAAGGACTATTGTGCCATGATGACGGCGGGTGCCACATGTACAGAAGATGGCCTCACAGGACAGAGGGCGTCTGGCTCTTTGAGCCTAAAGTGACTGTATAACTTGTCACTCAAGAAGGGACACTTTTGAGAGGGACAAGGGGAGGGTGCTAATGACAATGAAGCTGGGATGGCAGGTGTAGACCAGCATGGTCTCACCTGCTGGAAGGTACAGTCCTTCTACCTGAGTCACGGGACAGAAGGGAGCTCCATCAACCTGCATGGGACTTGGAGCATGTGGTTCGTGTTATGCTTTGCCACGGAACTTTCGAGACTTGTCCATTGTGGCAGTTAAGGAATACTTATCCTGATTAATATATGTTCACATTGCCAAGTTCAGTTTCCACAGCTGTTCTGTGAGGCAGGCATTCTTTCCCCTAGTCGACACAAAAGGAACATAACATTTGGATAATGAACTTGCCCAAGATCACACAACTGGTTTGAAACCCAGCTTGGACTGATTTCAAAGTTCATACTCCTTCTCCTTTATACTGCCATCCTCCTTTCAGCCCAGCTAAGACTTCCCAATCCCCAAAAGACCAATGAGAAGGGGCCATAGTTTGAAAGTGTGTGTCTACACGCTAACCCCTAAGAAGTCAGCCCTCTTGGCTTCTCCCTCTACCTGCGGGGTTCTGAAGGGAAATGCCCATATTTCACTTAAAAAAAAAAAAAAAAGATCAAAAGCCTTCCATCAGTCACTTTAACTTATTTATGAGTTTGATTTTTTTCTTGGATCATTTCCTTTCATTCCTGCCAGAAGCTCTCGCCTGCAATCCTCCCAAGTTATTAATGAAAGAAGTCAAACGGTAGCGAGTGCAGGAACATTCCTGGCTCCTGCTGACTTGTGTCGTGTGCGCTGGAAGCAGATGTTTTCACCCAGATCATAGACACTTGCCAGGCCTCTCACATCTGCCCTGTTTGCAGATGAGGACAAAAGAAGTCAGAGGACAAATTCTATTTCCAGCCCAGTTAAGGAAGAGTCAGTGTTCACATGCAGCATCATGCATTGTGCCCACTTAGTGTGGCCAGCTCTGGGCTAGTTGCTGAGGTCTCCTGGTGAAAAAACCAGACATACTTTTCCCGACTTTTCCTCCTATTGCTTCACCTGTGTGAGATGTTTCAGCAATTTCTTGGGTAGGGGTTATCAATAATGGCCACAGCCTCACTGTCGTCTTACAGCATGGGTTAAAATGGTCTCCTTATTTTTTGTTTCATTTTGTTTTTGGGTTTTTTTTTTTTTTTTTGAGACAGAGTCTCGCTCTGTCGCCCAGGCTGGAGGGCAACGGTGTGATCATGGCTCACGGTAGCCTCCTCCTCCTGAGCTAATTGATCCTCCCACCTCAGCCTGCTGAGTAGCTGGGACCACCACAGGCATACACTACTATTCCCGGCTAAATTTTTGATTTTTTTTTTTTTTGTGTGTAGAGATGGGGTTTCAATATATTGCTCAGGCTGGGCTCAAGGGATCCTCCTACTTCGGGCCCTCAAAATTCTGGGATTACAGGCATGAGCCACAGCACCTGGTTTTTATGATTTTTATGGAGTCCTGAATTTAAAAAAAAACAAAAAACTCTATGGAAAAGTTTCAGTAGATATCTAGACCAAATATACTCCAGCCATCTATTGTAGCTACGGTTCTGGTGCCCAGAAGGAGAAAACCAGACAAGTCACTTCCCTAGGGCACCTCGCGGTGGCTGATCCCCAGCCTCTGCCCTGCCAGTTCACACAGAGGATTCATTTTTCTCTTGCTTATCTGGGTAGACCGTTCTCTCCTCTATTATAACCAAATTGAAGTGTTCTCTCCTGGTCTAAGTGATTCACCCATTTAAAAGTCTTCCATTCTCTTATCCCAGGCAGGAGAAGACCCTGCCTGAACCCAGCTGTGTAGAGAGGCCCACAGGATGGAGGTTGAGGTGGAGCACGAGCTGCCCCTGAGCAGGCAGGCAACACAAGGGGACTGGGAATTGAGAGTGGCGGCGCCTGCAGGGAGCCCACAGACAGGAAGACCCAGGCTGGAGAATCGGGGCAGACACCGGGAAACCCCGTGGAGGAAGACATTGGACTAAATAAAAGCCACAAGATCTTGCTTTTAGTGGCAGCTTTGTCACTAACTGGCAATTTACCATATTAAAATCACCGATACTGGCCCAATCTTCATTTCTTCATCTGGAAAATATATTGCCAGGGACGAAGTTTGCAATTCTCTTGACTTCAAAAGGTGGCTGTGAGAATAAACTAAGATACTAGAAGAGAAACGGCTGTGCACGTGGTAGGTCTATGGAAACGCTAAGGGGACTTCATAATCATTTGCATGTTGTCATAAAGGTTTTGAGAACCGATTGTGTCAGGGATACAAGCCTAGGTCTGAATCGCTTGCATTTGGACCTGTGCTGTGTGCAGGAGTGTGTGTGCACACGGATTTTTCTGTTCTGGAGAGAGTCTGGGCCATGAAGTGTTTGAAGGTTCAAATCCTTCATACCCCAGCAGCGTTGCCAACTGTGCCTCCATTGGGAGCGCAGGCCAGGCAGCTATCCCTGGGGTCTTGTTGTCTAGCAGGCTGCATGCTCAGATTCCTGGGCCTCTCCTCCTGGGCATCTTCCTCCCTGTTCCTCCTCGTGGCTGACTCCTGGCCTCTGGCCGCCATCCCCACCAGCTGGCTCATTTGCATGTGGCCCCCGTGGGTTCCTGGGCCCACACAATGAAGTGGCTGTGCCCATGCCTCCGCCCCTGGGTCCCAGCCGGAGCCTGCACTCTCACTGTGAGCTCCATTCATTCCAAAGGACATACAGTCCCCGGCCGCCAGGGCCCACCAGGGCGTGGAGAGACGCAGGGCCCAGTCTCACCCTGGAGGCGGCTGAGGGCCTGTGTCTTGTGTCATCAAACATTGCTCAGATTCTGGGGGAGGAGAGGAGGCAAGGCTTCCTCGATGCTGGTCTGCTCCAGGCCCAGCCTAGCTTCTGAACTCTTGTATTCTGCTTGGACCACCCTACACTGGCCAATCTCCTTCTGCCAGGTTTTGCTCTCTTCGGAGTTGGCATACACAGTTGTGTGACAGGGTTTAAGTCCCACATCTGCTGCTTACCCACTGAGTGACTTTAGCCAAATTGCATCAACTCTCGGAACCTTCATTCCCCATTTGTAAAATGAGGATATTAATTTCTGTCTCTCAGGATCATTGTGAAAATGAAATGAAATCTGCAAAGTGTCACCGTCCCTTGTACTGAGTGGGTGTTGATAAAGGATTGTGTCATTGAAATAGAGGTGTGACCTTGGCAAAGTGTGTTATCTCTTGGGGCCTGCTATTCACCTGGGATGGGGGTGAACCTCAGTGCTCAGGGACACGGAAGGAACCGGCTGGAGGTAAAAACACTGTATACACCTGAAGTCTCATCTGGGCATGGTGTTCGATCTTCTGGAATATCAAGCCATTACCGAAATGATTGTAAAGCCCTTGGCATTCACTATACTTGGGTGAATATTCACTATACCTGGGTAGGTGTGGGGTGTGGGGACAAGGCTGTGCCTGAAGCCAGGGACCTTGCCAGACATACATGGTGTAGACTTCTGGAATTCTAGTAGTCCCATCTTGTGGGTCCTTCCCTCACAGTGTAACCTCTCGGGTTCATTGAACCCACGCAGTTCCTCTCATGCATGTGTTTCTGATTCTGACTGCATGTGCTGTCATCACCGCAGCAGGATGCTGACCTGGGGGAGCAGGGATTTTGGTGCCAGAAAAATTGGATAATATGGGACGGCCTGACTTCACCCTCCACCGTGTCCATCCTCGTGGGATGCTCTTTGGCCTGCCCTGTAGGCTGTGTTCCCTGTGGCTTATGCATAAGGAGGATCTGGCCAGGGTCCCAGGGTCCCCAGGCACCTGCCCTCTCCCCTGTGCTGCCTTCCTGTCCAGGAAGCAGCCGGGGCTTCCCGGCGTGAGGCCTGAGGACCTGCTGGCCTGCAGAGCCCTTCGGAGACCTCTCAGCACTGCCTCACTCGCCTCACTCCCAGTCAGTTCCAGGACAATCCTGGGAACAGGGAAGGCACTTGAGGTGTTGGGGAAGAATGCTGAGTTAGAACTCAAAACACCCTGGGTTTGAGGTCTGACTTGGCCCCTTGTGGGATCTGTGACTCTGGCTTTTGATTTCTCCTCTGTCACAGTGACCCAATTGGGAACCAGGTTGCTACAGGGACAAATGCCAAGCACTTAGCACCGGCTGAGTATGCCCTAGATAGAAAAGGCGACGTGAATCTACCGGTTGTATTTGTCTCTGCACTTCCGCCGTCCAACGCAGCACCCAATAGTCATAGCTACAGTTGTGTTTAGATTTGCATCAGCTGAGTGCCTGTTTCGGGCTCTGCTAGAGACGACCTCAAGGATGAGTCACCTGTTTCTAGGGTACTTCCAGACCAGTAGGAGCAAGGGGGTGACTCGTGCTCATACCTCTGACCATGAAACAAAACAGACCCAGACTCAGAGCCCTGTGCTGAGAGAGGGTGGCACCAGGTGCTCTGTGGGAGGGGGCTGGAGGGACCACAGGGTCAGAGAGGGAGGAACATACGGAGCAAGAAAGTTTGGGACCTCTAGGATGCAAAGGAATTGTCCAGGCTGAGCCAGAGGAAGGGCAGTGGATCCACTACAGCACCTGCTCTCTGTGCCTGGGCACAGGCCCCTCCTCTGTCTGGAGTGTCTGTCCTCTCCCTTAATCACCAGAAATCATAGCTTATCCTCTAAGCCTTAGTCCAATCATTTTTCTCCCTCTGGGCCTTCAGCTAGCCTTGGAGGCTCCATCTTATCCTGGAAGTCCCTCTGCTGTCACCCTCATGACCCTGCATTGTATCCATCTCCTTTCTCCCCTTTCTTTTCAGAGATGAGTATCCTTAGGACTGGATGCCCAGAAAGAACCCTTCAAACCTCTCAAGGGGTTCCATCCAAGTAGGATATGGGGACTGAGGGACTCAGGGATAAGAAAGCCAGGTAGGCATTTCAGTGCTAGGACCAGGCTGTGGCCCACTGCCTGCAGGCTGGTTGAGTTTATTCACTGATAGTGGGAGATGAGGCTAGAAG
Source organism: Colobus angolensis palliatus (assembly GCF_000951035.1). NCBI lineage: Eukaryota > Metazoa > Chordata > Mammalia > Primates > Cercopithecidae > Colobus > Colobus angolensis. The sequence goes on along the minus strand of NW_012115211.1, from coordinate 4,770,776 downwards.
GAAATATTAGGGCCAGATGGTGAGGAGCTTAAAGTTCAAGCCTGGGAAGTTGGGATTTTCCCCAGAAGCATCTGAATCAGCTTAGCTTCCTTTACAAAATATTCATCTACCATGACTAGCTGAGGCCAGTGGCACTTGGCTGAGATGTCTCAGGAATTCCTCTGGCATTTCCTCCCTCCCTGCTTCCCTTCCTCCTTTCTTCTCTTTTGCCCCTCTGTCATTCCTTTCAACCTTCCTGCATATCTTTCTTACTTCCTTCCACCAATATTTATTGAATTGCTAAGTAAGTGCTATCCATTCACAGATTAATCAGATAAAAACTTTGTCCTCAAAAGCTCACAATGTCGTGGAGAAAATGGACACAGAAACAAGTAAGGCAATGTGCTAAATTCCACCGTAGAAGTAGCTTCTGCAGCAACATGCAGGAAAGCTAGTAACCTAAGGCAGGCAAGTCACCAGAAGGCTTCATGGAGGAGATGATGTCTAAGCTGAGCCCTGAGGAGCAGCTGAGGTTTCTCAGGACGTAGAGAGAAGCTGGGGGAAGGCATTGCTGGTGGGGAGAACGGAATGTGCAGATGGGGTGAGAGTGAAGGTATGATCGGTGGGCCGGCTGCCGAGGGGAAGAGAGACGGCACACCTTGGAAGGGCAGTGAGGCAACACCTGAGGGTGCTGCATGCCAGGCTGGAGACCAACAGCTTTCCCATGGTCAACAAGAGCCTCGGAGCCTCATCGGGGCTTCAAGCAGAGGGGGCGATGTGATTTCTCTTTCATAAAAGATCCGCCTGACTCCTGTGTTGGAAACAAAAACAAAATTGGGAAACAGAAGACCAAAGACCTCAATGACTTGGGGATAAGCTGATGTCAGCCTATGCTAAGGGCAGTGGAGGGCAGGTGGAGAGAGGAAGACTGAAAATCTCCAAGAGAAACTGTCAGGATAAGATCCACAGACTGGGGGACGGGGGAGGAAGGGCCACGGCCCACATTGGGGTTTCCAGCTTAAGTGACTGGGACGGCAGTGCCAGTCCATGAGATCTAACCAGGAAGAGGAGTAAACCCCTTCCCAGTGGTCTCCACCCAATCCCACCCACCTCCTTGATGGAGACAGGGTCCATGCCTACTCCAGCTCAGTTTCACAGTTAGTGTCTTCTGGAACCAAAATCAGCTGATTTTTCTGGCATGACCACATCTCTGAACCTGGCCCGTCTTTGGAGACCAGATTATTGGACAATTTGTTTATATTTACTTGGGACCCCTTGGCCCTCAGGGGCAACTCTGAGGACCCCCACATTCTCTAGATGGCTGCATTCCTGTGGGCAGGTGGTGACAGCATACACATGTCCTGAGCTGCTCTCCTGCATCCTCAGCCAGACTCTAATATTGCCCAGGGATTTGGGAGTCAGATACGTTGGGACCTCAGATTCCCTCCTGTACTTACCCTCTGCCTGACCTGGAGCAATCAGGGAAGGCTTCCTGAAGGAGGTGCTGTTGAAGCTGATACCTGGGCAATGGTTGATGCTTTGCTCTGGTGGTTGAGGGAAAAAAAATGAGATGAAGGAAATCAGTTTAATCAGGTGAAAATTGGGAATTATCATTGCTGCGGTCTCCACTGATGCCTATTTGGTGAGGGAATGTGAAAGAGCTGGGAGGTAAGAGGTGGTTACAAAGTGATTCTCTTCCTAAGGGAGTCACCCACAGAATTGTGACTCTAGGAGAGCAAAGGCGGGAGAGATCCATGGTGGCGGGGGCAGTCAAAGAAGGCTTCCTGGGGGAGAAAGTCCAGGCAGGGGAGGAGAAACCTGGCCAGGCATTGGTGAGCAGTGGGGAGCATGGCGCAGGGTCTGTGCTCACCCAGGGATGAAGTTCAGCCTCTCCGCATCGCTCACTTTGTAGTCCCGGGTCTGTGGTTTCCTAATTTATTTGGCTTGAAATTTGTGTCAAACTTTTTTTTCCAGGTGTAATTGAAACCAAACCTCTAAATGCTTGTTCATTCCTGAGGGAAATTAAAGGTGATTTCAAGCAGGAAGATCACAGATTTTAGAAAAGGGGCCTGGCGGGGGGGCAGGGGTGGATTCTGGACTGGAAGGCTCAGCTGTGGGAGCCCCACCTGATTAGATTAGCTGCTGCTGATTATGCTTTCCGGAGAGGGGGTGCTGCCTGGGAGACGCCCGCCCTCGTTGGGGACGAGGAGGTTTGCCAGCTCCAGGGCCTGGTGCGGACCTGGAGGTCTGGGGAGGTCTCTTGCCCCATGGCCCCTTGCCCAGGAAAGGTCAAGGTGAGGGGAGGGCCAAGGTTGAGTCAGGGGGTGGACGAATCCCCCAGCTCAAACCCACCCTCCTCAGAAAGCCTCTCTGTCCTGGAAGGGTAGCTAATGGGGAGACTCGGGAGAATGTGCCCCTGCCCCCCACACTCAGGAGCTGTGTGACCTCAGGCAAGTCACACAGCCCGCCTAAAGTTTTCTGCAGCTCAGTTCCTGCATCTGTACAAACGGAAGAGAAATATGACCCTAGAGTGGCAGCCAGGATTAAATTAAATGAGATGGCGCCTGTGAAACCCTCCAAGCCTGTGTCATCATGGGGACCTGCAGATATCTAAGGTGGCATCCCAGCAGTCGAGGGAAACAGCCGTGGGCTCATAGGGACTTAACCAAGATACACATTTTCCTCAAGGAGTAAGGATGGGTCTCACGGGTGCCTTAGAAACAAAAGCCCTTTTTATGTCACTTTCCTTCTGCCCATAAACAAACATTTGAAAAGCTTGCCATGTAAGCTTTAATTTCTGCTCACCCAAAAATGTTTTAAAAGGGTGCAACCTTTTCTATGGGTCGAGCACTGTGCTAACCACATTCCGTGCATTTAAGCACTGAATACAACAAAAGATAGGAAGTAGGTCTTACGCTCCAATTTTATGGGTGAGAACATTAAGATTCAGAAACGCTGTGTAAATCTGCCTCTGGGCCTGGGGCTGGGACGAGCTGAGCCCGGGTAGACCTAGCTGCAAAGGACCCATTCTCCGACTCTCCTTTTACACCCAACTGAAAGTCTCTTCTCTGAAAAGCTGCTTGGTGTGAGAGAGGCTCCAGGCCCTCAACAGCTCTGTGAGGGCAGCAGTGTAATGCAAACCCTACAGAGACGCTCAAGCCCAGACTCCCCATGAGAGAGGTACGTCTGACCCACTCCTGTTGACCTGCTCCTCCCCTGTCCCCTCCTGGATCTCAGCTTTCCTGGCCACCAGCTGCCCCACTCCTCATTCCCCGTCCTCTCTCCTTCCTCAGGGTTGCAATGGACTCCCGCCTGCCCAACGGGCTCCACTCGTGTGCCCACCCAGCAAGGCTGCCGCAGGTGGTCGTGGGTGGCACCTGTTTCCACCCAACCCACAACACCCTCCTTCACAAGCACCACCCAGAGGACAGGTGGTTCCACACCTGATCATCCCCCAGCCCTCGGATCTGGACCAGATGCTGATTTCTCATCTCTGAAGTACCATCGTATGGTTTAGGGATTTGTTCTGCATCTCTAAGGCAGAGTCTGGAAGCTTCGGGGACGATTCCAGCTAATCACCAAGAAGGCTTTTCAGGAGTCTGAGGGCTTGGACAAGAGACTGGCTTCCTCAGGAGGAAGTGAGTGAGCCTCCTGCTCCCGGAAGAGCGGGAGAAGAAACTGAACGGTCCCTCGGCAAGACAGCCAAGAGGATCTGGGATTCAGCTATGGGGTCACACTGGCTGCCCTCCTGAGGAAACTTGACATCTTTAAGAAAACTCTGTCCCACCTAGGACAGCATCAAAACGTAGTCTTGCACTTGCTCCTGGCCTGAAGCCCACATCGGAATGTGCTTCCGAGGCTTTTCCTAGCAGTCACTACTTATTCCTGCTGGAACTCTCCGTCTTGAACCCAAGCTCTTCTCTCTTCCTGGCTGTGGCCAGGCCAGGTGGACGTATTCTGTAACCAAACACTCAGGCTGCTAATGTCATCCAGATGTTCCCTGCTGGCTGCAGCCAGGGCCTGGCTCCCGGTCAACAGGATGTGCCGCCCCTCAATCTTGGGGCTTCTCCTCTAAGGAGAAGCTTCATCTGTCAAACAAATGAATATGAACTTACTCTGAAACCAAACTGAAGCTTCCCGCTTTTCCCCATGGCCATGAGTGTCCAGGAGGGCGCCTCCAGCGTGGCATCAGGACCTGAGTCAAGTGTCCCATCTCTGCATTTTCTTCCTGTGTGGCCTTGGCCAGGCTGCTTAATCCCACTGAGCTCCACTTCCTCTTCATCCAAAGGAAGGTTAAATGGTCTAAGGTAGGGCTGTGTGTTTGAATCTCCTGGGGGTGGGGGTGGGGGGTGTTAACATGCAGAGCCGGATTCAGCAGGTCTAGGGTGTGGCCTTTCTAACAAGCTCCCGGGTGATACTCCTGCTGCTGGTCAGTGAGCAGTGAGGCTTGGATAGACAGAGAGGCGGGAGAGGGCAGCGCAGGGGTCAGGAATCAGGCTCTGGGAGACAGCACCTAGATTGGAATCCCACCATGCCTACTTACTGGCCATGTGACCTTGGAGAAACTCATTCAACTTACCATGCCTCAGTTTCCCCATATGTGAAATGCAGATAATTGAAGTAACTACCTCATAAGGTCGTTGTCAAGATTAAATGAATTAACACAGATAAAAAGCTTGCAACAGTACCTGACATACAGCTTTTTTTGTTTGTTTGTAAAATAAAAAGATAAGTAAAAGCTTTAGCCCTTTCTTATGGTACATAATCACTGTCCAGTAAATGTTTGTGATATCCAAAAACAGGGTATGGGTGGAACTGTGAGGAGTTGCATACATTTTGACCTGACTTAACAAATGATACGATTCCAGGAACACAAAGATTTTCATCTTTTTTTCTGAATCTCAACGAGTCACAGCCAGTTGGAGTTTGAAAGTCTTGGAGATCGTCTGGTCCAGTCTCTCTAGTTGATGGCCAAGGGCACAGAAGACAAGAGGAAGAGACTCACTCAAGGGTACTTCAAGCTTTCAGCAATGAACTATGACTGCTTCTTTTTAGTGTTCAGGTCTTCCCATGGCCAGAATTCGCCCCAGTCTACCAAGTCCAGCTCCATTATTTTACTTGTGGGGAGGTGGAGGGGAAATCTTGGAAACAGCCATGGGAGACACTGGAACAATTGATCCAGAAGATCGCTTGCAGCCATGTCTCCTGCTCCCACCCAGCTGGGGGCTTCTTAAGGCCTCCCATTCTGCCTGGTACTACAGTTAACAGTCCATTCTCATTATTCATGGGAGTTATGTTCTATCAAGCTGCCTGAACACCAAATTAGTGAACACAGAACCACAGCTCCTGGGAGAAATACAGGGCCAGGTTCCTATGAGTTTCTCATCACAACACTGTTGTCATCCAGTCAATACATCACCTTATTTTATACATGTTTCTGTTTAAAGACACCTTATCAAATATATATTGTTGTTTCACTAACATTCAGTTCACGACCAACAGCACAGCTCGCAGCTGAATGAAGCTTGGCTAACTCATGCATGCTCTCTGTCAGGCACATCACAGCCTCCTCGTGCTCAGGAGTGATGGACAGCACTTCAGCACTGTGCTTAGGGACCATTTTAAACAGTGAAGTCACAACAAGAAGCATGAAAATGCAAAAAACATAGCACAAATAGACCTCAAAAAGGACACTCGGACACAGTCTGAGAGCCAAAACAAGAAGGCAGAGCATTGCACCATTCAGCCTAGGCTGGGAGCATGTGTGTCAGGTGATTCAAATTTCTCACCACTTTGTGCAGGTTCTTGAATAACTGCAAAGGCACCACAAGTATTGATTTGGGGATTACGAATACATTGTAGCCAGCACGCAAATTTGCAGATAGAGAATCTGTGGATAATGAGGACTGACTGTATTTGCGTACATGTTTCATGCCCGCCTCTGGGCCAGGAGCTCTGGGAGATTAGCGTCCCTGCCTATTGTCCTTTTCTCTCCACATCCCTGTGGTCTGGGACATGGGAGGAGGGAAAGAAGAAGGAGAGATGGAGTAGGCTTTAAGCCTCTGGCGATCAGCAACTCACAGTCTGCTGGCACTGCTAGAGGAAACATTCTCTTTAATGAGCTTTAGGAGATCCTGGAGGGGGGAAAAAGTCAGTGGCAACTTTCTCTCCAGCCTCAAGAACCACTTATCTCCCGGGCAAAGCTTCTCTGCCCGCCTTTTCTCTTCCCTTTCCCAGCCATTCCCACCTGGCATCTCAGCATTCCCAGGCTGCCCTCCTGGCACCAGCATGGTGGTGTGCAGGCAGGTGGTATGGCCAGGGACAGGAGGAAGCCCCGCGATGCTGAGGGTCAGTGGCCAAGGATTACATTCTGGGAGAGCTCTCAGACAGAAGGAAAGGAACAAATATTTCCTGAGCACCTGACGTCACATGCCAGGGCCCTCCTCGGTGTGCCGTTTTCTTTCTGACAATCCTGAGCGGTAGATATTATTATTATTATCATTATTATTCACATTTTCTTTCTTCTTTTGCTTTTTTTTTTTTTTGAGATGGACTCTTGCTCTGTCACCCAGGCTGGAGTGCAATGGCATGATCTTGGCTTACTGTAACCTCTGCCTTCTGGGTTCAAGCAATCCTCCTGCCTCAGCCTCTGGAGTAGCTGAGACTACAGGTGCACGCCACCACACCCAGCTCATTTTTGTATTTTCAGTAGAGACGGGGTTTCACCGTGTTGGACAGGATGATCTCGATCTCCTGACCTCGTGATCCACCCACCTCGGCCTCCCAAAGTGCTGGGATTACGGGCGTGAGCCCCCGCGCCCGGCCGTCACATTTTCTAGAACAGGACACTTGGACTAGGATGGAAACCGGGTGAAGCTGGCTGCCGGAGCTCTCACAGGGGTAAGTGATAGAGCCACAGCCAAACCCAGGGCTTCAGAGGCCGCATCCAGTTGTCGACCTTAAATAATGAGACTCGGAAAATGTGATGAAGTAGAGAGTGCATTCGAGCACATAGCTTGGGAAGAGCCACCCACAATCACCCCATCTCCAAACGAACGGGGTCCGAGCTCCAAAGCGGAGAAGTTAAGTTTAACTTACGTGAACATTTTAGCAGGATGACATTTTTCATACGAGACCAGTCCATACGCCACAGCGATTTCATTGGTTACAGATTGCTACATTCCAAGGAAGATTACTTTATTACTCCATGAGGTAGTGAGCTGAGAAGGTCTTATCTTTGGGGCTGTTTGGTCTTAATTATTTTTATTTTCTTACTTTTATTTTTTAATAGCTTTTGGGGTACAAGTGGTTTTCGGTTACATGGATGAATTGCACAAAGGTGAAGTCTGAGATTTTAGAGCACCCATCATCTGAGTAGTGTACATTGTACTCCATAGGTAGTTTCTTATTCCTAAACCCCTTTTTACCCTCCCTCTTTCTGAGTCTCCAAAGTCCATTATACCGCTCTGGAGGCCTTTGCGCACCCATAGCTTAGCTCCCACTTATAAGTGAGAATGTACAGTATTTGGTTTTTTCCTTTCTGAGTTACTTCACTTAGAATAATGCCCTCCAGCTCCATCTAAGTTGCTGCAAAAGACATTATTTCATTCTTTTTTATGGTTGCATAGTATTCCATGGTGTATATATACCACATTTTCTTTATCATTCATTGGCTGATGGGCACTTAGGTTGGTTCCACATCTTTGCAAGTGTGAATCCTGCTGCAATAAACACACATGTGCAGGTGTCTTTTTGGTGCATTGACGTCTTTTCCTTTACTAGATACCCAGTAGTGAGATCACTGGATCAAATGGTAGGTCTACTTTTAGTTGAGAAATCTCCATACTGTTTTCCATAGAGGTTGTGCTAATTTACATTCATACCACAGTGTGTAAGTCTTCCCTTTCCTTCACATCCATGCCAACATCTATTGTTTTTGGACTTTTTAGTAATGGCCATTCTTTCAGGAGTAAGGAGGTATCTCATTGTGGTTTTAATTTGCGTCTCCCTGATGATTTGTGATGTGAACATTTGTTCATGTTCATTGACTATTTGTATATCTTCTTTTGAGAAATAGTTGATCATGTCATTTGCCCACTTTATCTCTTTATGGGATTGGTCTTAATTATTTACAGGAGGAAAAAAAGGCAGAAGTTGCAGCTGCATGCCCCATGACTCAGGCCACATGGCCACACTCCTCTCAAGGCTCGGAATAATTTTAAGTTCCAATAGCTTTAAGTTTGAATTATTATAAGTTTGGATTCTATAATTTCACATGGTTCTCACTCCATCCCTTCATGTGCCTCTAAATTGAAAGTGACCCAGACCAACTTCAACCTATTGAGCTCCCCGTGCTGGCACCTTAACCCCTAGCATGGTAGAATGATCTGCTGGCCTCAGCATCGTGGCCAGGAGGCAGTGCCTTCCTTGATTTTCCATGCTTGCCTCACTCCTCTTTCTGGAGAATGTGAAGGGTAGTGAATAATGCATCTATAGCTATGGGGTGGTCTTCAGATCATAGCACAAAAGGGAAAGAAGTTAGGGTGGGTGGAAGTATGGCTCTGGAACCCTCCAACACCTTGCTTGCCCTGCTGAGGATAGTGGAATCCAGTGGGCTCCCCACAGTGACTCAGCCCTAGCATCTGAGATGCCCCCAGACCCAGGGGCTCTGGAAGGACCTGTGCAGTAGAGCAGGCCCTCTGCAGCCGTGCAGCCACACAGCTGGTCATGGATAGTCTGGGCACCGTCCCTCCCCTCTTCCCTATTCCTCTTTCCCTATTCCAGTCCCAAACCTCCCTGCACACTCCTAAGATCGCTGCATCCAGATTGGGTTCTCAAAAGATGGCCACTGAGCTCAGACTAGAGCACAGGCCTTGAGCAGAAGCATTTTCAGGGGAAGAGTTGAGCCTGTGGTGGGGATGGGGCACTGAGCCAGAGCAGAGGGCAGCTGAGTGGAGGAGGAAGCTGTACTCCCCCGGAAGAGCCCCCTGAGGAACAGGCATGTCTGGGTGATGCTCACTGAGGGGGTGTCTGCAGCTCCGCTCTGGATGGGGATATCCTTGAGGGACAGCAAGAGTTCCCTCACTCACTACCTGGCACATACCCAAGCTTCGAACCTTCCTGCTTCACTGCAGCCCCAGGGGAAAGGGGCAGGACAGGAAATGTTAAAGATGAGAGGAGCCTCAGGAATGGGCCTGTGTCCTTCTCGCAGCCTCAGCACCATGTACAGCATCCGGGAGCCCTCACTCTTAAGCCAGGAACTTTCCACCCAATCCTACTGATGTGTGAGTGCCTTTTCCTCACGCAGAGGAGCCTGACTTCCTCAGCTCCAACATGAGCCCCTCCATCAAATTCGCCATTTAGCCCTGATTTCCCAGTGGCCCCTGTTGCTCTTATCTGGAACTATAAGCAATACCTAAGACAGAAGCAAGATTCTTGTTGGCCCTGGACCACATAATAAGGAACTGGGACAACTGACCAGAGGGGATGGAGGTCCTTGTCATTGGTTATACAACCCTTCATTGAATGTGCTGTCTTACTAGGCACCAGGCAGAGAAGAAAATAGGATGTATTCCTGACCTCACATTGCTCCCAATGTATAGGTATGATGGAAACAGATTATTTGCTCAGACCAGGAGAGGGGTCAGCAATTTTTTTTTGTAAAGGAAGACATAGTAAATGCTTTAGGCTTCGGGGCCCATAAGGTCTCAGAAAGAACTATTCAATTCTGCCTTACAGCGTGAAAACACCTATAGATAACAAGTAAACAAATGAGCATGGCTGTGTCCCAATAAAACTTTATTTACAAAAGCGGGCAGTGGGTCAGGTTTTGCTTATAGGCTGGGACCCCTGATCTAGGATATAAGTTATACAATAAGTAATTTGGAAACACAAAGGAAGGGGGATTGATTACCACTGGGATGGGGATGAGGTGAAAAGTTTTGGGGAAGTAGCAAGTCACCACCCTTCTCTTGGCCTCTGAAACACAAATATTCCCACCTGCCTCACTGGCTTGAGAATGTAGGGGTTGGAAAGAGTGTGGGAGTGCCTTGGAAACGCACATCAGAACTCAAACCCCTACCATTCATGCACACCGCCTATTAAACACTTTCCAATCATTTATTCAGCACTCATCATTTGGTTGTTGGACACCAAGCACTACAGTACGCTCTTTACATAAATTATCTTATTTTACCTTAAAATAATCCAGTTAGATAGAGAATTATGATCCCCACTTTACAGAGGAAGGGACTGAGACAGGAAACATTGATTTAGTAAACACCTACTATACAATAAACTTCAACAAGCTCCGCCACTCTAGGCAGGGAGGTGGTGCTATTCTGGGTAAAGCCCCATTTTTCAGTCATACAGACCTGAATTTTTATCTTGGTTCCTCATTTATTGTTCAGGTTGGAGAAGGCTTAAGCGCTGTGAGACTGAGTTTCCTCATTTGGAAAATGAGAATTCGAGGCCTGTCTTGCAGAATTTCCTTGCAAAGCGGAGAATTGGTGTTGATGCATGGAAAGGGCCTGGCCCGGTGCCGGGTGCGCAGTCAGTGCTCACTGCACCCACCGCTAGTAGGTGGATACAGATAGAGAGAAACACCACAACCTCAGATCACATGCTCATCTGCAGGAACAATGCAAACCTCTCGTGCTTCCTTCCTAGAAGTCTCTTTCAGGAAGAGATCTTTGGCTGACCCTGGGACCAGGGCAGAAGGCTTCTCTTCCATGTGGTTACAATTGGCCCTTTGAGGGGCCATCACCCGAGGGGACAGAGCCACTTCCCCCGTCTCCACACCAAGTGGTCCGATTAGAGCCAACCACCAGAGTGAGGCATCCGGGGGCAGAGGCCGGGCAGTGATGGATAACCCCATCCAAGGACACATAACCAGGGCTATTTTGGGGCCTCCTGCCTGGGAGGCGGCCTCCTTGGGGCATGGGGGCCACTGACCCGGAAACAAATTAAAGGCACATCTGTTGGGAGGCCATTTCCAGCCGTGGCTCCAAGCAGCCGCCCACATTCCTGAAACAAGGGGGCTGTGTGTGTGGGGGTGAGCCAGGCTCAAACTGTCCATGCCGGGACTCCAGGGCTGCAGCCTCTAGCCAGGAAGGAGCAGCCATGGGGAATGTGGGGCCTGAAAAAAAAGGAAGGGCCATTCCTGGGCCAAGCTTGTTTCTGTCAAAGAGGGAGCTGTTTTTCAGGGTCTGGAGTGACTGGGGATGTTGGATGCTGGGGATTTCCTTACACTCAGCTATCCAGACCAGCTCTCTCCACTTGGAAGACCCCAAACATGCGCTCTCTCCTCCAACTCCCTATTAACAATGAAAACCCTTCTCATAGTCACAGTGGACCATTTTAGCTCACATATTACAAGAGCCAGGAGTCATTTTCCTCTAAACTGGGCGATAGGCCACCTTGGCATTTAGAACTTGCTATGGATAATAAGATAGTATTTTGTCTCTGGGTCCTCCATCTACTGGCCTTAGAGTGCCTCTGAGGCACCACAGGAGAATGCATGTGCTCAGTAAGTATTCTCAGAATGGATGAATGAATGGAGTATGGATAGACATATGGACAGATGGATGGATGCAGGATAAATGGATCAAGTATGAATGGATGGACGGATGAATGGATGGAAGATGGAGGATTAATGAATGGACAGATGGATGATGGATGGACGGATGGATGGATGGATGGATGGATGAATGGATGATGAACAAAGGATGGAGGAGGGGATTTTTAACACCATGCCTGCTGCAGGCTGAAGCACTGCATGGGGAGGTAGAAGTGGTCAGGAAAGGCCAGGCATGGGTAGACACTAAAGCAGCTGCTGAAGGAACAGCCCAGAAGGAGGGGCAGGGTGCCCAAACCTGGAAACCCTGCTTCCAGGGTCTCGGAAGCTTCCTACTCCCCCTGCCCCACCCCAGGGCAAGGAATGCCATATCCAGGGCACCTGACAGTCGTGTCATCGCCCTGAAGTGATGTGGCACGGACATATTGGCCTGTCTGGGTGCACTGCCCTGGCCCGGGGCTCTCAGGAAGCCAAGGCTGCCCTCATCGCACTCCAACAGCTTCCTGCAAGTCACTTCCCACTGTGCGGGCTGTCCCACCTTCTTCTGAGAATGGAAGAGATGAGCACAGGCCTTGGAGGCCAGCCGTCCCCTCCCAGCCGTCCCCTCCCATTCTCCCCTCCCAGCTGTCCCCTCCCAGTCATCCCCTCTCAGTTGTCCAGCACGTTACGGTTTCCACAGCCCTTTCACTCCCGGTGTCTCAGACCATCCAGGTTGCCTGGGAGCCTGGTAGGGCAGGTCACCTGAGGAATAATCTTGGAGGTATCTGCCAAGACCACCCATGCCATGGAGTGGAGCTGGAAACGGCTGCTCCTCCATGGGACATGTCAGTCTGTGTCACCAGCATACAGCGGAGTGACTGCAAGTGAGCTGGGGAGGTGAACAGAACAAATCCAATCCCTTAGCTGCCTAGCTAAAGAGACTGACTTGCCTGCTGGTGCTGGAGGCACCAAGGAACTCTGCAGGGGAGTGATGAGGGCAGACTGTGCCAGAGAAAGCCACCCTGGGAGCCAGAACAGGGCTGCATTGGCTGGGAACTCCCTCATGAACTGTGGCACATTGTGGGAGATGATGGATTGGACTCTACAGGGGTTCCCGCAGCCACATGGGGAGCCCTGGCAGACAGGCACCAGAAGCTCTGAGAAGACAGGTGTCAGGAAGAGCTGGGGATACCAGCAAGAGCTTCCTGCAGGACGCGTCAGTGGCTGACTTGAAGTAGCAGTAGGTTTGGACAGGCAAAGAGAGGGCACTGTTGTAATGAGGAGGTTGGGGTACCTTCAACCTAGGAAAGGAGATCTGCACGTCCCAGGGTCATGGGTAGAGACTCTCTGACCATGGGAGGATGCGATGCCGTGGAGTGTGCTGGCGGCCAGCTGCCCGGCACAGGAAGAAAAAGCCATGGCTGGCTCTGACACATATCACTGTCCCTGCAAGATGCCATCCCACATAAGTCCCCAAATCTGTGCTGAGGACAGGGCCTGGGAAGGAAAGAAGTCTTCCTACAACGAAGGCTGAAAAGGACTTTGATGTCATAGACTCCAGCCCCCTGCCTGGCTCTGACATGTCCTCTGTCATATCTACACTGAGTCCTTCACCAGCTCATGTGCACCCAACTTCAGGTGCAGGGACCTCCCTTCTCAGAGCAAGCTTTGCCAGCTCTGGCATTTCAGTTCACTTCTGAATACTGAATTGTAAATACCACCCTAGCCACCTTTTGGGAGGAAATAGGACCACCGTGAACTTCAGGGTGGAGGAGATTCTTTCTCCGTGTTAAACGCACAGTTGGCCCTTACCATAGAATGACTGTCCGGAGGTTGGGGAGAGCCCGACAAGAGCCGAGCCCTCATGGACTGGGAGTGAGGAGACCTGGGATCTGGTCCCAGCTGCTCTTACCACTTGTGCCTGTCACTTCATCTCTCCAGACCTCAGTTTGCTGATCTGAACAAAGAAGATGAAGTTAATTTATCCCCATTTCATAGGGCTGTTAGGATGAACAAATACATTTTTGGGTGTGAAAGCACGAAGACACTCTAAATGGAATTTATCACTGATGATTCTTGCTAGTAGTTGGGTAGTGGGGATGATAATAATGTCCACTAGAACACACTCTCTAATGAGTTTGAGTAACTTAAAGCACAAAGCCAAGGTGAACGTTCAACCTGCAGCCACAGGGCACAGATCATAGCTCAGCCCTGGAGAGATTTTTTTTTTTCCCCCACAAACTACCCTCCAAAGGAACAGACCATGCTTAGAGGAGTGAGCTCCCTGTCACTGACGGTATCCAAGCAGCCTCTGGGTAGCCCGTTACCTCTGATGACATAGAGGAGCTCCTGTCCGAGGGAAAGGAGTTTTGGAATATGAACCAGAGATGTCTCAGAATGTTCTGGCTCAGAGGGGGTGACTCAAACCATTGCACCATTGCTTCAATTCCTGCTTCCCACTTCTCCTTGGCAGCAGTGGGCGCGCCATTGTACAATCCAATTCGTGGCTTCTATGGGTTCCCTGCCCCCACATCACACCCCACTTCACATGCTCTGCCATGCATTCCTCTGTCGGGAGCTTGAGACAGGTCTCCAGGCCAGCTGGAGCGTCAGGGTGGTCAGGGACCCCCCTCGGGGGTGAGAGAGGGAGGATGGAAAAGAAGACTCCAGCGACCTTCCTCTGCGGTTATCTCCTCCCATCTGTAAACAGCGCCCGGCGCTCCCTGGGGCAGCCGCAGCCTCACACTCCGGGTGACAGGGTGTTTGGACATTCGGAGACCCTCACCCGCCCGCCTTTGTTCTCCAGGCTTAATGAAGGGACTGCTAAAATCCCAGTTGCCAGATAAGATGACAGGGCAGACTTTTAGGGTTATGGATGGTACACACGAGGTGACAGGATGAATTCCTGTGTGCAGAAGGGTCGGAGCCCCCGCCCGTGACCAAAGGTGTACTCGCCTCAACTGGTACAAGTCTGGTCCTTCAGCTTCCAAAACAAACACTGCTCACTCACGCAGAAAGATTACAGGAAGACACCAGGAGAGGGGCATTTGGGGAGCAAAGGACACTGCCTGGAAAACCAAAGCCCAGACACTCCCAAGAGGATCTGTCTCTACCCTCAGCTCACCTTCAGCCTGAGTCACTTCCTATTTCTTTCCCATTCATGATAAGAACTGCATCTCACTAGGTGTGTTTTAGTCTACAAAGTGCTTTTGCTTGATTTCACGGGACCATCATACCTCCTTGAGGGTGAGGATGGATGGGAGGGACTGGATGACATCTGGTGTGTCACCTAGCTCTCTGCACTTGGGCTGACTCGCTGGGCTTTCTGAGCCTCTGTTTCCCTTGCTGCTGAGTTGGAAACTCCTTCCGGGCTGTGGCAGGGCCATCGTGAGACAGCATATTGGGAAATGCCTGCAGACTTCCAGACTTGAGCTGCCGTTGTTCCATTGTCACGGGCAGCTCGGGAAGGTAGCTTCTTCCTCTGCTTGGTTCACTGCTGTGTCCGGCGCCTCGAAGCCGCATAGAATAGAACTGGTGCAAGTTACATTTTTTGCTGGCTGAATAAATATTCACGGATGTATTTGTGGGTTTCTCGGGCTCTGCTAGAGCAGTTGTAGCTGTGGAGTAGTTACAGGTGGGAAAGGCTCTTGCTCAGACTCTAAGGGGTCAGCCCCCCATAGTGCCTCCCGGGCATCTCTGGCCGTGGATGAAAGGCCTGTTCAGAGGCTCCTCCCTGGCTCCTGGCCGTGGCCAGTCCCTGAGCCACTCAGCAACTCTGGGTCAGGGAAGTTGCCTTCTCCAGCCACTGGGAGCTGCAGCCACCCTTGGCTTCCGCATTCTACCTTGGGTTGCCAGGTGAGTCCACACTTGTACCAACTCAAGAAGCAGCACCTCCCCAACTCTCTGTCTCTCTCACACACACACACACACACCCCACACTCACACTCACACACATTCACACTCCCACACACTCTCTCTCTCTCACTCACACACACACACATACCCCCACACACTCTCTCTCACCCCCACACACTCACACACCCACCCACAGTGTCACACTCACACACACACTCTCACACACCCCCACATACACACTCACACCCACACACATACACACTCACACTCACACGCCACACACTCACACTCACACGCACACTCAAACACACGCAGTCATGTGCACACACTCACACACACACTCACACACTCACATACACTCACACACATACTCTTACACACACACACTCCCGAGTGTCTTGCCAGGGCTGGTCTAGAGACCAGGGCCTGGTTCCTGGGACCTGCCCAGTCTCCAGAAGGAACTTGACCATGACTGCAGGCATCACTCATGCTTTTCTCACTCACTTGTGAGTTCTCCAGAGCTCTGGGGGGAAACTCCCCTTGCCCTACCCCTCCCTCCAGCCCTTAGAAACCAAAGGCACAGGACGGACCGTAAGGACATCAGCACTGGAGGTGACAGTCCAGTCTGGCACAGAGTGATACCATTTGTTTTTCATTTTCTTCAACCTCGAGCAGCCTCCTTCCAGCACTTTGTACGTTGCTGGAAACTTGCTCACATCTAGGTCTTATGAACTCATTTGCCTAAAGCTAGCCGGAAGCCTGTTGGTGGTTCCAAGGCAGATGCGGCACTGGGGAGTTGTGCTTTGGCCACGTTGCTGATGAGCCTTGATTTGCCCACAATTGTGCTTCCTCAGCCCCACCCAGGAGCTCAGTGGGCCCAGGGGGCCACGCCTGCTGGGGAGCTGACAGAGGCTGTCGGAGGGCCTGCCCCCCAGCTGCCCAATCAGAGGCCCAAGGGGCAAAGCCAACAAAGGGCCCCGGGACAGAGTCTGTGGGGCGGGGGTCAGCCTGATGCATTATGTAACAGAAAATAGGCTGTGACAGAGAACAATAAACACTGGGCCTGGGAGAGAGACGTTTTTTCTGGCAACTGCCTGGTTGGTGGAGAGATGCTTCTTCTCCCACTTTCTTCCTCCTGCTGACATACCCACATGGGGCAAAATGCCCACTTAGGGAAGCCCCTGCAGATATATTTGCCTCACAAGTTCCCTCCACCCTCACCATCTCTCACTGCAAGAGCTGGCCTTGTTTCTGCCTTCTGCTGGGCTTCCCTAAGTCCATCTGCACCCCATGACAATTCTAAGGCAACGTGGAGGCTATACCACCCCTTCTCCATAGCCCTCTATGGCTCCACATTGCCCCAGGGTAAACACTGACTGATGAGACTGGGAACGCAAGGCCTTCCTCAACTCCTGACTCTCTCCCTTCACCTTAGGCTCCGCTTCTTGGGACAAAGTGGGCATCACCCTCTACTTTCTTGCCACCAGGCATCCCACTCCCATTGCCTGAAAAACGCCTACCCCCTAGTTCTTCCTCATCTATGCATCTTCCTTATTTTTCAAATTCTAACTGAAAACTCACCGTGGCCCTTAATCCTCTTTGTATACAGGATGAATTCTTTCTCCAGAGCAGTCCTTGCACCTTCATTTTGTAGCTGGCTTTTGCAGGCTTGTCTTCCCGTATTATTATGAACTGCTTGGGCAAAAGAACTGTGACCATTTCATTGTTCTGTGCCCATCCCTGCCCTGGAAGAGTTCAGATCAAGAGGGTGAGACAGACATTTAAAGAGATGCATGCGGCCGGGCGGGGTGGCTCACGCCTGTAATTCCAGCATTTTGGGAGGCTAAGGCAGGCGGATCGTTTGTGGTCAGGAGTTCGAGACCAACCTAACCAACATGGCGAAGCCCCATCTTTACTAAAGATACAAAAATTTGCTGGGCATGGTGGCATGTACTGATAGTCCCAGCTACTTGGGAGGCTGAGGCAGGAGAGTCACTTGAACCTGGCAGGTGGAGATTGCAGTGAGCCAAGACTGTGCCACTGCACTCCAGCCCGGGCAACAGAGTGAGACTGTGTCTCAATAATAATAATAATAATAATAAAATAGATGCATGGAGCAAAGCTTTAAAGGTGTGACAGCAGAAATACCCAGGTTGCATTTGTTTTTATTTAATTTTGTTTTGAGAGAAAGTCTCCCCCTGTTGTCCAGGTTGGAGTGCAGTGGTGCAATCATGGCTAAATGCAGCTTCGAATTCCTGGGCTCAAGAGATCCTCCTGCCTCACCCTCCTGAGTGGCTGGGACTACAGGCACATACCACCACCCCCAGCTAATTTTTTACTTGTCTGTAGAGACTGGGTCTCACCGTGTTGCCCAGGTTGGTCTTGAGCTCCTGGCCTCAAGCGATCCTCCCATCTCAGCTTCCCAGGGTGATGGGACTACAGGTGTGGGCCATCGTGCCGGGTCCCCAGAGTGCATTTGTTTACAACTCTAGGCCACGGGAGCCATGTGGACCAAAGCTGAGAGCGGAAATGGCTGGCATGGACAAGGAACCGCAGCAGTTAGTTGAGTACTGCCGGAATGCTCTTGGGAGAGAAGACAAGCCTTGTGTGCCATGCTCTCATCAGGTCATTGTCCTGTAAGTGAAGAAACTCTCAAAAGACTTCTTCATTATAAACCATAATTAATAAACTATCTCAATAAGTATCATAACCCCTCACTTATCGGCGTTTAGATGTCTACTAACCTAAGATATCCAAAATATTACCAAATCCAGGTCGGGCTCGGTGGCTCACGCCTATAATCTCAGCACTTTGGGAGGCTGAAGCAGGCAGATCACTTGAGGACAGGAGATAGAGACCAGCCTCACCAACATGGCAAAACCCCTGTCTCTACTAAAAATACAAAAATTACCTGGGCATGGTGGTGCACACCTGTAATTCCAGCTACTCAGGAGGCTGAGGCAGGAGAATCACTTTAGCCTGGGAGGCGGAGGTTGCAGTGAGCCAAGATCACGCCACCGCACTCCAGCCTGGACAACAGAGTGAGATTCGGTCTCAAATAAATAAATAAATAAATAAATGTAAGTAAAATAAATAAATAAATACAAAATCCAAAGAGTAATGACCAGCTAGTGAGGAAGAAAGACCTGGAGAACTCAGGACATATTCTAATTAGTCACTTTGCTGACCAGAGGACAGGGGTCACCCACAGAGGGCATGAAGCCCTAGGCTCTGGAGAAACCTACCAGGCAGGAGAAGGGGCAGGAGAGAGATGGAGGACAGGATCGGGGAGGAAGAGTTGGATGAGATGTATCAGTAACTCCAAACAAAAGGAAAGTAAATTGATGGATTAATGACAGACAGGTATACTTTTTATACTTTGCTTCATTCTAAAAGACACTTGTGGTGATGAGAAAAATAAAAAATTAGCAAATAATAAGAAGAGTCCATAATGAAATTGAGGCATCAACACCATGGCACAAAGTAGGTGCACAAATAAAACTGCTTAGAAATAGAGAGGAAATAGACACATCACAGTTAAGGCATGTTATCGCCACCTGCTAAGTACACAAATGTAGAAATGAACAATTTACAAGGGAGAATCCACAGACACACAGCAAGCTCTGTGAGTTTCAAGTCACCTCCCAAGCCTCTGATCAGACCAGTCCTTGGAAATGCCTTTTTCCACTAACCCAGTGACCACCATGGTTTGGCAGCCACTGACTGACTCCCTATTTTACCTGTGTCTAGGCTCGCTGCCTGTATGAAAATGCTACATCTGTCAATCCCGTCTGTTTCTTCACCCTTACTCCAAAGTGCCTAGAATAGTGCCAGACAGACAGTGGATGGAAAAAACATGCCAGTGATAAAACAAAATTTGGTATTGCCTATAATAGAGTATGATTCCACCTTTAAAAGGAGCAAAATTCTGACACATATTACTACATGGATGAGCCTTAAAGACATTATGCTAAGTAAAATAAGCCACAGATAAAAAGACAAATATTGAACAATTCCACTTACAGGAAGTACTTAGACTTGTAGAGACAGAAAGCAGAGTGGGGCTTCCAGGGGCTTGGTAGGGAATGAGGAGTTACTGTTTCATGCGTACAGTTTTAATTGGGGATAATGAAAGATTCCATGGATGGATGGTGGTGATGGTTGCAGAACAATGTGAAGGAACTTCACGCCATTGAATTGAACACTTAAAAATGGTTAAGATGGTGAGTTTTATTTGTGTATATTTTACCATACATGCAAAGTACTGGTGGACATACAGGTTTCAGTTACGTGAATCCAGCAAACAGCTTTCTTCCACCACTCTGCCCTCCCCAACAAAATATACAACAAACCTGGCTGGAGAGACGACCAAAGGGGACTGGGCTATCCTTCTCCCTGTATTGCCTACTCAGGTCAGAAAATTAAATAATTGGCCAATAGGATTGGGCAACATTGTAGGCTAATGTGAGCACTGTGGCCCCACCAGCTATTCAGCAGGAGAGGGCAGGGGCTCAGGAAGCCACAGGAATTAGGCGTATGATGAAATGTCTTTATCTGCAATGTCAACACGCGAAAAGGGAATGTTGAAATGGTTGCGCCCCTCTGAAGCTGCATGGATTTTGTGTTCAAAGACTCAAGAGGAAACGGACAGGGATGAAATGTTTGCACTTGTTTCTTCTGGAGAAAAGCTCCGAGCCCCCACCCTCTGCAGTCACACAGTCACACTATGGGCTCCTCACCTTCTTGCGTTCATGCCATGTTTTCAGTTACTAGAATATCTGGCTGTGTGTTTGGAGAGATTAAACTGTGCACATAGAATGCAATTCCCCTACTCTCCTATCACCCCTGGGTCCCTGCTTGAATGGAACTGGAAGAGGAGTGCACTGACCTCTTTCTCTTATATACCCATGAACCAAGTATTCACACAATCTGGCAAATATGTGGTCTTTCTCTGACACTGTTTGTATTTTGCCATTCCTTTTTTTGTTTTAATTTTTTGCTAGTAGTAAGACATGTCCCCCTTTATTATGCCTGATGTAGGACCATTCACCTTGACAACTTGCCCTGTAGATAACACCATAGTAGTGTATATCTTCAGTTATAGTTCAGTGTCTTAGTCAGTTTGGGTGTTATAACAAAAATACCACAGACTTGGTAGTTTTAACAATGAGCATTTCTTTGTCACAGTTCTGGAGGCTGGGAAGTCCAAGATCTAGGCACTGGCAGACTCAGTGTCTGTTGAGGGCTGCTGCTTGGTTCATGGATGACCATCTTTTGTCTGTGTCCTTACATGATGGGAGGGGCAAGAAAGCTCACTGGGGCATCTTTTATAAAGACACTAATCACATGCTGAGTATTCTGCTCTCATGCCCTAAGCCCCTCCCAATGGTCCACCTCCTGATACCATCACCTTGGAGGTGAGGATTTCAGCATAAGAATTTTGGAAGAGGACACAAACATTTAGAGTATAGCACCCAGCCAAGATGGTTCAGAGTACATGGGAGCTCTGAGACTCTGGGACTGGACATTTCAACTCCACAGACATAGAACTAGAAAGTGGGTGCTTTCTAAGGGTTATATTTAACTCCTCTGATTCTGTAGCTTCTCTGTTGTGCTGTATTAACTTCAAGGTAAGAAAATTTTGAGCATCTCTTGTGTGACAAGAGCTACCTTGGTTGCTGTGGCTGGAATGTGGACCACTCCCTATGTAAGCCAGTATGTGTGGACCCCTGTCAAGTGGCCTGAGTACTAGTCCAGGCACCTCCGCTGACCAGCTCTGGTCTCTCGGGCCATGTGCTTCCTTTGTTCCAGCCCCTTGCTTCTCTTTCTGTAAAATGGAGACTGAAATAACACTTTTTATTCAGTGCTAATTACACAGCAGATCCTTCACGTGCATTATTCCAAATCCTCTCAAACAACACCCTTTCGTAGATTAATGTCATCATTATAGACAAGAAAAATGAAGTTCAGAGACTGGCCTGACTTCCAGAACTGGGGTCTGAACCCAGCATCAGTCCATCTGGGCCACAGCTCACGTAGCGTGGCTTTCCCCCCCATGGATTTATTTGTGAGTATCCTATGAAATGGGATAGGAACTAAATGGCAGGTAAATTGTGAGGTGCTGACAAGTTACTATTTTAAATTTTATTGGAAAAAAATCAAAAGATTAATCATGGATGACTAAGTGATATGTGTTTAAAAATTTGCCATCTTTTTTTTAACAGTTCTGTTGCACTATCATGCACCTTCCATATGTTTCACGCATTTAGAATATACGGTTCACTGGTCTTTAGTCTATTCACAGAGCTGTGCATCCATCACCACAATCCATTTCAGAACATTTTCATCTCCCCTTAGCAGTCACTACCTGGCTCCCCCAGCCTTAAGCAACCCCTGACCTACTTGCTGTCTTTTTGGTTTTGCCTGTTCTGGACATTTCATGTAAATGAGATCATCCACTATGTGGTCTTTCGTGACTGGCTTCTTTCACTTAGCATGATGTTTTCAAGGTCCTTCCATATTGCAGCATGCATTAGCACTTATTGCTGAAAAATATTCCATTGTATGGATATGACGTATTTGATGTAACCATTCATCTATTGATGGATATTTGGGTTATTTCTACTTTTTTGTTGTTATAAGTGATGCATAATTCATTTTTACTGAGGTATAATTTCTAGACTATAAAACGAACAGAATTTCAGTGTAGAGTCTCTGTAGCTTGAAAAATGTCTCTCTGCATAACCACCACCCCCATGAAGATGAAGAATATTTCCACCACTAGAAAGTTCCCGCAAGCCCGCTTCCAGCCACCCCCACCTCACCCAGGGGCAACCTCTGCTCTGACAGCCATTCCCCATGGGTCGACTGTAGCTGTTCTCAAACTTCATACAACTGGAATCATATGGTGAATGCTTGCTTTTGTATCTGGCTTCTTTAACTCAGAGTAACATCTATGAGGTCCACCTAGGATGTGGTATGTATCAGTCATTTGCTTGCAACCAGGTTTTAAAGAATAAGCAGCATTTTAACAGGTAAGGCCAAGAGAGAAAGGGCTTTTTGGGAGGAAGGCAGAGGCTCACAGTGAGCCAAGGGACACCCAGGGTGCATCCCGGAAAGGCAGACTGACTGTGAGGGTCAGCAGAGCGGAAGAATGTGTGGCAGAGAGAGCTGGAGGGCCCCTCCGCGGAGCTGTCTCATCCAGGACCTCATTTGATCCTCATCGCAGCCCCTGAGATCAGCAGAGCAGGGCCATTTCCCTTCTTACTCTTGAGGACACAAAGACTGGCAAGGACTTCCCTCAATCCACCGAGCAAACCCGGAGACTCCCAGCCCCGCCCTCTTTGCAGGCCTCTCCGGCACCTTCCCCAGATTCTCACGCAGCCACCTCAGTTTCTTCTCTGGACTAGCCAACCGTTTCACCTTTCTAGGCCTTTATCCCGGGCGATAGGCAAAAGCAGACTGGAGAGCGACCCCCTGCCCCAGCCCGTAAGGCTTTGTTTTGAGAAGGGCCGCCTCAGTGGAAGCTCTCGCCTCCCTGCTGCCTCACCTGGCTCCTCCAGGGGCATTTATCTGTGCCCAGTACGATTCATTTCCCTCCTCACAGTCGGGCAGTGTGCCCACCAGCCGCTGGCTCGGCGGGCTCTGGAGGGATGTTGGAACCTGCTTATGATTTACCGTAATTACTGTTTGCCTCCAGACGCAGGGAGGATGCAGTCAAGATGTTGGAGGGAGGCACCCCACGGCTTATCCAGCCGTATCTCTGCTCTCGAGGTGGGACATGGGACACAGAGTGGGGACTGACATCTTCCAGGTCCCACAGATTTGAGGTGGCCCCTGAGTTTTACATGACTCGGGTAAAAAGGCCCAGGAGCTGCAAGACCTCACGACTCTCCTTCCCAAGGATTGGGAACACAGCCAGAGTCCACCAAGCCTGTCAGTCACGGTTCTGCAGGATGAGGCCTGATCCAGTTAAGAGATCCGGCTCCCAGCCCCTATTGCCCAGGGTAAGGGCCTAGAAAGGTGAAAGGGTTGGCTAGTCCGGAGGGGAAACTGAGGTGGCTGTGTGAGAACGTGGGGAGGGGTGCTGGAGAGCCGGCAGAGAGGTCAGGTCCGGGAGTCTCGGGGTTTGTGCAGTGGATGGGGAGAGTCCTTGCCCATCACTGTGTCCTGCTGGGTGACTCTGGGCAAAGTCACATGCTGTCCTAGACTTCAATCCTCCCGTGGCCCTGGCCAGACCACTAGGCTGCTGTGAGGCAGGAAGGGACTAATGCACAGGGTGCTCTTTGGAAAACTGGAAGGTCCCCCTGATCGGACTTGAGGCACAGCCTCACATCCATACCTTTAGCTCAGGGATCCTGTCTCTGTGCGAGGCAGAGAAGGGAAGGAGGAAGGAACCAGCCTGTACGGAGTGGCTACCACGGACCCATGGCATGGCAGTATCGGAAGGCAGTCCTCTCACTGCCTGCCCCTCACCTCTTCTCCCTGAGGAAGGCATGGGGCATGTCCTGGGTGTTATCAGCTCCATTTTCCGAGGCTCAGAGAAGTCCCTCATTTCAACAGCAGCCCCCATCCCCACCCTGGGTCTCCTCAGCACCCTGTCAGCTCCATGTACCCCAGACCTGGGTCCAGGGGAGCTTTCCTCAGCAGTGGAGCTGGGCCCCCTGAACACTGGAACGGGATGACATCCTGCCCGTCTGGAGAGTGAAGCTTGTCCCTCAGTGGGAAGCTGCGCTTCCTCCCAGGTACTGCCTGCAACCTGGGGTCTGGCATCCCTCATGGGCCCTGTGCGATGTCAGGCAGCAGCATGGAGACCATCCCAGCCCAGCGGGAAGAGCCCACCTGTCTCTGGGCCAGGAAACAAGGAGAGGGAAGCCAGAGTGGGCTTTGGGCCTACAGAACCAGGTGCCAGTCAGAGCTGGTGGCCTTACTATTTCTGGGTCCTTCAGGCCACTGCTGCCCCAGATGAAACACCAGTCTGCACCTCATCTTCCTAGGAAGGCAGGGCCTTCTCATGACTTCGAGATGGAGGACACAGAATTGGAAGCACCCAGCAAAGATCAGAACGGTCCTCTCACCACACCCTTCCCCCTGCCGCCCTCCCGAGGTGACTGTGCCCTCAGTGCCTTCCCTCACCCTGACCCAGTGGGACTGGTCCAAGAAGCCTGAGTCTGGCTGGAGCAGAAGCACACAGCTGGAAAAATAAGCACACGTGGCCACATCCTCTCGCCTCACCCAGTCCACACCACACTGAGACCTGCATGGTCTGGGAGAAGCCCTGTGTGGGGTGTTCAGTTCGCTGAGATGAAAATGCCACGACCCTGCCTTCAGGGACCTCGTCCAGTAAGGAAAGACCAGAAAACACAGTCACCATGCCCCAGAGAAGCTCCTAACAGGGAGGAGGGAGCTGGCCATGAAGCACTGAGGACAGGCACCTAAGCCTGCCCTAGCTTGGGTACCAAGACCCGAAGACTTCAGCTGGGTAGCGGGGTCTGCTGGGGTCCAGAGGTGAGAGGGGCCTTGAGGAAGGCTTCCCACGTAGGGACTGGGCCTGAGGTTAGGGGGTTTGGTCCCAGGAGGAAGCTCCTCGTAGTTCCTCGGGAGTACTTTGCTCAACTATTCTTAGAAGCTTCAGCACTTCCCACCAAGCTGGGCCCTGATTTCCTCCATTACCTCTGAGAGAGAAATGGAAGGGGCGGCAGCAGGGGTGTTTGGGAAGACTCCAGGAGGACGTCACTAGGCATTTTTGCAAAGCAAGGATTTTGCTGCTTGAGGGAGTAGCTCTGGGTCCTGTGTTCCCAGGCGCCATGGAGGCCACACACTCAAGAAAGGACAGGAGGGCTTCGGGTACCTGATCAGACCTGGGCCCTCTTGGGAATCCTCCCATCTGACTCGTCATTTAGCATCCGGATTTCAAAGCCAGAGGAGAGTTGGGTTGGAGGTGGACAGAAGTCTGGGTCTGCCTCCTATGGGGACAGCCTGGCTGCAGCGGGAGCCTGGGCCACCTCACCTCGGTGCTCCAGCCTGGCAGCCGGCTGTAAGCAAGGCTGGAGCCTCAGGCAAGGGTGGAGTGGGGACTGGCAGAGCGCTGGGCTGGAGTGGGGAGATGGAGGCCCATCCTGCCATCTCTGCCCTGAGCGTGGTGCTCCGGCCCAGCACACAGGCATCATGTGCCACCTGTCACTGTTGTGATCTTGTCATCATCTCCCTTATGCTTCCACCACCATTTCCACTCCCTAGCCTTCAGTCTTCCCATCTGTAAAATACGGGCTTGGATTCCAAGATCTCTCAAGACTTTCCAGCTCTGAAAAAGCTGTTTCCATAACTTTGGTTCCATAATTTTGTACTTCTGAAGTACAAAATTATGAGGACTCCATAGCCCCAGAGTCTGGGCCCCAGCTCTGACACTTACTTCCTGTCTAGCTTTAGACTTGCTAGTTAAGCCTCTGAACCTCAGTCTCCCTGTCTGTGAGATGGGATCATCACAGGACCTTCCCAGCAGGATTTTGTGAGGATTAGATGAGATCGAGCTTTTAAAGGGCTCAGCAATAGGGGGTCAATGATGAGAGTTCCCTGTCTTTTTTTTTTTTTTTTCTTGACTCTGTCATTTTTCCGCAGAAGGGCAAGCTCTGTTCTGGGGCAGAACTGGGTAGCACTTGAAAGCAATTCCTCTTCTGCCTGTCCTCCAAGAGTTTGCAAAACTGAAGAGATGAGGCCAGCCCGGAGGCCTGGAGGGCAGGCAGTATGGTGGCGAGGGTTTAGACTGCTGGGAAGAGACTAGAATGAAATGAAGGTGTGCAGAGCGCCACAGTCAGGATTCCAGACTCTGGACAGGTACTTTTCTGGCTCCTGACAGCAGCCTGCTGAAGAAGGCATTTCTGTCCCTTATTACAGATGCAGAGAGTGGGCGGCAAAGAGGTCAGCCAAACCTTGCTTGCTGCCTGGGGCCTCTCGAATGCCAAGGAGCAAACTGGGGGAGAGACTGTTTCCGGACAATAGCCTATTAACACTCATTACCCATAAAAGGGGTAGTTTTCAAGTAGCCAGATAATTGAGGCCATTGGGTGGAAGGGGGCTGGAATTACCTGATTAATTGCCTCACTTCTAGGCCTCACTTGTTTAGACACAGCCTAAGAGAGGCTGTTGGTGCTTTGAAGTCTTGCTACACTTTCTCTGTCTCTCTTGTTCCAGTCTAAGTTTCTAACCCTGCTTCCTGCTTTGCACACCTCATCAGTCAACACAGAACAGCCATAAACTTTTATTTTTAATCCTCATTTTAAAAAGCAATACATTTGGTCTTTTCTCTGCTTTTATCTAAGTCCAAAAACCATAGACTCATTCATTTATTCATTCACTCGATAAAACTGGATCTGGGTCTCCTACCTGCCAAGTTCTATCCCAGGCACCAGGGGAGACAGCAGCAGAAGAAACGAAAGTAAAAGCAAAAACAAAGCCAGAAATGGGATGGGGCCACATGGCTCAGACCCTGGTCCCATCACTGTGAGAGTGTGGGCGAGTGTTTGAGCCCCCCAGCAAGCCTCAGTTTCCCTTTCTGTAAAGTGAGGTTGGCGACACTGCCTACACCTTGGGGTTATTTGGAAGCTTCGAGGTGACATTACCTACAAATGAAAACAAAACCAAATTCCCTGCTCACGTGGAGATTACACTCTAGAGGGTAGAGAGAGACGAACAACCACCAACGCAACCTGCTAGATGCCGATAAGAGCTTTGGAGAAAAAGGAAGGCGAATAAGAGGCATGCCACTTAGCATATGGTGTCAGCACGGTCCAAGCGGAGGTGAGGAAGTGGCCGTGTGGATGCTGGAGGAAGGGCCTTTCCTTCTCAGACAAACGCAGGTTTGCCCAGAACTATCCCGATGTCCACCCCAGAAATCCCACATCTCGGACATGCCTCAGTCCTGGGGATGCTCCTGTTCCTTGGTCACCCCAGGAAGAGCACGCACAGCGCCCTGAGTGGGACGTGGGTGTGGCTTTCAAGGAGCAGCAGGGAGTGGGGAGTGGAAGGAGCAGAACATGCAAGGTTGAGTGGGGACGCGAGGGTCAGGCCTGGGCAGGGTGGCGTGGGCCGTGTGGGCTTGTCCCCACTCAGACTTTACCTTTCAATGAATCCCCAGATCCAACCCTGAAGTATACTCATGTTAGGGGAAGGAGGGTGGGTTTTCTTTTCTTTGTTTGTTCGTTTTTTTTTTTGAGACAGAGTTTTGCTCTTGTTACCCGGGCTGGAGTGCCATGGTGTGATCTCAGCTCACTGCAACCTCCGCCTCCCGGGTTCAAGTGATTCTCCTGCCTCAGCCTCCTGAGTAGCTGGGATTACAGGCGCCCACCACCATGCCTGGCTAACTTTTTAAAATATTTTTTGTAGAGACAAGGGTTTCACTATGTTGGCCAGGCTGATTTCTAACTCCTGACCTCGAGTGATCTTAAGTGATCTGCCCACCTCGGCCTCCCAAAGGGCTAGGATTATAGGTGTGACCCATCGCGCCCTGCCAGAGGGTGTGTTTGCAATGAGACAAGGGTAGGGAGAAACATTTTTTAGTGAACACCCAGTGCATACGCCTGGTGTCATAGCGTGTCCTTTAATCCTCCCAATAATTCCAAAGGGCATGTACTGTCACCGTCACTGGTTTACAAAAAGAAGACTGAGGCTTGACCACTGCAATCTCTTGCACACACTCCCCCACCATGGAGCCAGGGTGGGAACCCGGCCCTGTGAGGACACTGGGCCACTCCACGTGTAGCTGCACACGCACTGTCATTCTCACCACATGCCAGAGCACAGGCAGGACAGGGACAATCTCCCATTTACCCCTGGGGAAACTGAGACTCGGGGCGCCGTGAGCCTGCGACCACACATCAGTGGATTGTTCAGGATCCAGTCTGGTGAGGCCCCATCCTGGCTTGCTCTGCACCACCATGAGGTAGAATAATTAGCAACACCCGCCGAGAGAGGAGCCTTCCACTCCCCAAATCCCAGGTGGGCAGCCCGCTCTCAGGGGCCAGGTTCCAAGAAGAGACCTCGAGGTCCCCAAACGCCTCCCCTCCTCTGCAGTTGAGGAAGAATTGACCAGGACCTTGCAGGACAGGACCCACTGCCCTGCCCCGGGCCTGGCACAGTCCTCTTCCTGAGGTTGCCCGTCTCCACCTCCATCCAGGTGGGCAGCCGCTCAGTGGCATCAGG
This sequence comes from Colobus angolensis palliatus, assembly GCF_000951035.1. NCBI lineage: Eukaryota > Metazoa > Chordata > Mammalia > Primates > Cercopithecidae > Colobus > Colobus angolensis. The sequence continues at coordinate 4,742,191 of NW_012115211.1, read as the reverse complement.
AGGAACCCCGGAGGGAACCTGGACAGCGTTCCCCTCACCCCCCACCTCCACCCACACCGCTGCGGCTTCTTTCCCAAAGGGGGAGAGAATTATTTGTTTTTCCTGTTGCCCTGATTTATGGGCCACTTTGTTCTTTATCTATTTGCACAAACTCGGTAAAGTGACCTGCTCCTTCCCAGAGGTCAGAGATTCTGTCAACACCTCAGGGTCACAGGTCAGCCGACCTGCCCAGGGCGGAAGGGGTTACAGGAGGTCACCTGGAAATGGACCAGCAGATACCAGTTTTGCTGGGGCGAAGCGTCTGTTTGCCGGGGTTCATGGCTCAGACCCAGAGGGGGAGAAAGGATCACACACACGTGCCGGGTTCTGAGTGGGTCCTTCCCCATATCCAACAGTAGGCCTGCCGGGGAGCTGTTAGAGCCTCTGTTTTTGCAGAGGTGGGGACTGAGGTTTGGAGGGATAGGGTGACGAAGCCAGCATGGCACAGACAGAAGAGACAAAGCGGGGCACACCCCAGGTCTTCCTGTCCATCTGTCTTGCCCAAGGTATGCACGCCAGGAGCGTTCCACTACCAGGGTTGATGGAGGTGATGCCTCTTCTGGCTGGGTCAGAGAGGCCAGCCTGGCTCACTAGCTCCCTTTCGTCCTCACCTCTCTCGGGGACCACAGGCCTCTCCTCCTCCCACCGCTCTCTGTGGACCACAGGGCTGCTCCGTGACTGGGTCTCTGGGCTGTGTCAGCACGGAAGTCAAAGGGGGACAAAAGTGTGCCACTGCACAGGGAGCTTCCCTTCATGCATTTGCAGGCAGTTTGGACCCCTGCCCAGCCCGTGGCACTGAGCCCCAAGGGTGCTCTGCAGAACTGGCCGAGGTCGTGAGGCAGGGTGACAGGCTCCATCTGGAGCCCTGCAAATAGTGGGTGCCCCCTTGGCCGTGGGACCTTAGAGAGCCTCATATGCAGACCTTGGGTCTCTTCTGGCAGTAGGATGGCACCCACTTCCCAGGGACGGGGAGAGGGTCCAGGGGAGACATGCATGGCAGTGCCTTGTGAACAGTAAGGAATTTCAGTCCCTTCATTCACAGAGGCATATCACACAGGCCCAGAGGAAGAAAGGGGCCTCAGACAACGGTGCAAAGTGGGGTGAAACCACATTGCCTGAGCTGTAACGCAGGAGACAGCCTGGGAGCCCATAGCGCCAGTCCCTCCCTGTCTAACTAGCTGAGGGAAGGTTTAGAAGCCCTGTATATTCCTTTTGGGAAAACGCTTACTTCAGTGACGCTACTTCCGGAGATGCTAAGTGAAGATGTGAGGTGACTATTTGGATAATGAATGTCAGAAGCACTCCCACAGATTGTTCTTCTCAACTACTAGCATATTTCAGGTGTAAAGTGCTGGGTTTTCACCTAAACGACTTGGTTAATTGTCTTGCAGGTGTAGACACATTCTCAGGGGGAGGAGATTGCCAAAACTGTGTGCCCAGACCCCAGCCCCAGGCACCTTGGCACAGAGAGGCCTTTGTGAGGGAACCGTCTAGTAGAAATAACAGTTATTATTATTTGAGAACATGAAATGTTGGAAAATTGGCATGTGCACAAGTGCAGAAAATGTGTCCCCCCCCGGAACTGCCTGTATGGGCAGAGAGCACTAATGAGCTCCCTAGTCATTATTTCAAAATGGACCAAGTAGAAAATGTGGCCCCTGGAAATACTGCCAGGAGTTTCGGAATGAATGCATTTAAAGAAGGTTTAAACATCAGAGATGGAGGCGATCTTAAAAATCATCTAAGCAAACACTCTCATTTTATAGATGGGAGTGCCAAGGCCAGAGAAGAGCAGCTACTTGCTCAGGCTCACGTGACAGGTCAGAAGCAGACGGGCTACAGGCCAGGCAGGCCACCATTCTGAGTCTTACTTTCCTCCTCCTGGCCCAGGGGAAAGAGAGCCTGTCACCCTGTCCACTTCTGTGCCCTCCCAGGGACTCTGCCTGGCAAGTCTCCACTGATGACAGCCCCCAGCAGGGGAGAAGTGGGTTCTGATCCTGTCCGATTAGTCCACATTTAGGGCTTCCATGCCCACATTTCTGACCAGGCATTTTATCTTCACAGAGGGTTGCATAATGCTCTTGTTTTATAGATACGGGAAACTGAGGCTCAGAAAGCGAGGCGGCTTCAACAAAGCTACCCAGCTAGGAATTGAAACCCAAGTCTGATAAGTTTGAAATGACATGAAATGAAGGCCATGATAATTCCGTGCCACTCTTTTTACCTCCTGCCTCCACTGTGTGTTTGAAAGCTGGAGTCGCTGCAGAGAGGTTAAGAAGCGACTCGAGGCAGGGGATGGGACTCGGTGAAGTGTCCCCCTAGCTCTGTCAACCACCATGTGACCTTGGGGAAGTCCCTTCCATCTCCAGCCCTTTCTTTCTCCACCTTTACAATGACATTGGACAAGATACTTAAGGGCCCTCAGAACCCGAAACATAATGCCTCTGATTCCATCCACCCAGCCACTCCTTGCCAAAGGTACACGCTCCTTCCTAGGACCCTGGGGCAGTTTTAAGTTGATCCATTCCACAATTCACTCATTCCACACATATTTATTGAGGATCGATGATGTACCACACACTGTGGCACTTTCACATCTGCAAGCTCTGTTATTTCTCACAATATTATTACCCCAGTTGAGGGGAGAGAAAATTGAGGCTTAGATTGGTTCAGTGACTTGCCCGAGGCTACACATCTGGGCTCCAGTAGATCTGGGACTGTGCCTGTGTCTGCTGGCTCCAGGTTCAATGGGCTTCCCCTAAGACCAGAACACCTCTCCAGGCTCACAGCCCGAAGTATCACAGGAGTTTCTTGATGGTTCAGGCAGGTGAGCAGACAAGGCAAGCTGCAGGAGGGTCACCAGGACATGGGGCAACCACCCCTTCAGCGGGATGCTTTCTTCCTAGGGCTGAAGGTCCAGGGCTCAGGACCCTCCCACTGTATTCGGACAACCTTGGTAAACTGACCACCACCCAGGCTACCAGTGAGGCCAGCCTGTGGCCCTGCCCCTGTGCTTTCAGGCAGAGGCTTTGTGGTTTGAACCAAGAGTCAACAGAGGCCCCGAAATGCCAAAGATGCTGCCAGACATGGCCTCTGAGAGCTGCACTCCAAACTCCCCACAGAGACCAACGACGCAAAAGCCACCATCAGCTGGCCTCCCTGCTGAAAGAATGGGCATTCTTGAATTCTGCCACAGCCCACTGCCCTCCCACACACTCCCTCCTGGGAGAAGCACAGACAAGAGGGGATTCAGTGCAGGCACAATCAACACACAGAACGTTCACCAGCCCTTCCCCTGGGATGCAGTGCTCATTCCTGCCCCCTCCTCCCCAACCCAGATCGAGTGTCAAACAGGCAGAGCTGCTTCTGAGAAAAGCCTATTTCCCTCAGTGCCCTGGTCTCCAAGCAGCAGAGAAAGATTTGAGTTAGAATCCAGATTCCCCTGGGTGCAAGCCCAGTTTGCATTCATGACCTCCATGACCATGGGCAAGGCACTTCCACTCACTGGACCTCTGTTTCTTCGTCTGTAACACAAGCCTGATAAGTCCTGTCCGGGCCCCCTTGATGGGGTGTTTGAGGATCAAATGAGGGAAAGCCAGGTTTGGAACCTACAGACTGGCCTCTGAAATTAGCCCTTACTCCATGACAGAAAGGCCATCCCCTTCTTCTTTGGGACCCCAATAGTCAAGCCTCACACAAAGTGTGTACCCAGTAACGATGTTGAGTGAATATTTGTCATTCTCATTGATAAGAAAAAAACCTGAACCTCTTCTTTGTGTATGGGATATTGGCCACCCTTGAATCTTGGTGGGAGGCAGTGTCTGCCTGCCTCCGACAATAACACAAGCTGAAAATGACCAGTCATGATATTGCTTCCGGACAGAGCAGGAGCTCATGTCCTAGGCTCTACCCATTAGGCAGTTGCAACTGCCTAAATTTGATCCAGGAATGGTGATCTGGAGCGGGAGGACATTCTCTCATGATAGGAAGGGGGTGAGGAGAAGCAGTAGCTTCAGCAGTTGGAGCTCCTGGGCCAGGAGTGGCCACTTAATGGGTGACCATGGCCATGTCCAGAGTCCAGTATCCAAGGCTGGGCACACCAGTGGAGCCAGTAAAAGCATCTAGTGTTCAATGGCAGAGGCATTCATGTTCTCCCTGTCCCGTCTTGCCATTTGATATTTGTCCCAGGCCTAGTTCTTAGCCCTCCTGGATTCCTTGAGCCACCCTTTTAATTCACCCCCTGTATTAGTGTGTTCTCACAGTGCTAATAAAGACATACTGGAGACCACATAATTTATAAAGGAAAGAGGTTTAATTGACTCACAATTCAGCATGGTTGGGGAGGCCTCAGGAAACTTACAATCATGGAATAAGGCAAAGGAGGTGCAAAGGCAAGTCTTACATGGCGGCAGGCAAGAAAGCGTGTGCAGGGGAACTGCCCTTTATAAAACCATCAGATCTCATGAGACTTATTTACTATCATGAAAATGAGATGGGGGAAGAAACCTGCCCCCATGATTCAATTACCTCCCACCGGGTCCCTCACACAACACATGGGGATTATGGGAACTACGATTCAAGATGAGATTTGATGGGGACACAGCCAAACTGTATCACCCCTTTCTGTTCATATTGGCAGCGTTGCTTTAGTTGCTAGGAGTCAAAAACTCTAATTGCTAAAGATGCCAACTGATTGACCATTTCCCAAGTTGTCTAAGGGTTTGGGTTCTGCTCTTCACCTTGTTTCCATCCATGTGACCTTGGGTTGATCTTTAACTCATTAAGTTTCTGTTTTCTGTAAAATGCGAATGGTTGTAACTACATATAATCTTACTTGAAAGAGTAGGTGAGATAATGCATCAGCTCAGTGACAGCTTCTGGCGCTGAGGATGTCACAGGAACGTGAAAAAGAATTCTTTTTCCCTCCTCTCTCTGCTTCCCAGGACAAATTCAGACAGAAACAGCACAAGACAATCCATTCTGAGGATTTAAAGTGTGGATCATGGCTGTGCAGGTTGCAGGGTCCTATACCAACCCCCTGCCTCTTACCTTTGCTCAAGCAGTTCCTCCTGCTTGGACCAACCCCCGCCGCCCCCCACCCACTCCACTTCATCACCCAAACCAGTCCACTCAGCACACCTTCCAACCTCATCTCCTGCTTCTCGCCTCTTCTCTAGCCCAACCTCTGCTCAGCGGACCATGCATCCTCTTTCCCCCAAACCTTCACTCACAGCAGTCCGTCCACCTGCCATGCCCTCTTTATTTACCAAGACCCCACCAACCTTTGCCCCTCCCCAAATCTTCCTTCCTCCTGCAGTAGGCCTTTTTCTTCTCAATTCTCCCAGAATAGCCCAGCAAGAAGAAGGCGGGGATACCCCTGGAGTCCAGGGGCTCCCTCCCATTTATCTCCAAATCTCTAAGCTCTGACTAGGCTGAAACAGTGTGCCCTATGCGTTTGGAACAGTGCTTCTCAGTGCATTCTGCAATTTAGGGTAAACAGGAACCATAATCTCTGCTTGAAAGATGGTAAAATTCAGAATGGGGAATGACTGGCCCAAAGCCAGCATTTGTACCCAGGTCTGACTCCAGCATCAAGCTCTTTCCGGCATACCTGACTGGCCCTGCTCTTGTAAGCTCCAGCCCTGCAGGCCAGGGGATTTCAGGGGGAGTGCATTGGGGAATTGTTTTTCTGATATTGCAGAGATTACAGCCATGTTACTTAGTTAGAAAAGTGCACATTTTCTCCACTCCATACAAATTTCTGTTTAAAAAAGAAAGAAAGGCGTTTTCCTGGGGAGGAAACAATTGCTGCCTATAGATAATTAGGGCTCTATTTTGGTGCCAAAGCAGTGAACAGGCTGAGGAAGCTGACAAAGGCAAGTCCATAAACAAGGAAGAGATTGGTCTAACTTTCTCTCGAATCACAAACAATTTGCATTTTTATTTCTTCCTTTCCAGAAATGAACTCTACCAGCCTAGACTGAACTAACATCAGGCCTTGAAAGAGGCCAAGTCATGGGGCATAAAAGGGTCCTTGGATACCGTCCAGGCTAAGCCCTTGTTGTAAAGGAAAGGAAACCGAGGCCGCATGGGCAAGGGCTTGTCTGAGGCTGCCCAGCAAGGCAGGGGTGGATCTAATGTTAGAACCTTGTGCCCAGGGTTTCACAGCTGCAAGAACCCCCTACATCACCAGCCCACCACCAGATCACGGTTCTCCACTTGTGCCTGCCCTGAAAACTGCCCATGGCCCTGGGTGAGGCAGCATTTGGGCAGGGAACATCCATGTGAGGTGTCAGGGTCTGAGCCTGAAGCTTCAGGGGGTTGCAGGGTCTGGTTTGCATTTGAAAAGTACTCTTCTTGCTTGGCGGCCTAACTCATGTATTTGACACCTGGAATTTATTATTTTTAACACCCCCTCTTCTACACAACAAATTATTTTCAGCATAAGCAATGTTTTCTTTTTTTTTAATTTTTAAAAAATTTTGTGGGTATATAGCAGATATATATATTTATAGGTTACATAAGATATTTTGATGCCTGCATGCAATAGATAACAATCACATCAAGGTAAATAGGGTATCCAAGCAATGTTTTCTTAATCAGTACTTTAGTCTTAAGGTAGGCAATTAACAATAAAAAAAATGGGCCAGCACAGTGGCCCACGCCTGTAATCCCAGCACTTTGGGAGGCCGAGGCTGGCGGATCGCTCAGTCTCCATGAGCTCAGGAGTTTGAGACCAGCCTAGGCAACATGGCAAAACCCCATCTTTACAAAAAATCTAGCTGGGCATGGTGGCATGCACCTGTACTCCCAGCTAGTCTAGAGACTTGGGCCTGGGAGGCAGAGGTTGCAGTGAGCCAAGATTGCACCACTGCATTCCAACCTGGGCAACACAGTGAGACCCTGTATCAAAAAAAAAAATGCAGTTACCATACAAATATAGTATACCTCTCAGTTCACAGTTTCAATTTTAAATTTTAAACACAACGGAAAACTCTGTTCACATGAGGGGTAGAATGAAGAACCCAAGTTATATTTCTTTGTCTTTACAATCCATGTGCTGTTGTTTGTTTTAAATGTACTGTTTAAATTCAGTAGTATGTAGTTTCACAGGGTTGGAGACATGATCTGCACCAAGCAAGCTCAAAAGACTTTGAATCATCATAAACTTATTCTCAAAAGCAGCACAGTCAGTTTAGCCCACATGTGTCGAGGGGGCCAATTATACATGAGAGGTCTCCAAATTAACTTCTGCATGGAATATAGTGTTTACTAAAAGATAATTAAAAGTTATTTATATATATACACACAGATATCTATATCTCAACAAAAAAGAAGTGTTTCCTGTTGTTTGTATTTTATTTATTTATTTATTTTTTATTTATTTATTTTACCATGAATGGTAATTCATGTAAAGTGTTAGGACAAAATAAGCACTCAAAAAAGATTGAGCTATCGTGTTATTAAAAGTCACACTGAGAATCAATAGACATTCTTGCTGAATTTCTGCAGAAGGAGCAGAATGTTGCTACTGATAATAGCTAAAATGTATCGGGCACTTATTTCCTGCCAGCCAGTGAGTCTCTCACTTAATTCTTAAAATAACTGCCACACAGATGAGGACACTGCACACAGGGAGACTGAGTCATCTGTGTGCGGCGATGCCATGGGCTGGTGGGGCCCCACCGTGCCTGTGCTGTGCTGGGCACCTGACCTGCACGGCCACGCTTGACCTTGGTCACCACTTGGCCACACTGAGCTCCCATCTGGTTGTCAGATGGGGACCATCAAGATCTGAGAAATGGGCCCAAATCCCACAGCCAGCAAGTGCAGAGCTGGGGGCTCATGCCACATGGGGTGGTGATGACGTCTTTGAAGGTTAAATCAGTGGAGGCCTTGAGACCCTGTTATCCAACCCTGTGTCCTCATCAGCTCAGGCTGCCACTACAACATACCACAGACAGGGTGTCTTAAGGAGCAGAAATTAAGTTTTGCCAGTCTGGGGGCTGGAAGTGCAAGGTCAAGGTGTCAGCAGGGGCAGTTTCTCCTGAGGCCTCTCTCCGGGGCTTATGGGTGGCCACCTTCCCACTGTGTCCTCACATGCTCTTTCCTCTCTGCATTTCCATCCCTGCTGCTTCTTGTGTCCACATTTTTCTTATAAGAATACAACTCCGATAGCCTTAGGTCACCCTAATAACCTTATTTTAACTTAATCACGTCCTTAAAGGCTGTGTCTCCAAATACAGTCCTGCTCTGAGGTAATGGGGTTAGGGCTTCAATGTATGAATTTGGAGGTGTGCACAATTCAGCCCACAACACGCCTATCTTCACCATCAAGGTGAGCGGGGCCCCGAAGCTAAGAAAAGCTGGGGCGGGAATCCAGGCTTCCGAGGCATCCTTCGGGGCTCCTTCCATCCTGGGAATCTTCTCCAAAAAGCCAGCCTCCCACATCATCACTCCTTCCCAGGCTGACTTAGGTGCCAGCCACATTCCTGGGTGTTTGGCATGAACTACCTCACTTCATCCTCATGACACAAGAACATGCTGCCTCCTCTGAACAACTTCAGGAAAAGACTGTCCCAAAGCAGATACCTTGTTCTTCACTTAGAACAAAACAGGGCGCTTACCTGAATGAGAAGTTCAGCCCTGGGTCATCAGAATAATACAATTTCTCAGTTCAACACATATTTATGAATGAGGGTACAGCAGTGAGCAAGGCAGGCCACACTCTTAAACTCTGTCACACATTTTAGGGGGAGAAATAGGCACCACACATAGATATACACTAAGATGGGTATTAAGAAGACAAGGCAGGGAAAGGTTAGAAAATGACGGAGGAGATGCTATTTCACATAAGCTGTTTGGAGAGAGCTTCCCAGACAAAGGGTGCATTTGAGCAAAGACCTACATGAAGCGAGGGAGCAGGCTCAGGAGCTAGATGGGAAAATGGTGTTTCAGGCAGAGGGGGCAACCAGTGCAGAGGCCCTGGGGCTGGAATGCACTTGTATCTTGGGACGGGAAGCAGGCAGGTGGCTGGAATGCAGCGGCTGAGAGGGAAGGGTGCTAGAACATGAGCTCAGAGGGGGTGTGGGGGCCTGACAAAGAAGGGCTTTACAGGCCTTTGTGAGGTGTGGCTTATGTTCTAAGTCAATGGGACATGAGCCCCGTTTTGACCAAATGCTATGATTGTCTGATTTACATTTATAGCCATTAGTTTCCTCCTCCTTTTCTCTGCACACTGTCTCAATACTTTTCGCCCATTTTTAAAAATTGGGGTGAAATTCACATAGGATAAAATTAGCCACTATAAAGTGAACAGTTCCGTGGCACCTTATTTGTTCTCAATGTTGTGCAATCACCACCTCTATCTTCAGAACATTTTCATCACCCCAAAATAAAACTCCATATTATACACTAATAAACTAAGCAGCCATTCCCCATTCCCCCACACCTCCACCTGTCCCTGGCAACCACCAACCTGCTTCTGTGGATTTATCTTTTCTGGATATTTTGTATCAAAGGAATCATACAATCTGACCTTTGTGTCTGGCTTCTTTCACTTAGACATGTGTGCCTCATTCAGGCCCATGGTGGCACGTGTCAGCACTTCATTCCTTTTCATGGCTGAATCATATTTCATTGCACATTCATTGAGTGTTTGTGTAAATTTACCACAGTTTGTTTATCCATCTATCCATTGATGGACATTCAGCTTGTTTCCACCTCTTGGCTATTGTGAATAAAGCTGCTCTGAACATTCGTGTGAAATACTTGTTCTCCTGTTTTCAATTCTTCTGGCTATATGCCTAGTAGTGGAATTGCTGGGTCATGTGGCAGTTCTACGTGTAAATTTTGAGGAACTAACAAACAATTTTTCATAGCAGCTTCACCATTTTGTGTTTCTACCAGCAGCATAATAGGATTCTAGTTGCTCCATATCCTCAACAACACTTGTTGTTTTTCATTTTTCGTCTTTTAGATAATTATTATTATCATTATAGCAATCTTAGTGGGTGTGAAGTGGCAGCTTATTATTGTTTTTGGTTTGCATTTTCCTGATGACTAATGGTGTTGAACATATTTTCATGTGCTTTTTGGCCATTTGTGTGTCTTCTTTGGAGAAATGAGTTATTTTCTAAAAGCATCACTAAAGGCTATTGTGTGGCAAGCAGGTGGGGATGATGGGTGGGGTGGGGGTGTAAGCAGGGAAGGAGTTAGGAGGCCTGCACCTTTTCAGAGAGTGTGTCAGGGCTTTGGCCTAGGGGAGTACTGGAGCGGGTGTGACGCAGGTAGAGTCTGGAGCTATTTAGAAAGTAGAGCTGATGAGTTTGGAGTGACTGTTCCACCTCACTGGGACAGTCACTGTGCCATCTTCTCTTAGACTAACAATTGAGGCTGCAGCAGGGCAGGGAGTCCATCCCAAGGACAAATTTCACTCCTCACCTCCATTACCAAAAACTATAAACCAGGCAGAACTGGGTGCTAAGGGGAAAGAGAAAATCGGAAAAGGGAAGATTTCTTGAACTCTCAGCAGGAATACAGCCCTAGAAGCAGCTTTGTCAAGCCGTAAAACTCAAGAGATGTCTTTGCAACTGTGCTGGTTCCTTCTGGCTGCTATAACAAAAACACCTTAGACTGGATAATTTCTAAACAATAGAAGTTTATTGCTCACAGTTCTGAAAGCTGGGAAGTCCAAGATTACAGTGCCAACAGATTCAATGTCTGGTAAAAATGTGTTGTTCATAGAAGGCATCCTCTATGTGTCCTCACACAGCTGAAAGACAAAAGGACTAGGAAGCTCCTTCAGGCCTCTATTATAAGGTCACTCATTTCATTCATGATGGTAGAGCACCCAAATGTTTAACAAATGTAACTACTGTTATTGTTGTTGTTGCTGTTATCATTATTATTATTGGGTAGATTGAGGTCCTTGGAGAGCTTCTGGTGACTTCTATCTCCTTCAGGGCCAAGTCCAAGCTTCTCAACAAAGCATCTAAGTCCTCCCGTGATCCAGCTACTGCTGGCATCTCCCCACCTCATACCCTACACTCCAGCCATCTGGAAGCACAGTCATTGCTGAGTGTTTCCTCGCTGCTGCAGTTCACCAGGCTTTGCACAAGGCAACCCCTCTGCCTGAGCACTCACCACCCCCTTTGAACCTCAGACACAGCTTCAGTGTGGTGTCCTCTCCAAAGACTTCCCGCATTCATTCATTCATTTATTCAGGGAAAGTTTGCTGAAATCTACAATGTGCCAGCATTTTCCAAGTGGTGGTAAATCTGACCCAGACGTAGGTTAGTACTCCCTCCTTTGTGCTACTTCTTTGTGTTCTTTCATTTTATATATAAGAAAACTGAGGTCTAGAGAGGGCAGGTGACTTAAGCCAAATAACAAATCAGAGAGAGTGAGGAAGATGGGGCTGGCCAGGAATAGCCTCTGGAATCACACTATCTTTGATTGCAAGCAACTAGAAAGTGGTGCCGACCCAGGGTTACCAGGCAGTTGTTGACGGCTCCTGATTTTTGATCCTCCTTGGAACCTGGATGCAGGATTTGCAAGGAGCTGGGGTTATGATGCTTATGCCTCACCTGCCTCTGGCTCATGTTTATTATTATTCGTACATTGTCAGGAGCTGTTGTCCTATGGCCAGGAAACGCATATTTCACACTTTGCTGGAAGGGACAAAAGAACTTAGTGGCCAAAAACAGAAGTCAGATTGTTATATTGTTCTAAATAAGAATGTGTTGAGTTGTTGCCAGAGATTCAAAGATGACAAGAATGGATATTGTGTATTTTGTGGCTGGAGAGTAAAAACATTTTTTTTGGAAGGTGTCCTGTAGACACTCCCTCCACCGCATATCAGGAAATAAAATGTTTCGGTTAATGTGCTCATGGCGTTGCGAGCTGGAGGCATGGAAAGACCGTTGGCTGTGAGGGCTGGATCTGAGTGGTGGAGGCCAGTCTGGGAGCCCAGAGGCCCTGGTCATGCCCCAGCAACACCACCCACTCTCAGGCCATGGGACCCAGCCCAAGTCACCTCCCTTCCCCTGATTGTAAGCCCCTCAGCGCTAATTCACAAGGAGAAGCTGGGAGTTCTCCCAACATGGCCTCCATGACAGTGAGCTGGGCAGGCTGGCCCAATGGGGACTCAAGGAGCATGCGGACAAGAGCTTGGACTAAAAGATCCACAAAAAGGAAGGAGGAGCAGATGGCGATGCCCCATGATGATAAGGCACCCAGCATCCTGGAATGGTGAGGCACCCAGGACCCTACGATGGTGAGGCCCTCAGCACCTTACGACGACGAAGCACCCAGCACCCTACAATGGTGATGAGGAGTCACCCAGTACTCTGCAACGTGAGGGGCCCAGCACCCTGCAATGGTGAGGCACTCAGCACCCATCATGGCCTTTCTCCTTCTCAGATTGAACTTTCTCCTTCTCAGATTGAACTCCTGCAGTCAGTAGCTTCCTCGCAGTTGGAAATTTCCGAAGTGTTTTCAAACTAGGTATCCCATTTGAGGCTCCCGGTCACTCTGGGAGACAATCAGGGCAGAGATTTTATCGACTCAATTTTTTTCGTCAGCAAACTGAGGATCAAGGAAACCAGGCCTGCCTGCCCTGTCCTCCTGGTATCCCTCCACGGCCTCTCTTGCACAACTTCTGGGTATGCAGAGAAGGAGACATGAGAGCGGCCTCCTGAAGTTCACAGCTTGCTGTGCTGCCTGAACAGGGGTAGGAGATTTTCGAGTGATGAATACGGAGAAGCCAAGAAGGGCCACTGCTCAATACTCTACAGTGTTACAGAATGTTACAAGCACTTAGATGGAGGGACCAATCAACCTCTGCCCAGTGTAAGGACTTCCTGACTCAGGGGACAGCCCATTCTCTCACTCATCAAAGATCAGACCCTCCTGGTGCCTCGGGGTGTAGGGGACAGAGGAAGGTGGCTTGGTGGGGAAGGGGATGGAGAAGAGACCTTCACCACTGGTGAGATTTAGGACAAGAGGTAACCAGTTCACTTCTTCTGAGGGTGGAGATTTGATGACTCAAAATGATCAAGGCCTAGTTCCTTGGTGCTATCCAAAAAGTAGTCAGGGTTACTAGAAATTGATTTTTTTCCTTCAAGTCAAAAGAACGATTGTAAAAATGAGAGCCTCCCGGTACCGAGCACTCTCTATGTGCAGCCACTGTGCCCAGCGCTTTAGAAGCCACTGCTTGTTTAATCTCCACTTTGGGCCTATGAGGCAGAGGAGAGTTTTGTCCTCATTTTACAGTTAAGGAAATGGACATTTAGAAAGAGGTGCATTCTGCACCCACCAGAAGTCGAAAGTTATACTCCTTTATTCAATGTCAGAAGTAGAAACATTAAACAAAATGTGCTAATCCCATATTACCTTTTGATTTTAATAGACTTGATTTTCTTAGGTTCACTGCAAAATTTAGTAGAAAGTACAGGGACTTCCCCCAACTACTGCCCCTTTTTGAGTCCAGAGAAAACATTTCTACAGCCGCTTCCTCTGGTGAGTGAGGTGAGCAAATCTTTCCACAAAGTCAATCCTCCAGATTACTGACATTTTCCATATGAAGTACTAGGCTTTTTTTATTTTTAGCCACTTGTCTTGGTAATATCAAATGAAAGAAAATAACCTAAACAGAGACTGAACACTTCAGGGCAGGTACATCAAGGATGAAATCAACAACCAGGTCATATAAAATGGATTGTAAACACTCCTGACTTCTTTAACAAACTACATGACTTTAAACAGACTTCAATAAATTGATGTTGTCTGGAAATATCCCATTGTACAGGCCAGTTGCCCCTGTAACAAATGTCCCCAATTTTCTTTGCCAGGTAACAATTCTGTTTTTATTTTTCCCATCTCCTCTCTCCCCAAGCTACTGCTTATCAGTTCCGTTGCTCAATGCCTCCCCAATTGCTACTAAACCATTATTTACACTAACAAGGGGAAGAAATTATGTTTCCCAGAAGAAACCGGATACTCAACCTGATTAAGTCAGTAATTTTCCCTTCACACAGAATTCTATGCCACCAAACTCTAACAAGAAAGCCTGAAGTTGGTGCATATTTGCTCTGTGAAACATGCATGTGCTTTCTGAAGGCTACTTCGGGTGTTACCCGGGTGCATTTTCTGCTTGCTTCCAGGGTGATGGCTGTTCCTGAGAGGAAGTTCCTACACCTGACCGTCCCATGAGCAGAATGCACAATTAAAATAAAAGTTTTCATTGTGAAAATTGCCACACTGGCTAGGTAGAAGTGGGGATTATCAGCATGTTGGCCCTAGACATGCACAAGAGGGAAGTGAATGCAGGATTGGGTCAGAGAGGCAGGGCTGGTGTGAGAAGCTGGACTGTGAACAGGAGAACTTAAACAGAGACTGAACCCTTCAGGGCAGGTGCATCAAGGAGGAAACCAAGAACTAGGAATCAGCAGAGGCCACCGGAGATGAAGAGATAGAAACAAGAGAAAGCATCTAGAATTCTCTCTTCTGGGCTGTGTCTCACCAGGGAATGTTATCAGATCGCTCTCCTTTTGGAGCACAAAGGCCATATCTAGCTACATAGGTGCCCTGGACAGGCTTATATCAAATGGCTCAGCAATATGGTACCTTTCAAACCAATAGTCTTTAAATATATGTCCAAAATTTACTTAAAGAGGAAGTTACTGAACAATGCATACAGGAAGGGCAGAGAAAGTGCTCCAGGGGTTTTCATGGCTCTCACCATTGAGCCTAACAGTTCTGCTCTGTCCTTAACTTGCATTACCATTCAGCAAAATAAAAATCCTGCAGTTCACCAGATCCACTCCCTCAAAATGACAGTTTGTTTGAGTGTATCTTCAAGAGATCTCACCTCCTCACCTTCATCCTAAATGGCTTCTCATGTATCCCTTTACTCTACATTCCCTCTGAGAGGTGTCCTGGTAAATACAAGTGTCTACAGTTGATTGCATTTCCCATGTTTCCGAGCCCCTTCTAGATTGGTGCCCTAGACAGCTGTCCAGCTGTCCCGCCCTCAGCCAGCTCTTGCAGCAGCCAAATGCAATCATCTAGTGGCCTTTCAAAGGTGACAACTCATTTTCCCCCCACCCCACCCACACACTCACTCACATCTCTAGCTAGAATATATTCCCCAATGTTTTAAATGAAAGAGCACCTTAAAATTATTTAATCCAATCTCTGGTTAAAGAGCAGAAGGCACAGAATCTCCAATAGGGCAAGACATTTGTTCAAAAATCACACACAGGAAATTGTAGAGCTAGAATTTGAGCCCAAGTCTGCCCATGTTGTAAGCTGCCACTGTCCCACAGTGTCACTGGCATGTCTTGGGACATAGAGAGGCATGGGAGAGCTGTTAGTAATTTGCATCCCCAGTGCCCAGTGTAAAGGAGGTAGCCTCAGTAACGTTCGCTGGATTGAATGGGTCAGGCAAGGCGAGGCCTGAGTCTCACAGCTGAGAAAAGGCAGGACTGGGGCATAACGCCATAACTAGGTCCTGGCCTAGGATCCCAGGTTGGAATCCCGCCAATCCCTCCTCCCTTCAGTTATGCCTTGTCCTGGATGCTGGGTCTGGCTGGGGCTCACTGGCAAAGGTTATGGGGCCCTGGTCCTGGAATATGCAGAGCAGTAGGCTGGAGGCAGGCAGGGCCTGGACTTGTGAGCACATCCAAGAGGAAAAGCTGTAAAGAGGTATATTTTGGTTCAAAACAGAGAAGAGTTTAATAACCATTAAAAAACAGAATGAGCAAGAAATAGTGAGCCTCCCATCATCAAGGGGAATGTAAGCAGAAGAACGTAGTGGAAAGGATCCAGGCATTGAGATTGGAGTAAACAGTATGGAAGGTCTTTTCTCTCTCCGAGAGTCTGCGGCACTTTGAAAACGGAGAGGTGATTGATGGTTCCCAAGCAGAGACAGTTCTTTTCAGGACTGCCCTGGCTGCTACTCTGAGTTCGTTTCAGGAGCTACAGCCTTGCCGGGGGAGGGAAAACAGCATTTTCAAAGGACCATTGCACCAGGAACTCTACATGGTCAACCTTTACATATATTATCTTATCTAACTGTCACAACAATGCTGTGGGTGCTTTCAGCCTCTCCTTTCACATGGAGAAACTGAGGTAAAGAGGTTAAGAAGGCACTTCTTGAATCCGAAGCTAGCAAGGGTCAGAGCCAGGAGTCAAACCCAGGCCCGCCCGACTCTGCAGCAAGTGCACTTTATACCACATTCAGCAGTCATACAATGTCCCAGCACTGGGCTTCCTCAATGTCACTAAGCTCTGTCTCTAAGATCATGACACGTGGAATTGGAAACCGAGTCATCTACTTTGGTGACAGGTCCTGATTAATGTTGGGCTAATTTTAGATTTCCTCACAATTGCTCCTCTTAATATACAACAGCCCCTAAATATAATGTTGGCAAATGTTTTGTTTTTGTTTGATTTGACCAGAAAAAGGAGTACAGCAAAGGAGATGAGGTCATGGATATAGTACCGTCCACCCAGCAGGCTGCTCCTTTGAAGGGCTTCAGGAAGCTCTGATAGGGACAACGCCAAGAATCTCCACTGCTTTTTCCAGCTGATATTCCAGGCTCACTACCCCTAACTAGATGCAGTCTTTAGCTCCCTGGTTGTAGAAAAGTAGAACCGCCTGCCCTGGGCTCTCTGGTGTCTCTGAAGCATAATACATACTTCCAGAATGACAGAGTGTACACAGCACAGTGGCAGGCACATTGGAGGGGTGGGCAAGTCAGGGATGGGCACAAGTGTAACACCCTGGCACAGGCACGGCCTCCTCTTTCAGTTCCCTCCTGCCCAGCCATTGTCAGAAGTGAAATAGAGTTGTTTTCCCCCTTCCAGGCCCGCAGGGCCTTAGCCTGCGGTGTTCAGCCAACACAGCGCTCAGCAAGCAGTAGGTATTTTGCACATGCTACGAATGGGTGTATGAAAATGATCACGCCAGCATTATCTAGAAGATAAAAAATTTAAAAGCAACTTATAGGTCCAGGCCAGTTGTCTTTAAGGAAATCATGTGGCGCCCACAAGATGACAGTTCTTGCTTGTCCACGTTCAGGATGGGATTTGAAGTGCAGCTGGGGGCATTCTCTGCATTAAAACCACAAACACACAGCCTCACCCAGCTACCTCATAAGAAAACCCAGCTCGACCTCAGACTAGTTGTGTGACTTTGTGTGAGTCCGAGTCTCCCTCGGCCTCAGTTTCTTCATCCATCAGATGGGGAGAAATACCTGCTCTGGGGGGACCGTCAAGAGGATTAAGTGAGAAATGCGAGTAGCTGTCTTGGCTTAAAGCAAGACACTCCAGGGGCCTAGCCCAGGGCAGGTGAAATACCATAGACTCCAGTTTTCTCCTCCAATTTGCAAAAGCTTTCTTTGTGAAAAGTATTAAAAGATATGAAAATGAAATTGCATATAATAATAAACAAGGTGTCTTGTGGAAAAGAACCACCGCAGAACTCCACGCTGTCTTGGGAACTCCAATGCCCCTGGTTGCCTTGTCTGGACAGCACTTCAGAAACCCTTGTGAGGGCTCAGCAGGCAGTGGACAAGAGCAAGAGTGGGCAGGGGATGTCGAGCCAGGGGGCAGCCAAGAGGAGGAGCATGGGGAGAAACTGCTCCAGCCTTACAGCAGCCAGAAGGGGGCGCTGTTACTAATCCCGTTTGCGGTTTAGTAATCCCAGGCTCATAGAGGTTGAGGCTTGCACGAGGTCCCCCAGTTGCAGAGCCGTGGAACTAGGAATCGATGCTTTCCCATGTTGCTGGCTGCCTCAGGAGCTCGGGTTCCGATGAAGTAGACTTCAAGGGCTCCCCTCCCTCCAAGGCTTTTTTGAAGACCTCTGGAGAAAGAGGTTGAGATGGCTAAACTGTCACTCTCCCTTCTTTCTGCACCCAGCCACCACACGCCACCACCAGTGCAAGTGGCTGATGCGGTTCTTAGACGACCAAGGACATCAGAAACAGAGCAGTCTTCAAAGACCCTTGTGTCCAACCCACTCCCTTATACATTTGGGGAAACTGAGGCCCAGAGAGAGAGGTATCTGATGGGATGTTTGGTCATGAGATAAACAATCAGAAGTCCTGGGTTGCAGTCATGACTTTGCCTCTAACTCTCCGTTATGTGCCCTGGAGCCGAAGACCCTTCATCCACAAGATAAAGGGCGTGGGCGAGGCAAAGTCCTCAGAGCGCTCCCAGTTGGGAAGAGGTGAGGCTGGACATCCCTTCCCTGTGCCGGGTCACATTCGCAATGCATGTGGGTGAATGCAGGGGGCCAGTGCCCTCCCTTAAAGCCCTGACAGGCCGCAGGCCTCCTCCCCGGACCCCTCAACCCTCACCCCACCCCCTGAGACAGAAAGAGGCAAAGCTACCTCTGAGGGGGCACAGTAGGCAGGTGCCCCCACCTCATTCTTCCCTGCCTGCAAGTGATTACAGGAAAGATAACATTCCAGGGGGCTGAGGTGGGGAGGGGGCAGGAGGTGCAAATCAAGGTGCCCCCCAGCCCGCAGCCTGGTCGGGGCCTGCTCTCTCAGCTGTCTGTCCATCACTGCTGCAGGCACTGCAGGGCCTCCCAGCCCTAGGAATGTTAGGAATCCCCCTCCCAAACTGTAGGGCCTCTCCTCTCCCTCAAACCTCCCCCTCCCCCCACAAGGCATCCATCAGCTCAGGCCTTTCTGGAATGTGCTTGCTCCTGGCACCACCAGGGCCCGGAAAAGTCAGGCTAATCCCTCCACACATTCATCACTCGTCTCCAGAGAGAGAGACCCCAAGGCAGGCCAGAGAAGGCTCTGCCCTGACCTGCCCAGGGGCCAGGACGGATGGCTGGAAGGAAAGACACAGCCTGGAAGGCGGGAAGGTGGCCAGGCAGGACAAGCCGAAGACAGAGCCGGAGGGCTGTTCTCTACATCTTGGCAAAGCTTTCATACTTCCAGAAATCCCAGCTTTCAGGAAATGCAGCTTATTTGAGGGTAAAGAGGGTAAAAAGAGTTGATGGGTTTGACTGTTGTTGAGGGAGGGGAATATATTCGGAACAGTGAAAGAGCTGGTGGCTCAACAGCTAGACCCTCCTTCTATAAGATGGCAAAAGCAATGTTAACGTTGTCTCATCCAACAAGCCTTTGTCTCATTTCATTGCAACAGCAGCTGCCGTGCAGTAGGTAGAGAGCTGAGGTTCCCTGGAAAACCCTGTGGTTTCAGGCCTCCTTACCTGGCACATGACATTCCCTGTGCCTTTCCTGCCCTGGTCCATGTGGCAAGCAGTCGGCTCCCTCTTCCCTCAGGCTCCCATAGTACTGTTCCTTCCCTCTGTCTCTGTACTTATCCCAGTGATTTGTCATTGTGTGAGCACCTGTATGTCTTCTGTGCCATACAAAAGCCCCAGGAAAGAGCCACAAATCCCTTATAAACAATAAGACAGCCCCAAAGCTGCCATTTCCTGACTGTGTTCCTTCAGCCAGTTGCTAAACCTCTCTGAGCCCCCATTTCCTTCGCTGTAAAACAGGGATAAAGACCTCTTCGAGAACTGCCAGTAATGACACCCTAAAATCGTGTCTCAAATATCCCATTCTGAATGAAATTTAGACATCAGCAGAAATAATTGAAGGTCTTGCACACCATAAAATAACATCTTTTAAAAGGTGTGTTGCCTCATTTAATACCCAAACATTGGGCTATTTAAATTCCTTTTGTCTATGAGTACCATAAAACTAGATCACAAAGAAAAATATATTATTCAGTCTTCACCCTTGACATCTTTGCTTGAATTAATTAATTCAAGAAGCATGTATTGAGTATATCTTACATGTCGGGCACTCTGCTAGGGATGTGGAATACTACAGTGAACACAATATGGTCCCTTTTCTCTAAGAGACAAACTCACAGACAGGCAGGTGCTGAACAGTGAGAAAAGCTCTTTGATGGGGAGAGCATTCAACTGGGAAAGGCCTGTAATCCATACTGGTGTAGGAGGAAAGCATGCAAGGAAGGCTTCCTGGAGGAAGCAGCATCTAGGCTAAAGGTTGTATATAAACAGAAGTTTGCCAGGCAAAAGGTGATCCAGAAAGAACACAGAAGCCCAGAGAACTCTCCACTGCTCAAAGGAAGACTCTAGGGCAGAGAACACCTGCCTCTCCCGCAAGCCTGCTTCAGGCAGGGCTGCATCTTTTGGGAGCCCTACTTATACCTCAGCCCTCAAGGCAGCCCAGTGGCCGGGAGCACAACCTTCAACGTAAATCACCAAAATCCTCAAAGCTTTCTCTTTGGGCTGGTCTAGCCTTGGGGAGGAATACAGGAAGGGTGGAGGGTGCACAGCCTTCAACAGAGGTAATTTTAGACTGCATTGTCATGCCTGCCTGGGCCTCCCCTCAGCTGGGTCCCATCTGAGTTGGGAAGGGCTTCTGGTCTCGAGACCTTGGGAGGATGTGGGCTTTGGAAGGAGGCCAGGACGGCAGGATGGGAGGCCAGGCCCAGGCAAGGCCCTTCCTCAGCAGAGGCAGGACACTCGAGATGCAGGTTTGGCACCTAAGCCTTGCTCTGTGAAAGCATCTTGCCAATGTCACTAATTCCAACGAGGCCCCACCTACTGATTAGGTGCCCTTAAAGGAAAATGAAGCAGATCAAAGGCATGATTCTGGCGTGAAGTGACAGGGGAGAGGCAGAGTCACCTAGGCGGGCAGGTGGCTCGGATGGCCTCAGAAGCCCTGCTTGCAAAGCACCAGGCCCAGCTTCCTCGCTGCCCCTGCAGTAGTTGCGTGAGCTTGGACAAGTTACTAAACCCCTCTGTGCCTCAGTTTCTCCTTCTGTGACCTGAGATCCGTTAAAGTAATATCTAACTCATAGGGTGATTATGAAGACTAAAGAAGATGATACGTATATAGGAATCAGCAGAATGTCTGGCAAAGACTAAGTGTTTCGTAAATATTAACCATGATTAATTTATTATTAAAGAGCCACAAGTCAGGATCTCAACTCTCAGATTCTGGTTTCAGTTTTAATCCCTTTGGCTGGTCTCTCTTCCTCTCTAGGCCTGTATTTTACTGTCTGTAAAAAGAAATGTTTTGAAATAAACCAGCAGTTCTTCTCCAGGCACAGGGACAGGAAGCGCGCCCATCTCGGGTAGGGGTGACTTTTCAGACTATAATGTTCTAGGCCACCCAGTCATCCCTTAGAGATCTGGTGTGTCCCTCGAGCGACGGGCACCTCCATGTGAGATTCACTGTCTCTGGCCAGAGAGGGCCCTGACAGGAGTCATGTATAGGGAAATTGTTTCTAAACAGGAACATGAAAAAACTTGAGAATCTACCATGTGATCTGGATGGGCCCTCTGGGCAGGAGCTCTCTGAGAAAAAAAGATTGGATGTGACTGAGGAGACCCAAATTCTGGAACAGTTCTATGACATCTTTGTAGGTAGCCATGAATGGGTCCATTCACATGGCCTGTGTTCTCATCTCTAAGCAAGGAGTAAAGCACCACCTGCTCGTGGCAAGATGGTCCTAGGGAGAATGCTTTGTGCCCTGCAGGTGCTGCACAAGCAAGAGGCCAGATTCCAGTGTCTGTGACCTGTGGTCCCAAGAAGTGAGCAGCAGAGTGGCCGAGAGAAGTGTCCATGTGTTCAGACTCACCAGCGTTCTCCCAGCTTTGCAGAGACTGCTCCCTTACCATCCCCCTCATCACCCCAGTCTTTATCACCTTTCAGACCTTGAAATAGCCTTGAAGCTCACTCAGATGTCCCCTCTCCGAGGACGCATCTGACCCCCGACCCTTGCTATAGAACACCTCTCTTGAAGGCAAAGGGATAGCAGAGACTCTTTAGGGACACCCAACTTATGGGTGGGAGAAACCCTCTTTCCTGATAAGCCTGAGTATTCCACTCCCTCCAACTGGTTCTCCTCAAACCCTGTCTTATGATTAGGCAGTCAGAAAATGAAGGGAGTCAAGCGTTTTACTGCTGGGATCCAGTCATGCTTTAAAGGACTTGTGTTCAACCCAACACAGGTGGGCACAAATATGATTTGGGAAAGCAACAAATAGGGTTCCGGTTCTGAATAATATGGAGCAAGCAAACTCCACCTTGTCCCTCCCACTGAATGCAATTATAAAATCTAGACAGAATGCAGGGAGCAATTATAACAGAAGACTTCAAAACGTCTCTCTCAGTAGAGATAGAACCAGTAGACAAAATCAGCAAGCATATTTGAAGAGCTACACAAACATCAACCAACTGGAGCTAAATGACATTTATAGATTTATAGAGTACTTCACCCAACAACAGCAGAGAACACATTCTTTTCAAGTGTACATCGAACATCCACCGAGATATACCATATACTGGCTCACTAAAAAAGAACCATAACAAACGTAAGAGCATTGAAATCATACAAGGTACATTCTCTGATCATAAAGAAATTAAAATAGAAATCAATAACAGAAAGATAAAAGGAAAAGCTCCAATTTGGAAACTAAACAATACACTTATAAATAATCCATAGTCAATGAAGAAATATCAGGGAGATTAGAAAATATTTTTAACTGAAGATAAATGAAAACACAACATGCCAAAATTTGTGCTATGCAGCTGAAGTAGTGCTTAGAGGAAAGCTTACAGCATTAAATGTTAAATAAGAAAAAAGAGAAATCACAAATTAAGAATCTATACTTTTACCTTAGAAGTCTAAGAAAGTAAGAGAAAAATTAACCCAATACAAGCAGAAGAAAGAAAGTAATAAGGATAAGAACAGAAATCACTAGAATTGAAACCAGAAAGCAGTAAAGAAAATCAGTTAAACCAAGCTGAGCCTTTGAAAAAAAAAAAAAAAAATCAATGAAATTTATAAACCTCTACCAAGACTGACAAAGAAAAAAAAAAAGAAGCACAAATTACCAATATCAGGATTGAAAGCGGGGACAGCACCATAAACCCCACAAATATTAAAAAAGATAATAAAGGAACACTATGAGTATCTCTGTGCATATCCGTTTGCCAACTTAAATGAAATGGACCAATTCCTCAAAAACCACAAACTACAAAACTTACCCATTATGAAATAGGTGACTTGAATAGTCCAGTAACTACCAAAGAAATAAATTTTGTAGTTAAAAACTTTATCAAATAAATCCCCAGGCTTAGATAACTTAACTTTAGAATTCTACCAAACAATTAAAGAAATAACATCAATTTTACACCCACCATCTCTTTCAGAAAAAAGATAAGGAAGGACTATATCCCAGTCATTTTATTACGTTAGCATCACCCTGATGTTGAAACCAGATTTTAGAAACATTAAAAAGCAAAACCAGAGATCAATATCCTTCATAAACACAGATACAAAAGTCTTCAAAAAATACTTGGAAATTGAATCCAGCAATATTTTAAAAGAATAAAGCACAGAAACCAAGAGGTGTTTACTCCAGAAATGCAAGGCTGGTTTGATATTCAAAACTCAAGAGGCCAGACACAGTGGCTCATGCCTGTAATCCCGGCACTTTGGGAGACTGAGGAATTCGCTTGAGCCTGACAGTTCAAGACCAGCCTGTGCAGCACAGGGAGACCCCATCTCTACATAAAATTAAAAATTAGCTGGGTGTGGTCATATGCACCTGTGGTCCCAGCTACTTGGGGGGTTGAAGTGGGAGGATCACTTGAGGCCAGGAGATCCAGGCTTCAACGAGCCTTTATTGTACCACTGCACTCCAACCTGGGCAACAGAGAGACCCCAAGTCAAAAAAAAAAAGATGTCAGTTAGGGTTTTGATCTCACCTGTGGGTAGGTGGGGTGGGGAAGGGGATCTTCTTCCAAACTGAGTAGCTGGGACTGCAGGCATGTGTCACCACACCTGACTCCTAACTGATACCTTGATTGCAACCTGGTGAGACCCTGAAGAGAGGGCCTAGCTAAGCCATGCTCAGATTTCTGACCCATAGGAAATGCGAAGTAATAAACGTGTGTCATTTTCAGCTGCTAAATTTGAAGTATTTTGTTATACAGCAGGAGCAAACTAATGCAGTCAAAGACTGCTTTCCTCCTAAATTGGAAATAAGGCAAGGATGCCCACTCTCATCAATCCTATTCAACATTGTACTGGAAATCATGGACAGTACAATAAGGCAAGAAAGAAATAAAAGGCAAACTAATTGAACAGAAAAAAAAGCAAAACTGTCACTATTTCAGAAAATGTGATTATGCAGGGCTACAGGATATAATGTCAACATATAATTGTATTGTATTATAATACAAAACTAATTGTATTTCTAAATCCTGGCCATGTAAACTTGGAAACTGAAATTTAAAAACAAAACCATTGACATTAGCTACAAAATGAAGTAAACTTATGAAACTTGTACGGCCAATCCTCTATAACTATAGGTTCTGCATCCGATGCAGAACTACAGATTGAAAGTATTTTTTAAAAAATTTCCAGAAAGTTCCAAAAAGCAAAACTTGAATTTGCCATGTGCCAATAACTATGTTGAATGCATATAAATGAAGTTACATATAGGTATTGTATTCAGTATTTTAAGTAATCTAGAGATGATTTAAAGTACATGGAAAAATATGCTTAGGTTATATGTACATACTACACCTTCTTATATGAGGGACTTGAGGATTCTCAAATTTTAGTATCCAAGGAGGGTTCTGGAACCAATCCCCCATTGACACTGAGGGACAACTGTATGGAATCTGTATGCTAAAAACTATAAGATGTTGATGAAATAAATTTTAAAAGGCCCAAATAAGTGGAGAGCCATACCATGTTCATAGATGGGAAGACTTAATATAGTAAACTTGTCCATCATCCTAAAATTGATCTATATATTTTTTAACACAATTCCAATCAAAATACCAACAGGATTTTTTATAGATACAGGCAATCTGATTCAAAAATTTATATGGGAAGGCAAAGGAACTACAATAAAACAATCTTGAAAAAGAAGAATAAAGTCAGAAGAATCACTCTATCCAACTTTAAGACTTACTATCATTTTAACAAGTGTGGTTGAAACATTTGGAAACCCATATGCGAAATAAAGGCATCTTTATTAAAAACCTCACATCTTATTTTTAAAAAATACTCAAAATGTATTATACATGTAATGTGAAATGCAGAACTAGAATTTTTAAAGGAGAAAACAGGATAAAATACCCATGACCTTGGATTAGGCAGAGAATTCTGCTGAAAGGAAAACTTGTCAACTTAGAATACTATATCCCACAGAAACATCCTTCAAAAATGAAGGGAAATCAAGACATTCTCCAATAATGGAAAATCAAAAGAATTTGACATCACCAGATACTTCAAAAAATAACTAAAAGAAGTTCTTTTTCTTGAAACACAAAGGGATGGTAAAAAAAGAAATCTTGGGATATCAGGAAGGAAGAATGAACAATAGGAAAAAATAAAATATGAGTAAATACAATCAACTTTCCTTCTCTTCTTGAGTTCTCTCTCACATAGCAATAATTGCATTAAATGTATGTAGTCTAAATACACAAATTGAAAGAGATGGTCAGAGAGGATTAAAAAGATATAACCTTATTATTCCACTAATTATGACTGTAAATAAAGCTGATTTCAAATGGTCACATACTGTATGATTCCACTTATATAATATTCTCAAAATGACAAAATTATAGGGATGGAGATGAAATTAGTAGATGCCAGGGGTCATAGTGGAGAGAAACATGGTGGGTGTGACTAGACAGGGCTGCATGAGGGAACTTATGTCATAGTGGAATAGTTCTGTATCTTGATGGCAGTGGTGTTCACAGAAATCTATGCATGTGATAAAATGGCACAGAAATATGCACACCATTGTAAAAACATCAGTCTTCAGATTTGATGTGATACTGTAGTTCATTAGATGTAACCATTGAGGGAAACTGGATAAAAAGGTTACATGGGACCTTTTTGTACTTTCTTTGTAACTTCCTATGAATCTGTAATTATTTCAAAATAAAAAGTTAAAAACAAAAGGACCCAGCTAGGAATGTGAAAAGAGAAGCTGCAAAGTGGGGAAAAAAAATTTATAAAGCACATATCTGAAAAAGGACTTTTATCCAGAGTATTTAAAAACTCTCAAAAGGCAACAGTAAAAACAGAGACAACCCAATAAAAAGTGGGTGAAAGATTTGAACACATACTTCACCAAAGTAGGGAGCAAATCACTAATATCCTAATGTTTACAAAAAAAGGCTTAGCATCATTAGCTATAGGGAAATGTGAGTTAAAACCACGATGAGATATTAATATTTATGTATTATAATGGCAAATACTAAAAAATCCTGACCATAACAAGTGTTGGTGAGAACGCAAAGCAACTGGAACTCTCCAATACTTCTGGTAGGAATGAAAAATGGTGCAACTACTTTGTAGAATAGTGAAACATATATCTGATGTTAGACCCACGCATTCCACTCTAGGGTATACTTGGGAAAAATAAACGCGTTCGCCCACACAAAGACTTGTACACCAGTGACTATAGTAGCTCTATGCATAATCATCAAAAATAGAAATAATTCAAATGCCCATCAACAAGAGAATGAATAAATTCTGGCATATACATACAATGAAATATACTCTGAAATGAAAATGAATGAATTAAACACACAACAATGTGAGTGAATCTCAAAATAATTATGATGAATGAAAGAAACCCCCAGGGTCCCCCAAAATGCTTACTCTATGATTCTATTTACATAAAATTTTAGAAAATACAAATTAACTTACAAGAATAAAAAGCCAATCTACAGTGGCCTGGGGCAAAGAAATGGAGGCAAGCTATGCAGGAAATTACACAGGGCATGAGAAACATTTTGGGGGTGATAGGTATATTTGTATCTTGAATGTGGTTGTGATTTAGCAGATATATGAATATGTCAAAAACATCAAATTATATTCTAAATATGTGCTGATATTGTATATCAATGAGGCCCTAATAAAGGTTTTGTTTAACTAAATATTTTAAAAATTAGAGAAAGCAGTTTGAATAGATACTTCATAAAACACATGAAAAGATGTTCAACATTACTAAACATTAAGGAAATGCACATTAAAAGCACAGTGTGATACTACTGCACACATTCGAATGGCTAAAATAGAAAATACTGACAAGGATGCACAGCAACTGGACCTCTCACCTGTTCCTGGTAAAGAGGCTAAAATGGTACAACCACTCTGGAAAATGTTTGGGCAGCTTATCATAGAGTTAAAAAAACACTTCCCATAGGATTCAGCAATCCCTCTCCTGGGTATTTATCCAAGAGAAATGAAAGCTTATGTTCCACACAAAAACCCATACATGAATGCTTACAGCAGTGCTATTCGAATCACTGAAAACTGGAAACGACACCCAAAACTGGAAACCACCCAAATATTCTTTAATGGGACTGGAGGAACAAAGCAGAGAGTGTGTGGTGGATACCACTCAGCAATAGAAATGAAGGTACGATCCTACTAAGGAGGCTGAGGCGGGAGAATCATTTGAACCCGAGAGGCAGAGGTTGCAGGGAGCTGAGATC
>NW_012115211.1:4650050-4714560 GCF_000951035.1 Colobus angolensis palliatus | reverse complement strand
CGTCTTTACTAAAACACAAAAAATTAGCTGGGCATGGTGGCGCCTGTATTCCCAGGTACTTGGGAGGCTGAGGCATGAGAATCTCTTGAACTCAGGAAGTGGAGGTTGCAGTGTGCTGAGATCACACCACTACACTCCAGCCTGGGTGACAGAGTGAGACTCAGTCTAAAAAAAAAAAAAAAGAAAAAGGAAAAGAAAAAGAAATGAAGGAACTATCAAAACCCAACACAACTTGGAGGAATCACAAACACGTTATGTGGATTGAAAGAAGCGAGTCCCAAAAGGTTGCAAACTATATGTTTCTACCTATATGAGATTCTCAAAAAGACGAAACTACAGTGATTGAGAACAAATCAGCAGTGGTGGGAGTAGGGGGAGTGGTGGTAACTAGCAATGGACAGAACGAGAAAGTTTGGGGATGAAGGAACCATTCTGTTTTCTGATTGTCGTTATGGTCACACACATCTATACATGTGCTAAGATCTATAGAACTGCATACACACACACGAGATCGACTTCATATACTAATTTTACAATGAAAGAAAATAATTAAAAATAGAACTATATTTAAAAGACAGCAAGCAAATGAAGTCAGTGCTTCCCATTAGTGAGAGAACATGCTCGAGTCACTTGGTCCCCTTCATTCCAGCCAAGCGCACTTAGTGTAGAATGTCATTGCAGGTCTTCCCCAACAGCGTTTACTAAAAAAGAAGAGCTCTGTGATTTCAGAGCTAGGAAAGTAGAGAGCCTCATGGGGAGCAGCAAGTGGAGAATATGCACGGGGAGGAATGTCTTGTAGGCCCCAGACCCTCAGAGGGGACACATCTCCTGCTGCCTGGGGCTTTATCCGCACTGTATGATTTAATCCGCACAATCCTAGTGAGGATGAAGTTGTGATCCTCAGTTTACAGATGTGGAAATTGTGGCTCGGCATGATCAAGTCACATGCTGAAGATCCTACCACCAATAAGTGGCAGAGCTGGGACCTGAAGCTTCGTCTGGTCCCTAAGGGTGTGCTCTTTTCTCTACAAATTGGTTGCTAGGCTTGGCTCCCCATAGAATCCCTTGGAGTCCCTTTTAGAAATGTTGATTCCAAAGCTTCATTCTAGACCTACTAAAAGACAGTCTCCAGAGTGGAGCCTAGAAAACTACACTTTAAAAATTCCCAGGTGATTCTGATATGCCTGACAGTTTAATAGGGACCAACGATTGGGTGGCACTACCCTTGGGTCCATTCTCCCTCTTAACCAAGTCATAGCTAAACTTCAGGCCAAAAGTCCATCCTGCCTTGTTGCTGTTAATGGATTAAATGCCATGCCAGCTTTGCCCTAGAGGCCACAGTACTGCTCAGGGAAACAAGCCCAACATTTATTAGCTATGTAATAAATTAATTCTCTAAGTCTTGGTTACCAGATGTCAAAAAGCATAGTATTAATACTCTCACATAGTTGCAAGGATCAAGTATGATGAAGATGCTTCACGAGATTTTACACAATTCAATCATCTATCAAACATTTGTTGAGCATCTGCTCTGTGCCAGACATTGTGCAAACCACTGGGGTACAGAGATGAGCAAGATCTCAAGGAGTAGACATCTCTCCTCCATAGAGCGATTGAGGAATCCAGGCTCCTTTCATCTTGCGAATTTCACCTTCAGCACTGAGTCTCTAGGGTTGTCACCTTTGGGAAAGAGCATAGAAGATTGTGCAGAGGTTTTGTTTTGGTTTGGTTTGGTTTTAGTGGCCAAGGATGGCAAGAACATTCACATTTCCATTGGGTAAGAATTCGATCCATGGTCCCATATAGTTGCAAGGGAGATGGGGCAATGTATAGCTGTGTGCTCAGAGAGAAAAATGATGAAAGCTAGTTTCTGCTACAACATCATTAAATCCTGTTAATTACTTAACTGCTGTTCAATCACTTCCCACTAATATTCTCTGAGCTCTATGCAGGGATCCCTTCATACACATACTCACTGTTATACAGTTTTCAAACATCCTGGCACTCGTTTCTTTTCTTCCTAAGGGAATTGGTATGGTAAAAATCAAGCCCAATGATGCTGCAAAAAGAGAATCAAATTTGCAATAAAAATTTCCTGCAGCCAGAAAAGTATTCTGTGATCAATGGGGGTGCTTCTCTGAGGTGAAGCTTCCTCAGCACCCCAGGCTGCACAGTTGCCAGTGGAACTCAGAACCAGATACTAGTGAGCTGCCAGGAGCACATGGCCTCCTACAAACCCTCCACTCTGGCCTGTCTCTTCCATCCACCTTTACCCACACACCTCTGTCCCAGATGGATCCAACTGATCCCGATCTGGGAAGGGGCACGGCTGGGCCCACTGTGGGAGACAGGAAGCCTCTGCCCTCTGCTGCTGTCTTTTTCAATGTGGTCCAATTCAGCCACAGAGAGGGGGTGTGCGATTGAGTTCAGCCAGGCAGGCAACTGAACATAAAGTAGTTATAAGACTGGGCTTTCAAACCAACTAAATCTGGATTGACTCCCCAGCTGCATCACTTAGTAGGCAGGAAACTTTGAACAATAAAACCCTATGAAGGCTGGGCACAGTGGCTCAAACCTGTAATCCTAGCACTGTGGGAGGCCGAGATGGGCAGATTGCCTGAGCTCAGGAGTTTAAGACCAGCCTGGGCAATATGGTGAAACCCCGTCTTTACTAAAACACAAAAAATTAGCTGGGCATGGTGGCGCCTGTATTCCCAGGTACTTGGGAGGCTGAGGCATGAGAATCTCTTGAACTCAGAAAGTGGAGGTTGCAGTGTGCTGAGATCACACCACTACACTCCAGCCTGGGTGACAGAGCGAGACTCCATCTCAAAAATAAATAAATAAATACATACATACATAAATAAATACATACATAAATAAAATTGTTTAGCCCCAATGCCTTAGTGTTGCTATTATTGTTGCTTTTCTCCAGCAAATGCCTTGCTTATGTCTACATTCCTTCCTTCATGTACTCATTCTTCCATTTATGCATTTCTCACCGAGCAATTCCTAACCATTTGTGTTGGGCCTAGACTGTGTGCTGGGATGGTGAAGATTCACTTCCCGCCATCCAGGGGACACACACCTAAGTGATCACTACAACATGGAGTGGTGTGTGTTATGACAGACAGGAGAGAGAATGAGACCTCTGCCTGGGGGAGGCAGGAGAGGCTGGGTCGCTTGAATTGTCAGTAAGCACGTACAAGCATGCCAGGCAGGCAAGCTGGCAACAGGGCATTCCTGGATGAAAGGATAGCATGTGCAAAGATGCAGAAGCATTAAAAGGGCATAGCATGTTTGAATAACAGGGAGACACTGTTATTCAAATAACAAGGAGATACAAGAATAACTGAATAGCTCAATTCATTCTGACTGGGACAGAGAGCATGGAGAATGAAGAAGAACACGATGTATTCCAGGACTTTTGGAGAACGAATGATCAGGAACCATGTACCCCATACTAAAGACTTTGAACTTGACCCTGAGGGTAGTGAGGCACCATCAAAAGGTGTGACATGGTCAGATTTTGTTCTCAGAAAGGCCACCTGGCAGCCAGCGTGGACATTGGAGCCAAGGGGACACGCTCAGGGATAGAAGGAGGCTGAAGGAGGATATTTCAATGATTAGAACCAAGGGAATGTAGTGGCATCTGGGATGGAGAAAAGGGGCCTGATCAAAGCCATATCTCAAGCCAGATCTCTCTTGCCGTTTGCTATACATGAAAGTTTAGGTTACAGCTCTTTGGGGAAAATAACCAGCAACCACAGGATACTACTGGGTTAACATCAACCACCTGTTTGGAGTCACATGCTCTTCTTTGATGAAGGCTATTAGTGAAAGTGTATTTGTAATCCCAAAAGGCTATTTGAATTTCACACCTTGCACTTCCTTGCAGGATTTAGGCTCCTCCAAGAAAATTGTGAAGCAACACATATAATCAAGCCACAAGTTCTCAGACTACAAATAGTCTTTCCCAGCTGCCCTGAACACATTTGCTGCTCATTTGCTCCTGCAGAGACTACCCAGGGTGCTATATTAAGAGTGCTGGATAAGAGTGCCTGCTCACTACTTGGAGTGGTGGAGGGAGCAGAGGTGTCAAGCCTGGCCTCCAGTCACCTTCCCTTCTGCTCTCACGCACTGCAGAGCCTCCGCATGGAGAATACTTAGATCCCCTGATCCCCAGTCTTCGATTTTGAAAAATGGGGGATAATAATGCCTGCTTTGTAGAGTCCTTTAGCCATGTCTAGCCCAGGGTCTGACACATGGCAAATGCTCAGAATGCTTGTGGCACTGTGACAATGAGCTCTCCCAGCCAGAAAGGGTCTCTCTGAGCTGATGGGGAATGATTACAGGGTAACTAGACTGCTCCTTAGGGAAGATAAACACATACAAACCACCAGCAACTTCTTTCCCAGCCATGTGCAAGAAACCCAGCAGGTCAGAGGTTTCTTCAAGGGTTCCGACTGGAAACAGGCTAAGGTCATGCTTGGGACCTGGACGGAGTTGCCACCTCCTGCTTGTGGGGAGAAGCTGCGATCCAACACCCAGGCATTGCCGTAGAGTAATTTCCCTCCGCCTTCTGGGGAACGAAAAAGCAGCCAGATGCATGCTTTAAAAATAAACCATGCAAGAGAAAGAAGAAGAATATCATGTGTTTGCTTCCCAAGCTGGTTTGAAATATTTGAAACGCAGAGAGACTCAAATCTGTCAGGAATCAGCAGAGCTCTGAGGTTTGTTTCAACATTTGGAGTGAGAAACAAAGGGATTAGAATCTGTTCTTTAAAGCTTCCATGTAGCATTTGGGATTGCCATAACAATAGGCATGTTTTGCCCTCAAAAGAGAAAGTCAGACCAGGCTCCATGTACAATAACAGGATCGCTAATTTGGACCCCACCAGCAAAGTATTTGAAATCACTCAGACAAGGCTCCTCAACCATTTACTTTACAATGATTATGAAGAGAGGGTTTATTCTGTGGCCAAGTGAAAAGAGATTTTTAAAAACACATATAGCTTCGTGGTTTATATCAACCAATCTGGTGCCAGACGGCCTAAGTCTGGGCCCCAGCTCCCCCACTCTTAACTATGTGACCTTGGGCAAGTGACTTAACCCCATTGGACCTCTGCAAGCCTCTGTGAAGATTAAATGAGCAAATATTTGCAGAGCATGAAGTCTGACTCATAGTAAGTGCTATAAAAGTGTTTGTAAAATAATAAATTATGTTAAAATGAAGGGTGGAGAATCTTCAGCATGTTTGATGTTTTTTCTTGCATTAACTGGACTCTTTCCATTTCAGTCTTATCAAATCATTATGATAGGTGCCTTAAGAATCTCTCAAGTCTAAGAAGAAGGTGTTATGAATTAAGTCTATAGCTCAAACATTTTTCCTCCCTGTCTTCCCTGTTGATAAAATTGGGGAGGGAATCTCTAATTTTTAAAATGTAGGTTTCTCAGAGTCCAAACATAAAAGTTCCAATCAAGCAAGTTTTATTATCAGACAAGTTTGGGAACCACTAACTCAAATGGAATTCCTTCCCAGTTAGTAGGAATAATCGACTTTGGCCATCTCTGCTTTTTTTCAGTGCCAGGATTTCATTTATCTTTCTTTCATCCAAGTGTCCAATACAAAAAGAAAGGGGACTTTCATGCCCCACAACTTCCCCAGGGATGCAAGGCAGGAGGCCCTGGAGAAGTCAGGAGAGGTTAGGTCACGGAGCTTTTATTTCAAACAGGAGCTCCACTCAAATAGAACCTCACACCGCCCGGGCGCGGTGGCTCACGCCTGTAATCCCAGCATTTTGGGAGGCCAAGGCGGGCGGATCATGAGGTCAGGAGCTCGAGACCACCCTGGATAATATGGTGAAACCCCATCTCTACTAAAAATACAAAAAATTAGCCAGGCATGTGGCACGTGCCTGTAGTCCCAGCTACTTGGGAGGCTGAGGCAGGAGAATTGCTTGAACCCGGGAGGTAGGGGTTGTAGTGAGCCGAGATCGCACTCTAGCCTGGGTGGCTGAGCAAAATTCCATCTCAAAAAACAAAACCTCACACCATTGCAGCTGCACCTAACTGAGGCTTTTTAAGTCAGCCCAAGTAGTTACATCAGAAGGAATGGGGGAAAGATGTTGATAAACTCAGGTAAGAAGTCTCAGACGCTTTTGAGTTTTTAATTTTTTTAAAATTTGAGACATTCTGTAAAGGAAGATGCATATTTGGGTCATAGTGGGTTGGAAAAGATGAACATAGATCTTTTAGATTTTGAAGCCTTGGGTTGTAACAGGGAGAGGCCAGCCTCAAGAGCTACACTGGGCTGGTTTGGAGACACAGGGCCTGGCCCCACCCCATCTCTAGAATCCTCACCATGATAGGTTCCCATCTGTAAAGTGGAGGTGATGATAACACCGGTCTCACTATGATGCAGCACCGGTGGGGGCTGCAGATGCTGGAAGTTTCAAATCGTACTGGGAGTGACATCACACAGATGATTCCTAGCACCAGGCCACATGGATAGGCTGCCCAAATATGCAGGCAGCAGCGATCTTCCTCTGACATAATGAGAAGGGGGCTCAGTGATGGGAAGGTAATTTAGTCCCTGGACCAGCTGAGCTGGGCTGATAGAAAGCTTGCTTCCTCTCTGGAAACTGGAAGTGAGAGGCAGGCAGCTGGTAGGTCTCCCAAGAGGTGTGAAACCTTGTAGAGTGAGTAATTTATGCAAATTACAGAGAAACTCCGTGTTATAAGATTACGTCTCCTGAGCTCTTTCCTTTCTGTCCTTGTTGGAGAAGCTGAGATGGACTCAGTTCAGTTTCTTCATTCATCCATCCATCCATTCATTCCCTCCCCAACAGAACACCTGCTATGTAACAGATACTGTGCAGGGATGCAGAAATAAATCAGACCCTAATTCTGGATCTCCAGGGATCACGGTCTAATGGAGGGAACCCAGCTTAACCTTAAACCTATGATTCAGGACAATAAAGTGAAAGGTGTCTGTGGATGGAGGGCCTTACGGTACTCTGGGGGCTGCAGGGAAAGAGACAGGGAAGGTTGCCTGGAGCAAGGGGCAACTAAACTAGGTCGGTAAACAGGGAAATCAGAGGAAAGGGGTTCCAGTCTGAGAAAATACATTGATCAAAGGCAAAGGGCTGTGAGGGTCAGGGGTCAGGATATAAAACTCAAGTACTGGAGGGGAGTGCTTAGAAATTAGGGAGCACTGCTAAGGGGAAGCCCAAGCGCTTCCCAGAACTCCATGTTGGAAGTGACAGCTTCCAACGTCTGCTTCCCCAAATGGCAAAGAAGCATTAAGGCTAATGTTAGCTTCTCCATGTAATCTCCTAGTCCTTGGCATGCTCCACCTCCATCCTGCCACTTGCGCCTAGCAGAGGGCTGCCCAGAGTGAGCGCTCAGTGACGACAGAGAAAGGAACACATATAAAATTCTGCAAAACTCAAAGGCAAGAATAAGTGTGAAATGCATTATAAACCGTAAGGAGCTGTAGAACTGTGAGAAATTGTCACCAATAATGATTGCGTTTCTATCCAACTGCTCTTCAGGGGCTGGCACTCCAGAGATTCCCTGTCCTCAGGGAACCCAGAAGAGTCAACCAGGGATCCTGGGGCTGCCCAGCCAATGCTCTGACAAAATGAAAGGTTCTCGGAAGAGGTGAAACCTGTGCTAACTCCAAGCGCCCACAGGAGTCAGGAAGGTGAGGAACTGGGGCATGGTGTCCCAGGCCGGGGACAATCCCAGAAGGTAACAGAAGGCTGATGGCCCAAGAAGGACATGGGTGAGACAGGCTGGAGGGACATCCACCAGAGGTGACAGCCTGAGGGGCATCACTTGGATTTCAGCCTCAAGGCAAGCTCAAGTGCTGGGAGAGAACATGGCCACTTTTGTTTTGCAGCAGAGCTTGTCTAGGCATGAAATTGATCCCTTCAGCCCTTGGGGCAGTGGGAGAGTTGGGCAGCCCCTACAGTTGCTGCTGGGTTCCTTCCCGCCAGACCACCTTTGAGAAGCATGGGATCAGGGTAATCCCTCCAGCAGCTGGGAAGCAGGAGGCTGTGCTACCCGGGGCCATGGCTCACACCTTGGCACCAAGGAGGCGTCCACTAAATATGGACGACGTGAATAATACTGGGATGACTGTGAGCAGCTCCTGTGCAGTCCCCAGAGGAGGCTTACTCGACCCTGATCTCAGCACAGTCTTCACAGGACTTTTCAACTCCACCTTGCTGCGTTCCTGATTGCATTTCTTTCCTATGCCCAGATCCGCCCATCTCAGAAGGGCTGCAGAGCCTGGGTTCCTGTGGACCCACCACCCTCCTCACAGGTCAGACTCTGTGGCTTCATCCCAGCTGCTGAGCCACTGCCAAACCGCAGCAGCCGGCACCTGCCCTGGGGCTGGACAAGCAGCCTGGCTCTGTGCCCAGCCTGCACAGCTGGGAAAGAATGAGTCAGCAGTGTCTTGTCTCCTTGGCCTTACGCTAAGTATGACCTATTACAAGGAAGTAAATAACTGGAGAATGATCCCAGCAGGGAACTCCCTGAAACTTCAGGGACTCAGGGATGGGACAAGTCTTAGAGGTCTTCTTGCACAAGCCCTCTTCATGCACTGCAGGAGCTCAGACTATGGAGACACACTGCCTGGTGTCAAAGCCCCGTGGGACCCTGAGCATGTTAATAACCCTCTGTGCCTCCGGTTTTCTATCTGTCAAATGAGGATAATAATAGTATTTACCTAATAGGGTCGTTATGAAAATTGGGTTAATTAGTGTAAAGTGTACACGGCATATAGTAACAACTAACAACTGTTGGCTATTACTCTGGTTATCATTATTTGAAGCGATCCCTTCTCTGGCATCTCTTACGATTGAGCCCTCATACAACTGCTTCCAGAGACGTGAAGGTCATTACCATAAGAGGCAAACTTTAAAGTGTCTTTCTCTTGGCTTGTACAAAACACAACTGCTCGCTCTCATCCTGACAGATATTCACAGTTGATCTCCTCTTCCTGCTATGCCTCCCTCCACTCTAGGATGAGACCCTCACTTCCTTCAAAAGTTCTTCAAAGGAAATACTTGGCGTCTCTTTGCCCCCCTTGGTCTCTGTCTTCTTGTGATGTGCCAATTTGTCCACTCTTCCTCTGAACAACTGAAAACAGTGTTCCAGGAATGGGCAGACCAGCACAGAATAGAATAAGATCATCATCTTTCTTGTTCTAGGCACTGAATCTCTAACAATCCAGTCTGAAGTCACATTAGCTAACTAAGTGCCCCCATACACAGCTGGCCCATAAAATCTAGGTTAATTTGGCCGGGCATGGTGGCTCATGCCTATAATCTCAGCATTTTTGGGAGGCTGAGGTGGGTGGATCACCTGAGTCAAGAGTTTGAGACCAGCCTGGCCAACATAGTGAAACCCCATCTCTCCTTAAAAAAAAAAGAAAGAGGTTAATTTTAGTTAGAACCTTCTAGGCTCCTTCTCTCATATCCTTGTGCTTGCCATATATCCCCACCACCCCCCGCCAATCTGAGCCAGTTGGTTGGGCTTTTTTGACTCCAAGACAAGACTTCACACTCAGTGCTTTAACTTTCATTGCGTCTGCTCTGGCCTGACTTCCATAAAAAGTCACCGTCATGATGTTGGCTGTGATTGTCATTGGTACATTCTTGTCCAACCAATTGATTGCAGCTACCCTGACCCAGCTCCATGTCCCTTTCCTGCAACCTCTACACCTTAAGGGTAAGGCGATGGGCACGAGAAGGACTCAGTGCATCTGCAGGTGCAGTCAGCAGATCCCTTCTGCCTTCAGCCACAGACCTGAAAACCAAACGCTGAGATGGCCCAAGGTCCATGGAGCCACCAATATCCAGAAACAGATGAAAATGTTTCGGAGGCAAGAGGCAGGCCTGGAAGAACCCAAGGACTCCACCTGGGTCCTAGTCCCACTTGAACATTGGCTCTGAGTGTGACCTTGGGTGAGAAATATCCCTTCTAGGCCTCACCCTCCTTATCTATTGAACTTGATACCTCAGGTCGTCTCACCTGCAAAGTTCATCACCCCTTCAAATAACTCTGTCACCCACAGTACTTTATTGTACCCCCTGCTCCATGGGTTAGGACACGTGGAGGTCGTTTGTTTCCGTACCCCACAGGTACATTTAAATACTCCCCATACTATTCTCTAGTCATGGTTCAGACTAAGGAGCTATATTGTAACTCCTTTATGACTTTTCCTGTATGTTAACTTTTCCTGAACATAAATCTTGTCTCTGCAGCAAATCCCCCAGGAGTGGGGAGTCTTCCTCCCTACCCGTCTCCTCCTGCCTTCTTTTCCCCATCTGACATACCATCTGTGTGTTGATGGTTGGTTTCTCCTCTTGAATGTAACAGAAGCAGCCAGGTTTCATTAATCCCCGTATTCCTCCAAACTATAGCTCCAAACTCAGGGTGTGTCATTGAGGAAGGGCTCTGCGAATATTTGTTCATCACTAATTGATTTACGTCATTTGGATTTTCTTACTTAACCCTACATCTCTAATGCACTAGCAGAATTCAGTGAGTTCTACTCCAAAAAGGGGAAGGAAGCCTGGTGTATCCAAGACAGAGTCATTCATGCTAGACCAGGATGAACCAAGGAGGTCTTCCAGGGTGGGGCTGGAGTTCCTCCTCTGCACCCTTCTGGAGGGACGCTAACTCATTCCTGCACAGGCCACCAGCTGTGACCATCACAAAGGCTCACAGTCTATGCTCCAGAGAGCTGCTCGGACGAGTGTTGTCAGCAGGCATTCAATGACACCATGTGACTGTGTTAGTGACTCCAACCACAGGAGGTTCATCTCCATCTCTTTTGTCCTCTGCTCAGAACTGCCCAGAAATCCTTTATCAGGATTCCGTATCCTCCAGCATGATGGACCAGAGCCGAGTCTCAAGAACAGGGAGTTCCCAGAGGGCAACAGATGGCACAGTTTTAAGGCAATGGCTGATGTACTTATATTTTCAAAATGTCTACGGTGTTTGGAACGTGTAGTAAAAGATACACCTTGCTTCCTTTTGCTCAAGTTTGTCCAATCCAAGGCCCAGCAGCCCAGGACAGCTTTGAACGCAGCCCAACACAAATGTACAAACTTTCTTAAAACATCAGGAGATATTTTTGCAATTTTTTTTTTAGCTCCTCAGCTATCGTTAGTGTATTTTATGTGTGGCCCAAGATGATTCTTCTTCTCATGTGGCCCAGGGAAACCCAAAGAGTGGATGCCCTGCCTTACAGGTCTCAAGTGTGGACTCTCAGTGTGAGCCCACTGGCCTCCCTGTATGTTATGTTTGTTCCCATCGCGGGGCCTTCAGCACCTGGGATGCTTTTCCTTCATGCAGCCACCTGGCTTCTACCCTCACCAGGGTTGAAGGTTTCCACTCGAAGGTCACCTTAGTAGAGAGACTGTCCACATCACACTCTATGCAACAGCAGCCCCTCTCTGGCTCTGAGAGCGTCACTGTCCCTCTCCTTCTTTTCCCATGCGACATACCATCTGTGTATTTATTGTTGGTTTTCTTCTCTTGAATGTGAACTCCAAGAGAGCAGAAATTTTTTTTTTTTTTTTTTTGAGACGGAGTCTCATTCTGTCTCCAGGCTGGAGTGCAGTGGCGATCTTGACTCACTGCAACTTCCATCTCCCGGGTTCAAGCCATTGTCCTGCCTCAGCCTCCCGAGTAGCTGGGATTACAGGCACGTGCCACCACGCCCGGCTAATTTTTGTATTTTTAGTAGAGATGGGATTTCACTGTGTTGGCCAGGATGGTCTTGATCTCCTGACCTCGTGATCCACCTGACTCGGCCTCCCGAAGTGCTGGGATTACAGGCGTGAGCCACTGTGCCTGGCGACAGCAGAGATTTTTGTCAGTGTTCACTTCCATGGCCTCCCATGCTGAGATCAGTGCCTGACTAAGAACAGGCTCTCAACACACAGGTGTCCCATGAGTCCCCATCTGGGCACCTGGGACACTAAGTCATTACAGGACTTAATCTCAAAGCTTTGACCTACCTGATAGAGAGACCCGAGGCCTCAGGCTGTCTATCTTGAGAAACCTGAAAATTGCACCTGTCTACTGTGGCCCGAGAATAATAAGAGGATTCAATAAGACAAAATGTTTAAAAGGCTTTGCAAACTTAAAGCCTACTGCACAGAAAAAAAAATGGTACTGTTGCAATGATCCAAGATTCTACTACTCAAGTTGGTGGGAGGCTTAGAAGCCACCTCCAGAACCCCGAAACTATGGAGGCCCAGAGAGGGGCTCTGCCTCACCTGGAGTTGCGTGGCTCACCGTGGCCACCCTTCATCTGTGCTCACGAGGTGCTGAGCTCTGCAGGCATTGGTGAGTTCCCAGACTGCTCAGGAAACTGAGGCAGCACATGGACCTTGGCCAGACTGTTCTCATTGCAGGAAATGGGTTCTCATCTCCAGGAGTGGTAAGTCTTTTTCCAGCTGGGCACACGCTGAGCA
Organism: Colobus angolensis palliatus; assembly: GCF_000951035.1. NCBI lineage: Eukaryota > Metazoa > Chordata > Mammalia > Primates > Cercopithecidae > Colobus > Colobus angolensis. Next base: position 4,702,057 of record NW_012115211.1, on the reverse strand, counting down.
CATCCAACCAAACCACAAAGATCCTCCCAGGCCTGCAGGTCGGCACTGAACACAAGCTCAGGGCACAGATGGTGTTTTGATCCCTTCATCCCAAGCAACAGATCACAGACAAAAGACATTACTGTCCAGCTCCCTCCTCTTGCAAAGAATCACAAGGAGGCATGGCTGCCCTGGGGCCTTTCTTGGAGTGTGTGTCCTTGTGTGGAGGTCCACGGACTCTGCAGGTATCTACCTGTTGCAGGGAAAGCCCAGACGCCTATGTCAGCCTGGCCCCAATATTAGCTTTGTCTTCTGGCACCTTATTTTTGCATGTCCAGAGAAGCCTGGGCAAGACTGCAACCATCTGGCTTCCCCTAGACTCTGGAAGCATCGCCCCAAATTCATATTCTTCCCAGGAACGCAGAATGTAACCTTATTTGGAAACTGGAGTAGGGTGGACCCTAATTCCAATATGACTAGTCTCCTTGTAAAAAGGGGAGAAGACAACAGAGACAGACAGAATATGGGGCTGGGGGGACCAGGCGACAACAAAGGCAGGGATTGGAGTGATGTGCCAAGGGTTACCAGCAACCCCAGCAGTGGAGAGGAAGGCACGGGACAGATCATACCCTGGAACTGTCAGAGGGAGCCTGGCCCCACTCCCACCTCGAGCTTGGACTTCTGGCCTCCAGAACCATGAGGGAGGAAGTTTCTGTGATTTTATGCCCCCCAGTTCACGGTGCTTCATTAGGGAAGCCATGGGAAAAGAATACAGACCCCCTCTCCCAATCCCTCTTGACATCTTCTGCCAGTTTCCAATCTCCAGACACCCCCCTCTCTCTGCTCCCTGCTCCTCTCCCGGCAGCCTGTGGGACACAGTCCTTGAGGCCCGGCTTCTGCCTTTTCCCCTGCAGACATCTCTGCTCACGTGCTCACCGACTGGACAAGCTCTCTTCCTGCAGAAAGCACTGCCATCTGGGCACCAACTTCAGTGAATCAAGGACTTTCCAAGGCTGCCTCCCTTCCCAGGGATGTTCCTGGAAGTCTGGCCCTGGGGTCTGGACAGCAGGCTCTGGGCCCTGAATGCTGGGTGCACATTGCAGAACGCAACAGCTCACAGCCGCCCATCCATGGCTGCTTGCTCTGCTGCATGAGCCAGGAGACGGAGGAAGGGAGCAGAGGGAGGGAACGTACAGGGTGAGTCTCAGGGAGAGACGAGAGAGGGGATGGGTCAGCTGACAGGTGTCTGCTGTGCCAGCTTGACCAGGCACGCCTCCTCTCCGGGGCTCAGGGTCCCCGTGTGTGCATGAGGGAGCTGCGTCCTAGTGGCATGGAAGGCCCACGGTGTCTGTCAGGGAGGACAGACATGGACAGAGTCGCCTTGCTTCCTTTATACCCTCCTTCCTTCATAGCCACGACGTACTGGCCTTGGAGCAGGATGGTGGAGGTGGGAAGGACGACGTTGCCTGGCTCTGTATTGGGAGATGTGAGGCCCAGAGACTGAGAGGCCACGCTGAAGCAAGAGGATCAGGCAGAGCTGGGACAGAGCACGCTCAGCGGATCCAGCTTCTAGAACAGCATTTATTTACAGTGGGTTTGGGTGAAAACCTGGGCTAGCTTACTAAAATAATCACACACAGAAAATCCTCACTGCCTCCCACTCCAACTCACCCGAGATTTCTGCTGTCTTGTACAGAGACAGGCTGAGAGTTCTAGAGAGACCGAATCAAAGACAGCAGAAGGAGAGAGCTGGGAAAGGCAAAGACAGAGGAGAGATTCAAACCTAGGGAGCGAGCGGCTGGGAAGGAGAGACTCCTGGGAAGAGACATTGATGACAGAGAAAGAAACTGCCCACCCCAGCCAGGCCCTCCCACCCCCAGCCCCACTCACCAGGGGCACCGTTGTGTCCCAAACCTTCTCCACTCAGTCTCTTCCTCCTCTCCTCTTTCCTTCCCCAGAGTTCCCGCCATTATGTTCCCTCCTCCCTTCCTGTAATGGATGAAACTGTGCCCCCCCAAAATTTCTCTGTCAAAGTCCTAAACCCCAGTCCCCCAGATTATGACCATATTTGGAAATAGGGCCGTTAAAGAAGGTAATTAGGGGGAAACGAAGCCCTAGGGGTGGACTCGAATCCAATCTAACTGGTGTCGTTATAAGAAGAGGAAATCTGGACAGACCACAGAGGAAGGCCCTGTGAAGACCCAGGGGGAAGCCGGCTGTCTATGAGCCCAGGAGTGAGGCCTCTGCAGAAACCAGCTCTGCCGGCAGCTTGGTCTTGGATTTCCACCTCCAGAACTGTGAGACTATTCATTTCTGTTGTTTAAGCCTGCAGTGTTTGGTACACTGTGAAAGCAGTCCTAGCAAACGAGTGCACGTCCTGCCTTCCCTCTCCCTCCCCTCACCACACCATGGCCATCCCACACACCTCACCACAGCCACCAAGTCCTGAGGCACCAGGCGCGAGAGGATGTCTGAGGAGCCAGCAGCCTTGGTTCTGAGCCAAGCAAGCCACTGGCTTGCTGTGTAGCCGTAAGGAACCCACTCCCCGCTCTGGGCTTCATTTCCCCTCAAAAATGGACAAATACGACCTGACTTGTTGTAAGGATTACATTTAACTCAGATACCACGGCAGTTTATTAAAGAGCACAAGAATTGCAACAGAGAGATGTTACTTGTGAAGCTACAGGGAAGAGAATAAATGAGGTAACCAAATGCATTCAAACACATGAGCAATGTAGAAATACATGCTTTTGAACAACGGCAGTCTTTCAAGGATTGAAACAAAAAATTAAGATTCTAAACATTTTGCTCCTAGTTTCAATTTGACACACTTGAGCTTCAGGATTCTGAAATCCCCACGGCCTTTCAACGACCCAGGGATGTGTGAGATTTAATGTCTGGTGAGCACCTCCAGGAAGAAAACAAATGAAGTGAACATAGGTCTAACAGCTTCCCCAGGCCTGGCACTGTCACATTTGACCAACGTCAAGCAGGTAGAGCCATTCTTGTGCCCATTCTACAGATAAAAATGCAAAGCTAGGCCGGGCGCGGTGGCTCAAGCCTGTAATCCCAGCACTTTGGGAGGCTGAGACGGGCGGATCACGAGGTCAGGAGATCGAGACCATCCTGGCTAACACGGTGAAACTCCGTCTCTACTAAAAATACAAAAACTAGCTGGGCGAGGTGGCGGGCGCCTGTAGTCTCAGCTACTCGGGAGGCTGAGGCAGGAGAATGGCGTAAACCCGGGAGGCGGAGCTTGCAGTGAGCTGAGATCCGGCCACTGCACTCCAGTCCGGGCGACAGAGCAAGACTCCGCCTCAAAAAAAAAAAAAAAAATGCAAAGCTAGATCTGATTGTCTCGCCTGAGGCCAAATGGCAGTGACTGGTAGAGCCTGGGTTTTGTCTTGAATCAGTCTGCTTCAAAATCTGCATTCTTCCCACTGCATTATGATATCGAGGATCTTAGGCACTCCAGGTAATACTAAAACAGTGGTTTCAGCTTGGGGTTGGAGATTTTTCTCTCCCCAGAGGACATCCAGCAGTGTCTGGAGACACCTTTTGCTTGTCGCGATTTGGGAGATGTAAACTAAGGGCATTTCGTTGGTGGAGGCCAGGAGGCTGCTAAACATCCTGAAACGCACAGAATAACACCCACAACAAAGAATGCCAATAGTGCCGAAGTTCAGAAACCCCATGTGAAAGTGATACAATAATAACCTCACTAGGCACTGACGGGGAACTGGGCACATGGAGCAGACGTCTTACATACATCATGTCCTGTAGCACCCACGACTCACACAGAAGAGAGGTATGATGGCCCCAATTTTAAAATTGAGAAGTCTAAGTCTCAGGGACATTAAGTAAGCTGCCCAAGATGAAAGAACCAGGTTTCAAGCCCAAAACACCACGCTGCCTCCCTGAGGCCTCGCTTACACAGTCCTTGGTGGGGAGAGACACTCAGGCAACCATGCTCCTGGAAGAAGGGAGCTGAGCAAGGTAGGAAGAGCAGTGGGGGCATCGTCACAGAGAGCAACCCAGGGGACCACAGTGTGCATCCCTGGGTGCTGCGAGAACCTTCTCTGGCTTTGTTGGATGGCGAGTGTGACTCTTCTTGTCCTCGTTTGGACTCCATAATAAACAGTCTTTAACACGGCTCTGCACTTGGCAATGGAGGTGAGACCTCTAAAAGCTGCTGCGCTGGTCTGCACACAGCCTCAAGGCTTTTCAGAATCATGAGTGACTTGAGGCTGTGTGTGATCAAATGGCTTTTATTCTCATGCATTGCTTCATTTCCTATAGGAGCCAGGCACGGTAATGTTCTTGAGAATGGCAAAGGAATGAAAACATGAGGTGACCTTCAGTAAATCCCTCTCTTCTCTTTCAACCCAGGTCTTTCAAGCCAGGTTTGTCCATCAGTAACGTGAGATGGTTGGATAAAATGATCTGTCGGGTTCTCCCCTCCCGGGTATTTCTCAAGTCTACCACTCTATAAGTTCCACAGGTTATCCTCGAAAAAAAGGATCTGAGCCTGTGGCTCCGGGGAATTCTAAGTTTCTGGTTTCCAGTTCAAAAATAAACAGGCGTCTGAGTTCAAAGAGAGGCGCCTTCCACAGGGAGAGCTCATTCGACAGCAAGAAGCCTGTCCAAGAATGGCTTCACTGAGCCGCATGTGAAGGTGCTAGGGCCATATGAAATGACTTTGCCCTAAAGTACACAAATTTGAGAGTGATAGGAAAATGCTCAAGGGATGATGTGGCTGAAGCTTTAGCAAACCCAAAACATTTGGCCCCTTAGCCAAATCCTCAGCCCTCGATCTCTACCCTTGCAGCCCCCATATGGAGTCAGAGTGAAACAGGATTCCTGCCTGCTCTGAGTCAGAGGCTCCCCAATATTCCCAAGTGTCTGAAAGGGATGCTGGGCAGGATTTGTCTGGGGAAGCCCTAGGTTATCCTTGGTGTCCCAGAATAATTACTAATACACCCGTCTCGCTCCCCAGAGTCACAGTTTGGAGAACAAATTATATGGTCACCCTATCCAGGAGGGTGGAACTGTCTGAAGGAGATGCTGTCTGGGAACCATGACTGTCAACGTCACAGCTTGTCAGGCCTTACACAATTACTATTTGGAAACCTTCTATGAACAAGAGAAAGTGTGCACACAGAGAGGGTGTGTGCGTTCAAAATCAACAAAGCATTGAACTTATCTCTTTGTCTGCTCCAAATAGGACACAGCTGCCTAATAACTCCTTAGCACAGCCTTCAAGATCTACATTTCTGGCTAAAACCTACTTCTCTCATTTCTTCTGTTACCTTCCTGTATTAGTTCATTTTCACACTGCTCTAAGAACCACCTGAAACTGGAAAATTTGTGAAGAAAAGAGGTTTAATTGACTCACAGTTCCACACGGCTGGGGAGGCCTCAGGAACCTTACAATCATGGCAGAGGTGGCGGGGAAGCTGGCACTTTCTTCACAAGGCTGCAGGAGAGAGTGGGGGAACTGCTACACACTTTTAAACCATCAGGACTCGAGAGAACTCACTCACTATTACGAGAACAGCATGGGGGAAACCACCCTGTGATCCAATCACCTCCCACCAAGTCCCTCCCTCAACACGTGGAGATCATAATTCAAGATAAGATTTGGGTGGGGACACAGAGCCAAACCATATCACTTTCTTTCCCGTAACCTCATGCAACATAGACAAAAAAGTGTTACGCTCACCCTATTTAGAACAGATAAGTAAACAGATGATAGGTGAACACCTGGGTGGGGAAACAAGGGGAGCACCCTGCTGAGAATGGTCATGTGCATCTTAAGAATATACGTTATTTCTCATTTCATTTCCTTCTTAACAAGCTCCCTGGTCTGGGATATCAGTAAGATTCAGTAGACGAAATGAACCCATTCAAAAGCTAAACATTTGGCCCGGCTCAGCGGCTCACATCTGTAGTCCCAGTAATTTGGGAGGCCGAGGCAGGCGGATCGTTTGAGGCCAGGAGTTTGAGACCAGTCTGGCCAATGTGGTAAAACCCCGTCTCTACCAAAAAATACAAAAATTAGCCAGATGTGGTGGTGTGTGCCTTTAATCTCAGCTACTCTGGAGGCTGAGGTGGGGGAATCCCTTGATCCCAGGAAGCAGAGGTTGCAGTGAGCCAAGATCGCGCCACTCTACTCCAGCCTGGGCAACAGAGTGACACCATGTCTCAAAAAAAAGAAAAAAAAAAAAAGCTAGACCATTTGACAAAGTAGGTCATGTTTTCCTTGTGGACAACGTAGAAAAACTGCGTGGCTGCAAGGATCATTTGCTAATAAAACAAAGTCAGCCAACCAGAGGGCTTCTCCTGGGCTCAGGCCTCAGCAGCCATTTCAGTGCTTGGACAAGGACTAATCAAACGTGGGTGGAGCACAGCTGGGAGAAAATATAAATTTCAGTGACAATGAAGATAGGATCCGCAGGGCCTATAAAGGCTGGGCGGAGGCCTCCCATTGGACGGTCCAGTCAAGTAGCTCTAACTGGGAGATCTATCCCTCAGCTCAGCCTAAGAGCGCAAGTTGAAGGCACAGGAGGAAAGGATGAGCGGCTTTTGTCAGCACCAGTCCAATGTGGGTCAACAGGAACGTGATGACTCTAAGTAATCTGAGACAAGTAATTGTCACATTGATGAAGTCATAATACCCAGAATAAGGGATCACACGGTCCCACCCCAGCTAAGCTAGTCAGGTCACGCCTACGGTAAGCAACCTGAAGGAAGGTCAGTGCCAAGTTGGAGCTTGTTCAGAAAACATGACCCAGCTCACATGTGGAAACAGCAGACTGTTTCCTTCAGAGAAGAGAGGATGGAGTGGGGACGGGATCCTACCTGCTTCAGGGAAGAAGGAACACCCAGGAGGCAGGATGAAACACACAGGGAGATGGTTTCTATGCAGGGGAAGAAGGGATTCTAACCACGTGAGCCTTCCACAGTTGGAATGGTCTACTCTGATAGGTGGTGACCTCCCTGTCACTGGAGGCATGCAAGCATAGTCTGGGGAACGACAACCTGCAGGTTGTTAGAGGCCGGAGGGTCCAAGCAGCAAAGGCAAAAAGTCAAATGGCTCATTTGCATGGTCACTTCCAGCTCAAAGACTGGCACATTGTTGGTACTCAAAAATATTTATCAAATCAGCACTTAAGGGACTGAGCTACTCAACCAGCGACCCAGTCACTCCCAGGCCAGCCTCACGACCTAACAGGCAAGCCATTTCCTCCTCCTTCAACTGGCGGTGAGTCGTCTTCCCTCCTCACTTCTTGGGGCTGTTCCGAAGATCAAATTAAAGGGGAATTTTATGTTGTATAGATCACATTAATGGCTATGAATGTGCTTTGAAAAGAAAAGTACGAGGCCCTGAATAAAGGCCAGGGTTGTTTTAACTCTCAGCCCGAATGGAAGTCTCATGGTGAGTGTATCATTCTCATCATAACAATTCTGACAAGAAAAGGACCCCCAAGGAATTTGGCTCCAGCCTTTTCAAGGAAACGACACGGAAGTCTTCAAAGAGAGATAAAGTAATTTATATTTATATAAAGTCAGAAAATTCTCTTTTTCTCCTCCCAAGTTCCCACAATTTAGACTGTTAAAAGAACCGTATTACAAAACAAACCACTCTAAATAAAGAGAGGAAATCGATCCCAGTTTAGTCCTTGTATAAAGAAATCATTTCAAATCCCACACAAGAAAAACATACACAGGCCCTGATAAATGCTCTGGAAGCCGGCGGGGCCAGGGAGGAGCATAGGGCTGCCCGGGGCTGAGGACTAAACACAAGGTGCAAGTGGAAAAGGGCAACTATCTCCCGTGGCCCCAGGTGGCCACAGGATGGGCCTGGCAGGCGGGGCCCTGGCTTTGTTCAGACAGGATGGGCACCCAGGGGCAGTGAGTCTGGCAGGATGAGGGGAGGCCAGCAGGTGGGGTGAAAGGGAGAGCCCGGAGTCCTAGGGTTAGTGACGTAGGTCAGAGCCCCGGACCAGATAAACAAAGGAGGCCAAAGGGCCCTGCTTAGAAACTTCCAGAGAGCTTCTGCAATTGTAGAAGAAATCCAAACCCACCAGCCATAATCCAAGGAGCATGGCTGGAAAGATCCGTGAGAGCACAGCTCTGCTCCCATCTCGGGGGAGACCCTAGTTTCCCTACCTGCTGAACTCAGGCAGGAATACCAACCCCGAGGCCCGCCCCAGCAGGCCATTGAAAGATCAACGACTTTCTGGCTTCTTCCTCCTTGATTTCCTTTTGTTGTCTGTCTCCTCCATCTCCATGTGTTGCTCCCATCACTGGTTGAATTACCATGGCTTCACCCTTTCAAAAGAAACCACTGAGCAACTGCCTGCATTCTCTAACTATCCCTGGGTTCTGTCCTGACCCAGGCAGTTTGTTCTCTCTGCTTGGAAACATCTCTCCTCATTCTAACAAATTCCTGCCCAGATGTCCTGTTCTCTGGGAAGCCAGTCTGAACCTCCAGGGTAGAACAAGTTGCTTTCTCTGGATCTTCCCTCCCACTTTACAGTTTATCACACATTGCCTTGGGCCATTCTCTTGTTTGTCTCCCTTGCCAAGCTGTGAGGACCTGGAGGGCAGGGAGGATGTCCTACTCTTCAATAAATCTGGAGCTTATGGCAGAGACTGGGAGAATGGGAAGAAAGCAACAGAGAGAGAGAGGGAAGACAGCAGTGAGTCTGGGTTATGGGAGGCGGGATCCAGGACAGCACGTGGAACAGAGGCTGCGTGGAAGCAAAGGATCTAAGGTCAGGAGCTCTGGACACAACTCTCCAGCAGCCTCAGCTCCCACGATGGCCCCACCCTTCATGAACACCCCCGTGGCTTCAGCACACAGTCTCCTCCCCATGAGAGACACTTGCCCCTCTTTGTACCTGTCATCTGCCCATCTTGCAAATTTCCTTTTCCTCCGGGAAACCTGCCCTGACTCCAGGGTTACAGTGATCACCCTCAGATCTAAGCTTCCTCTGTTGGGGCACCTGCCTCAGCAGGGCATGGCCTTGGGTGGTCATGAGCTGGGTAGATCTATGGCTGCACTGGGCATTGCTCTCATCAAAGATTCCTGGGGGCCTTTTGCAGAAGCTCTGGTCCCCAGGGTCCCTGGTCAGGAAGCAGTTGCTCAGGGGAATGGGAGGGATGGTCCTCGTACCCCATGCCCAGCCAGGGGTGGGGGTTCAGGTAGATAGCACCAAGCCCACTTCCCTTGTATCCCTGTTGTCTCAATGTTGTTCCTGAACACACTAAATTTGTCAGCAGCCACCCTGTGTTCCCTGTACCACAAGAACGCAAGAGGGTAATCATGTGGAACCCGAATGGGACGCTCAGCTGGTGACAGAAGGCATGAAGACAAGCAATTAGAGTCCCGTTACAGAGACCTGGTAATTTCTCCATGTCACAATCAATTGCTCTTGTTCATGCAAATTTTCTCTGCCACTAGAAATTTTTATTTCTCTAGCTTTCAGTCAAGATGTGTTCTAAAGCGGGAGATTGATGTGCTGGGAAGCTCTGTGGAAAACGCTTGGCATGTGGTTGACTCACTAAATATTTGTTGAAGTAATTAAATGAATGTAGAGGCCCCTCTGGCTTTGTTAGCAGTCCGCTTCCCCCAGCATCCTGATATGCTGACAGCATTTGTCATTCAAGAAGTTTCCTAGGCCGTACATGGTGGCTCACGCCTGTAATCCCAACACTTTGGGAGGCCAAGGTAGGCAGATCATTTGAACCTAGGTGTTTGAGACCAGCCCTGGCAACAAAGCAAGACCCTGTCTCCAAAAAAACTTAAAAACTAGCAGGCCTGGTGGAATGCATCTGTGGACCCAACTACTAGGAGGCTGAGGTGGGAGGATCTCTGGAGCCCAGAAGATCAAGGTTACAGTGAACCATGACCGCATCACTGCACTCCAGCCTTGGCAACAGAGGGAGACCCTGTCTCAAAAAAAAAAAAGAAAAAAAACAATTTCCCTTGCATGTCTGTCTGCCCAGCAGGCTGTAAGCTCCTGCAGACAAGGCCAGTGTCTGCGTGGACCTGCTCCCCCGCATCCCAAGCACAGGGCACAGTGTGGGACTAACGTTGGCACTCAATAAGAATTTGAATTAATAACTTAATCAACTTATGAATGGCTCTAGGGAGGACAGAGTGGTGGAGAGCCCTCTGCCTTGTGAGGAAAGATGTCTGAACTTGAGCGGTGGCCAAAGTTCTGCACTGCATAGCCAAAGCCCTCGGTCCCCCTAAGCCTCAGTTTCCTCACCAGTAAAACAAAGTATTGATCTCTGAAAATCTATTCCTGATAGCTCCATGGCAGCTCTTATGCCACCAAAATTGTTTGTGTGTCCATTTGCCTCTCCCTTTGGTCTGTAGCTCCTCAAGGTGAAAGACTATGAGTACCTGTAATCCCAGCACTTCAGGAAATTGAGGAGGGAGGATCGCTTGAGCCAAGAGTTCAAGACCAGCCTGGGCAACAAAGTGAGACCTCATTTCTACAAAAAATACAAAAATTAGCTGGTTGTGGTGGTGTGCACCTATAGTCTCAGCTACTCAGGAGGCTAACACGGGAGGATAGCTGGAGCCCAGGAGGCTGAAGCTGCAGTGAGCCAATGTCACATTACTGTACTCTAGCTTGGGGGAAAGAGAAGATCCTGTCTCCAGAAAATAACAGTTAAAAAAAGAAAAGAAAAAAAGCAAACCTTGAGTCAGAGCAAAGCCTGCAGCCACGATGACCAGAGCTTGATTCCTCCTCTATAGTAGCTGATTTCCCTCACAGGCCCAGGTACCCAGGTGATATGGTTTGGCTGTGTTCCTACCCAAATCTCACCTTGAATTGTAATAACCCCGACATGTAAGGGTGGGCCAGGCGGAGATAATTGAATCATGGGCGTGGTTTTCCCCATACTGTTCTCCCAGTGGTGAATGGAAGTTCCCCTGCACAAGCTCTCTTGCCTGCTGTCATGTAAGACATGACTTTGCTTCTAATTTACCTTCCACCATAATGACAAGGCCTCCTCAGCCATGTGGAACTGTGAGTCAATTAAACCTTTTTCCTTTATAAATTACCCAGTCTCAGGTATGTCTTTATCAGCAGCATGAGAACAGACTGATACACTAGGGAAGCAGCTCTGTGGTTCTGCGCATGGAGAATGAAAAACTAATAAATTGGTGGACCTGCCCAGACACTCTAATCCATAGAAAAAGGTGGCAGGAGAGGAACTTCCTGCCAGGATGGTTTAAAGATCCAAGAAGAAGGAAAGTCCAGGAATGAGGGTCACCAAAATCATTTTGGGTTCTCATTCCTGCTCTTCCCACATGGTCTAGAACCACATCCAAACTTTCTGTATCAGTTAGGGTTATTGTCATGGGCCACAGAAACCAACTCTGCGTAATTTAAAACATAGGGACTTTATGAGAACGATGTCAGGAGTCTCACATAAAGGACAGTGACTAGGGTATGAGCCAGGAGAGCTCCAAGTCTCAGGACATAGGAGGCAGGACACACAATGGCTCCCTCAGCAGAGGCAGCCTGGTCAGGGTTGCCCTCCCCAGCAGTGCCCACCAGAATCTACAGCCCCTCCCACTCACCCTCACCCACTCACTCAGGGGCTGTACTCAAAGTCCTGGGAGACAGCACCTGATTCCATGTTCCCCACGGTACTAGAGTGGGACAAGGAAGAGCCAGCTCGCAAGTGTGCAGAGTGAAAGGTTTTTATCTGGATTTCCACCAAGACCATGCATTTAGGGAAATGAAACTCCCCAATGGGAAACTGGGTTGTTTTTAGGAAGGGGAGATAGATCCGGGCAGGCAAAAACATCAAATCATTCTCGCAAGCTTCCCTCTTAGGAAGTTTAAGGTTCTAACCCAATTGTGGCTTGTTCAGAATGGTCACTTAATTTTTGCTGAATGTATGAACACATAAAGACAAAAACAATCTGTAAAAAGGAGACGATAATAGTTTCTCCCCTTTTAAGTTGTTCTATTAAGTGAGATAATTTGTGAAAAGGACATAGGAGAGAGTCCAGCATAAGCAAATGTTCAGCAAAGGCTGATAATTAACATTCATTTTAGCATATCAGTGCAGGACCCCTGCGGGGGGTCTATGTACATTGTGGACATGGCGGGTGCACAGAAAAAAAACTCTGTAAAAACAGAAGAGTGCCCATTTCACATCCATCCATCAAGCAAGAATCAAAAAGTCTGACAACATCAAGTGTTAGTGAAAATATGAAGCAAGGAGACTCATGTATATTGCTGCAAATGCATGCAATTATTTTAGAGAATAAATCTGGCAATGGTTGAAGACAGGTATACTCTGTGAGCCAGAAGTCCCATTTTTAGTTACATATAGTCAAAGAAAAAATTCACAAATGGATACCTCAAGATAACGTATAAGAGATCTGAAGCAATTTGGCCTTGAGAGGAGAAACTGGGAATGGGGGGGTTCAATATACAACAATATGAATATAGATGAATAAATTGTAAAATATAACACTTTAAACATGAAAATACTGAAGTCTACACATGCACATGGATGAATCTCACAAACAACTTGGAGTTACATGCTTGCAGGATCTTTCTGCACAAGGTAGAAATGATCACATATAAACCAAATTATGTTCTAGTTTCTTAGGAAGAATGTGGAGTACTTTTGTCTTTCAAACTTTCCATGAATTCAGAAAATGCTTCTGGCCCTCTCTAATGAATTGAGAAATTTTCTGTTCTGTTTACAGTTTAGAGGGAAAGCAATCGGTAAATATGATCAGTTCTTGCAATTATAAGTGAATCCCAAGGCAAGGGCATGGGAGAGGCAGAAATGCTGATATCCTTTCCTCATTCTGCTGGAAATGCCATGGCACATACTAGGAAATCATCGGTCTTGATGGCCACAGTTCCCCTAAGCTCTATGTCCCAGCTCCTGCACAGTGGGCAGGGGAGAAGGAAGGCATTTCAAAGTCTTTCTGGTAATTCATCTTCATACCTTTCAACCTTTCTTCCTAATTAATCCAGCTCACTCTTACAGTGCACTCTTAGAGGCACTATCAGCCTTAGAATCTGGCCACATATTTAAGTCTTACCCAATTCACTCTGTGGTTGCCCTCTAATTCCACTCAGATGGTCATGCAGGGTGTGAACATTAGATGCTGAGACAATGGTGACTTTGCGATAAGGATGAGCTGACAGTCCCTTATACTGATACAGGATGTCATTCTGTGAAATGTCTGTAGGACTGGCCCGTGGGTAGGTAAATTGGGCTTGTATGGTGGATACTCTTGATATGAAAGTGTCCTATCGGGTGTATGTCACACATATAATGGAGACAATATGACAGCATACGTATCATAGAGAAAGTCCAGTATGTTCAGTTAGGATAAACTCTGGTTTCAGAAGCAATGCAGGAGGTGTGACAAAGCTGAACACTGACCATGGATATTCAAGAACTGTGTCCCTTCCCCAGCCCAAACCTGTGGGGCCCCCTGTGTTTCCTGTCTTTGAGGGATGGTTCCACCTTTTATCTTATGACCCAGGCCAAAAACCTACAAGGTGTCCTAAACACCTCCTTTTCCCTCATGTGCCACACCTAATCAGGTGCTAAGGCACCTGCCAGCTGCCAACCGTGCATTCTTAACATCATGCACAGCAGTCCCCTCCTCCCCACTGAAAGGTGTCACCTACCACCCAGACAACTACCAGCCTCCCAGAGGCTCACAGCCTTAATGCTTCTCCTCCTGTGCATCCTGCAAGTGCTTTGGAAGGCGGGGACTCTACTCACCCGTATGTCTACAGGAGAAAACTCACTAAATGAGTTTGAGATGATCCATCATCATGGTGACTCTACTCACCAATATGTCTATCAAAGAAAACTCATTAAATGAGTTTGAAATGACACAGATCATCATGGGAGATGATCTGCCCTACCCTCCCTCTAGTGTCACTCCCCATCATTTCATTCCATGCCATACTGTATACTGAACTGCTGAGAATTTCTAGAATTTTCCATGCTGTTCTCTATCTCTGAGGTTTTGCATTTGCTGACACATCTGACTGGAATGCCTGTCCTCTCCTGCTACCCACCTGAGGTCTCACACTCATGCTTCAAAACAGCCCGAGACTGTTTCCTTGACAGCACCTCTCTGACCCCTGCCCTGTGGGGCATAGCCTTGTCCCCCAGTGCCCATTGGCTTCCACCATGGTCACTTACATGCTGCCCCCCAACTGGACTGACGTCATTTCAGAATTGTCCAGTGTCCAATTTCTCTCTATCCCCTCATCCTCAGGAAATACTTGTTGGAGGCATTTTCTAGAAATTTAGAAAGTAAATTTGATAGTGTGTGGTGACTGGTTAATAATTCTCTCTGAATTCAGCAGGATTGGTTTTGTATAAGGAACAAACAAACCATCATTTCAAACTCAAGAACCTAGAATGGAATAGATGGGAGGGAGACCAAAACTACGGGTCAAAGAAGGTGGTTTAGAAGTGCCTGGAACAAAGAGTGTTAACCAGAATCCTTTAGGAATTGGATGAAAATATGTACAGCTTCGCGTCTAAATAGATGCCTATGTACCTGTTGGTTCTATTTCTCTGGAGGACCCTGACAAACACACCTGGTGCCCACATCCCCAGCTCCTGCAGGGCTGGCCCTTCTGAAGATGGGATTAGTGGTGCAATGTAAGAGGTTAAGAGAAGACCCACAGTGACACTCCCCTTCTCCAGGAACGAATACATATGTGAGAAGAACACTCAGCAGCCATTCATACCCTGGAGGATTTGAAGAAAGAGCCCAGAGAGGAGACCTTGAGGACGGGTAAAAGCTCTCTGAATCCCAAATCCACCACCTGCCAGCTGCTCAGCCCCAGGAACGTTACTTCACACTGTGGGACTTGGTGGGACCTGGAGACTTCCCCTTCCAAACCCTCTCTCTCTCTTTCATTGACCATCCCCTCAGATGGGCTTGCTCATGGCCCTCCTTGGTGGTCTCTTTGTTCTCCAACTGTAGGAGCCACTTGTTCAGTACCTGGCCACCTCACCTGTTCCCCAGAGCCCTTCCACATGTCACTGTTTCACCCTTCAGGGGACACAGCCTTGAGGGCAGGGCAAGGACTTCTCCTGGCCTGTTTCAGAGCTCTGCTTCCTCTTGACCTGATTCCTCATTTACGCTGTCTCCTAAACTGCCATTGTCTCCCTGGCCACAAAAAAAGCACCATTTCACAGAAGCTCTCAGAATTAACATGCTTTTCTTCAAAGGAAGTTAAATAAGGACAATAATGCCTTGCCCACTCCCTCCCAGAGGTGTTTTGAGACTCTGCTGAGATAATATGTGTGACAGTTCTTTGAAAATCATAAAGTGCAGTAGAAACATGAGATTCAATTATAGCCAAACCTCTGCTGAATCACGTGGCAGCTCCAGCACGTTTTTTTAAAAAAATTTTAACCTGCAAGAGAAAATGAAGCAGAGCCTTCCTGACAGAGGATGCTAACACCTCGAGCATGAGGAAATCCTTCCATGCAGGGCCAGCTCCAAGCTAAACAGGGGAGAATTGTTTGGGAGGGGTTCTCATTTCCTCCTTCCTACCCCCTCCTTCATGCAGAGCATTCAACAGGCACTAATTTCACTTTATAAATGGAAACTGAATCACCACATTCCAGGCTGGAAAATGATTGGAAATGAGAGTACGTCCGAGGTCAAGCCCTCGCCACTTCCTCCCTGGACAGGAAGTGGGCGCTCCAAATGGTTCTTGCAGGGCCCCTCGTGATAAAAGGCCTGCTTTGGCCCTGGGCTGGAGTGCTCTATGCTGTTTTCAAATCTCACTTTAAAGGAGAGAGAGGAAAAAGAAAAACCCGGATGTCCCTCTCTAAACAGGGATGTCAGCTCAGGAAGGAGGGGCCGTGCAGCTGCCTTTCTATGGGGGCTGTCGACAGCACAAGAATTGTTTAAAATCTGTTATAAACACAGGCATAGAGTGATGGTGAGTCGGGGAGTGGTGCACCCCTTCTCAAGCTCTGCACAGGGCTTCTCAGGGCTGTCTGGGCCCTGCTCACACGACTGGCCATTCCCCTGTTGTGAAGACACCGAGGAGACTCGGGCTTCTGGTGGACATATCTGAGTATGGTGTAGAGGTCACCAGAGATGAAATGTGACCTTGTGCCTGCCTGTGGTCCCGTCTTGGGAGCTGCGGCAGGGCTGGAGTTGGGAAATGGAGCTGTGCTTGCTGTTCTGCATGGAGTGGGACCTCTCAAGAATAAGGACTGGTTATTTACCTTAGTCTTCTTAGCTGCTGGCTCCAGGCTGCACGCAGAGCAGCATCAGCAATGCTGTTAAGCAGAATGTGAGGTTAAAGAGCAGCATTAGTTGGCCCCTCTGGTCTACAAAGTGAATCAGAAACAGAAGCCATCACCATGGGAGAATTTGTTTCACAAGGCACTCTCTGCCCAGCTTATTTCCAGGAGGGTAACTTGATGGAACCCAAATCCCAGGAGACTGGGAAACAAGCAGGTGTGGGTGATCTGGAGAGAGGGAGGCATGGAGTGTGCTGGGAAAGGCAGAGGCCAAAAAACCTGGGTTCAATTGTGAAGCTCCTTGCGTATTAGGTGTGGGATCTCAGATCAGGTTACTCAACCGCTTGGGGTCTCTTCCAATTTATAGTTCACTTCAACACCTATAAATTGGGTATACTAATAGCAAACTTTTAGAGGCACTGTTACGATTAGAGATCATGTCTGAAAATGCAAACCCATGTTTGCTTGGAAGGTTTAATTTGTTTCTTAAAATATCTGTTGCCCAAACATAAAGATCAATCAGCCTCTGTCCTTGAGAAGGCTAGATCTTAATAAGAAAAAGGTGGCCAAGACAAAGTTTTTTTTTGCTCATTGTAAAAGCAGAGCACACATATTATAAAGCACTAGAAAGTCCACTGAAGAATGAATAAACAGTAAAACCAATCACAAAGCAAACTACTGAATGTGTTGGTGTTTTTTAGTTCTCTCTCTCTCTCTTTTTTTTTAAGTGGTTGGCCAGGCACAGTAGCTTACACCTGTAATCCCAGCATTTTGGGAGGCCGAAGTGGGCAGATTGCTTAAGCCCAGGAGTTTGAGACCAGCCTGGGCAACATGGCGAAACCCCATTTCTACAACAAATAAAAAAAATTAGCCAGGCATGGTGGCGTAGCTACTTGGGAGGGTGAGGTGGGAGAATCACTTGAGCCCAGGAGGTTGAGGCTGCAGTGAGCCATTATCACGCCACTGCACTCCAGCCTGGGTGATGGAGTCAGACCTGGTATCAAAAATAAATATAAAAATAAAAGTGATTATCCCACTTTTTATTAGTTTTCTACTGCTGCATAACAATTTTCCATAAACTCAGTGGCTTAAAACAGCATCCTTTTATCTCACAGTTCTGTTAGGTTTGAAGTCCAGGTAAGCTCAACTAGAGTCTCTGCTTAGTCTTACAGGCCAAAGTCAAGGTGTTGATAGCTGGATTCTCATCTAGAGGCTGGGGAAGAAACCCCTTCTTCACTTGTTCAGGTTGTTGGCTGAATTCAGTTTTTTGCGGCTGCAGGACCGGTGTCACTGTTTCCTTATTGGCTGTTAGGTGGGGGCCTCTCTCAGCTTCTAGAAGCTTCTCTCCAGTACCTGCTTGAGATCCCTCCACCTTCAAAGCCGGGAAGGCCATGTTAAATCCTTCTTGTGCTTCAGATGTCTTTGGCTTTTTATCCTATTACCAGCCAAAGAAAATGCTTGACTTTTAGAGAGCTCCTGTGATCAAATTAGGCATACCCGGTTCATCTCTCTCCTGCTAGGCAATGTAGCATAACCTCGGGAATAGCATCAGGGATGCAGGGCATTGGGGCCATTTTAAGTTCTGCCTGGCCCACATTGTAGGTTCAATGTTGTGCCCTAACGCCAGGGTGATAATGAGTACTCATTGTCGTGCTGGTTGTTTATTGCTAGAAGCTGTTTGGGCCATGCTCTGCTTTGGCTGATTAGTTACTGTTAACTATTTTGAAAGTAGCCCCCACTTATAGGCATTTTCTCCATCAATGACATTTGTGCTGGTTAATGTTGTGTCACCTTAACTGTCTAAGGGATGCCCAGATACTTGGTAAGACATTATTTCCGAGTGTGCCTGTGAGGGTGTTTCCCGAAGAGATCTGCATTTGAATAGGTAGATGTGTAAAGAAGATCTACCTTCACCATTCCACTGAGGGCCCAGATAGAACAAAAAGGCAGAAAAAGGGTACATTCTCTCATTCTTCTTGAGGTGGGCCTCCATCTTCTCTTGTCTTGAGAGCTCTTGGTTCTCAGACCTTTGGACTCTGGTACCTACACCAGTGCCCCCTGGCCCTCTAACCCACAACCAGCTCTCAGGCCTTCAGATTTGCACTGAATTATACCATCTGTCTTCCTAGTGGTCCAGCTTGCAGATGGCAGATAGTAGAACTTCTCAGCCTCCATAATCATGCAAGTAAATTATCCGGAGAACCCTCACTAAAGAAACATTCTTTTCACACATTGAACAACTGCATAAAATTCTATTAAATGGATGCACCATAATGTATTTAATAAGTCTGCCAACAAATAACTACAATGTAAGGAGTGTAGATTTGATTCGATAGCAGTGGTGAGCCATTGACACTAGGGAATGACATAATCAGCCTTGTGTTTTATGCAGATTACTCAGTCAGAATTGGGAATTGTTGATGGAAGGGAGACTAGGCAGCAACAGAGAAAAGGTGCGGGGCCTAGAGGGACTTGGAGTGGAAGAAGTGCCAGCCAACTTGTGTCTTTACTAAGAACCTCATGTGTTCAGTTATTCATTTCTCCAGCAAACACTGAGCACCTGTTGTATTTTTGGCATTGTTCTGGGTCCTGGGGATATAGGGCAATAAAGCAGTCTCCCTGTCTTTAAGGAACGCCATCTAACAAGCAAGATAAATAGGCACATAGGCCAAAAACCAAGTTCTAGGTCCTCTGATGGTCTTTTGTACAGGCTCCAATAAGGGACAAAAGAAGTGGCCAATTCTTCCAGAGGGGAGCAGAAGGACAGAGAAGTCAGAAAAGAGAAGTCTTAAAAGAAAAGTGTTACGGGTTGAATTGTCCTCCCCTCCTGTTCAGATGTTAAGGCCCTAACCCCTAGTACCTCTGAATGTGACCTTATTTGTCAGTAGAATATCTACAGAGGGAATCGAGATAAAATGGGATCATGACAGTGGGCCCTAATCCAATATGGCTGGTGTCCTCATACAGAGGGTAAATGTTGACAGACACACACACAAGAATAACGCCTCTTGGAGATAAAGGCAGCGATCAGAGGGTGAATGCTTCTACAGACAAGGAATACTGAAGATTGCCAGCAACCACAGAGGCTAGAGACGGAGGCCTGAACAGATCCTTCCCTGTAGCCTTCCAAGGGAGCATGGCCTTGCTGACACCCTGACTTCGGACTTTCAGCCTCCAGAACTGTAAGACAATAAAAGTCTGTCGTTGAAGCCACTCCGTTTATAGTGCTTTGTTACAGCAGCGCTAGTAAACACAGCAAGTAGACCCAGGGAAAGCCTGTTCAGGGAAACGCCAGGAGAGAAAGCATGCTGGTGAGTTTAGGGCCTAGGGAAGGGATGGGGTAGCAGAAGCCGAGATACAAAGGCAGGCAGTGGCCCTGCTTGCTGAGCAAAGAAGACTGGATTCACCCAGAAGATGATGGAGATTCTGGGCAGGATATTGAGCACGGTTGGAGTGTGCTCAGATCAACCCAGCATATGGGTGCAGGCTACACTGGAGGGAAAGCGTGTGAAACCAGTTGAGACCCCTTTGAGATTTTCCAGTTAAGTGACGGCAAAGGTCTGATCTGGGTCAACAACAGAGAAGAACCCTATCCAGACATTTTACAAAGACAGAAGCATAGGACTTGGTCACTGACAGTGTGTGCTGAGGAAGGGGGACATTTAAGATAACTCCCAGATTCTCACCTCCAGGTTACTCTAAGTCCCCAATTTCTAGAAGAGGAACATGCAGCCCATTAACCAAGGAAAGTCAGCGGGCAGTTTTTAATTCCTCCCATTGCCAGGATGGGTTACTGTGAGAGGATTTGACCGTCCTACTTCAGGCTGGCCCCTCTGATAACTGTAGTTGTCATCCCTGTTCAGAAAGGGGAAGCTAAGACTATCATTGTCATATGCCCTCCACACCCCTGAGAAGAAACAAATCAGTGAGTGTTTCCATAATCACAACTGCCTTGGGAGCTGCCAGGAAATTCCAACAGGAAACTCCCATTTGGAAGTGTTTTGTTTTGATTAGAACATGTTTATTCCCCTCTAAGGATACACTTTGAAACCAGCGCAGGGCCTGGTGTCTATCCCTGATACAGGCTCCAGGAGGGCCTTGGCCACCCCTGAGGGCAGGAGGCGTGGCCAGGGTGCTGCTGAGCAAGTCCAGGGAGCTGAGCTCAGGCACAGCAGAGAGACATTGGAGACCCCAGGGTAAGGTCCTGAAAGCCCCCCAAGGCTGACATCTGGAGGGGGACTCTGGGAACCAGGATAAGCGACCTCAAGAAGCACCAGATGCTTTTTATTTTGGCTTGAGATTCCTGAGGCTCAGATGAGCTCAGTTCCTGAACCACTGTTCCAAATTGCCATTGAGGTTGATATTTACAACAAAGATCCAGGAGAAGATGAATCAGCCTCAGCCCTTTGTTTGGGAGGCTCAGGCTTAAGCTCTTCCCAAACTAGTTCCACTTCACTTTCCAGGCACCAGGAAGGCTGTGCCCAACACTCAGGAGGATATTCCAACTGCAAGACCAAATTCAACAGGACCATTACCACTCCCCCTCCCTAGCCTCCCTGGGGAAGCTGATGAGCCCTTAGAGACCAGCAGCCCCGTGGCCTCTTCAACTGTCCTCCATCCATGGAGCAGAGGTCTCAGAGTGCACAGTCAGTGATCATGTACAGACACTCCTCCACAGAGAACCCATCATTCTGTTTGGAAGAGCAGTGGCCATCAGCCTCCTGGAGCTAGAACAAGACTCCTAAGCACTCTCCTTCCCTTTACATGGGTTTTAAATGACCTTTACAAGTCAAGTCTTTCAGGAAAGTAAGTCCAGAGAATAGACTTCAGCTCTTAGCGTGAAGACCAGGGTTAGAAATTTGGGTGCCCACTTCCCTCCAGGTTCCCAAAGCCTCTGGTCAAGTGTGCAGGGGATTCTAAATCAGCTCTCCACAGGGCATCTGGGTTTTGGCATCAACTATTTGAAAGAATCAAATTCACAACCAGAAGTCCCTTCCTTCTCGTATTCCACAATGATTCAATGGTGAAGGAGGCCATGTGAGCAAGGGACATTGTTGCCTTAGTTTTTGCCACTCCGCTGGACTAGGCTGCTGCAGGGGCTAAAAATAGTGCATGCTCCTTGCTGAGTGTTTCTTCAGTATAATCAGGGAGATGTCCTCATGCCTAAATTCAAAAAGAAGGGAGGGACTCCTCACCCACTCCAATCCCCACCAACTAGCTTCCTGCTTTACATGGCTGTTTTATAATAGAGGTTTTAATATTATTCAGGTACAGGGATGATATAGTTTGTCTGTGTCCCAACCCAAATCTCAACTTGAATTGTATCTCCCAGAGTTTCCATGAGTTGTGGGTGGGACCCAGAGAGAGGTCACTGAACCATGGGGGCTGGTTTTTCCTGTGCTATTCTAGTGATAGTGAGTAAGTCTCACAAGATCTGATGGGCTTATCAGGGGTTTCTGCTTTTGCTTCTTCCTCATTTTCTCTTGCCTCCACCGTGTAGGAAGTCCCTTTTGCCTCCTGCCATGATTCTGAGGCCTCCCCAGACATGTGGAACTATAAGTCCAATTAAACCTCTTTTTCTTCCCAATCTTGGGTATGTCTTTATCAGCAGTGTGGAAACAGACTAATACAAGGGAAGACTATGGAACAGAAGACGATTGCCATTGAAATGACGGTTTGTTACTCACAGTTCCCAAAAAAGGGGGCACATTCAGGGCCACACAGGGAACCAAGGTCCAATGGGAGGCAGAAGGAGCAAGGGGAGAATGCCAGCAGGAGCCTCTATTGTGGATTTCTCAGGAAGGAATGGGCAAGACAGGGTAAGCAGGCTTAGAATGGGCATGTTTGGATAGCTTTAGTGGACTCTGGAACATAGTGGCTATCCCTAATTACCTGGTCCTGGTCCTGGGGTGATTAGGGCAGGTGGAGAATGGCCCAGAGTCTGAGGTGTTGGTATGTGAGCGCTGTATCAGTTGGCCTGCGTGTAAAAACTGAGCCTGCAATCGAGTCATTTACTGTCCCTGTGAATTGGTCAATCCTGGGGGCAAAGTCGGGAAAGCAGTCCCTCCAGGGTCAGTAAGGCCCTAGATGCGAAAATATCCAAATTTAAAAACAAAACAAAAAAACAGAGTTGAGGCTCTACCTCTACAATTTCATTTTTTAATTAGCCAGGCTTGGTGGCATGTGCCTGTCAACCTGGCTACATGGGAGGCTGAGGCAGGAGGATCACTTGATCTTAGGAGTTTGAGGCTGCATTAACCTGTAATCATACCACTGCCCTCCAGCCTCGGCAGATGAGCAAGACCCTGTCTCTAAGAAACAAAACAAAAACAAAAACCGACCTGAGTGCATCCTCAGTAGCGGGTGCTAACAACTGTCCAGCCAAGGATACACACACAGCATCACACATTGGACAAAGAGGATTTCCTATTCTTGGCCTCCCAAGAGTCTCAGGGCAGTTTTGGTAAGTAGTTGCAGCAGAACTGTTACCATAGGTCATCAGGCAGACATGAGTAGGGCAGGAGAGGACCCCCACCCACCAGGAATGTCAGGCGACCGTCGGGTGATGGTCAGGTAGTTATTATAATAATAAACTGTCTCTCTAATAATTGGTCACAGCCAGGACCAGGGAAAGGCAGTCTCCCATTAGACAGAAACACCTGAAACTGGTCATCAGCAGCTTCCTGATAAGATCTCAGGAGTTGGGCAAGTGGGCTCAAGAATGTGCACTAAGAGGCAAAATGGCAGAGTTTAACTGGTATATGACCTTCCACTAGGAATGCTAGCTAGACTGGTAAGAGAAGAAGGCCTCAAGTGAGCATGTGTACAACTCAGTAAACACACTGCTCAGGCTTCCCCTCCTGAGCTCTAGCAGGCCACCGCGCATGCGGACAGTGCACCCCAAGGGAAGATTCAGGCGAGAGGGGATGTGGGATCCTGGAGGTATGCCAATGTGTAAAACCCCAAACCAAAGGTCAAAACCGCACACTTGATCTCCCAAGTTGCCGGCTTGGCCCTTTTCCAAGTGTACTTTACTTCCTTTCGTTCCTGCTCTAAAGCTTTTTAATAAATTTTCACTCCTGCCCTAAAACTTGCCTCCGTCTCTCCTGCCTTATGCCCCTCAGTTGAATTCTTTCTTCTGAGGAGGCAAGAATAGAGGTTGCTGCAGACCCGTAAGGATTCACCATTGCTAAGATATTTTGGTGCTGTGTCTCTGATACATTCCACTTCTAACAGAACCATAATACCCATTATACAGACAATTAAAGTGAAGTGCATGATATGACCCGAACAGCAAGTGCAGACAGAGCTGGGCTTAAAATTCAGGTCTCCTTGGGAATGTCTGTGGAGTCTCCTTTCAAGTACATCCACGGTCTTTCAGGAAGAAGAGGGATCTCTACACAGTCGGGAGGCTGGACTGGGATCCTGTCCTTAAAACTGTTTTGGAAGAGGAGAAAGATATTGTCAGAAAATATCTATTGTCTATTGGCTACACAAATAGCCACATCAATGGCCAAATAAGTATCTATTTAGTTGAATGAAGCCCATTAAACACAATAAACACTTTAGTGACTTCATTTATCAACTTAATACTATCTTGTGATGTTTCTTGCTTTATAGCTAATCGAACTTCTCATGCATTGTGCCACTGTATTCGATTCAAACACTTACTTAGTGAGGTCTGCTCTGTGCCAGGCTCTGTTCTAAGAACTGGAGAAACAGTAGCTAAAACCCTGTATCTGCCCTCAAGATATAGTGGTGGCAAGAAATAGGTGGCAAGCACATTACAATATACAGTACAATAAATACAAATAGGGACCAAGGATACTGAGCACACAAAGAAGGAAATGATAAATGATAAACTCTTTGGTCAATAACATTCAGGGAAGGGCTCCTACAGGAAGTAACATCTGGGCTGATATTTAGAGACAAGTTCACCAGATGAGTAAGAAAATATTCCTACTTCTGTTGATGGGAATAACATGGGCAAAGGCCCAGAATAATTGGAATATTTGTCATTGAAGCATTTTTTGTTTTTCTTAGCTAAAAGTAAAAGACTCAAAGGGGGCTTAAACAATTTAAAAGAATATAAAAACAAAAATGAAAGATTAAACAAAATGTATCTCACATAGTAAGTCCAGAGATGGGGCAGTTCCAGGGCTGGTTAATTAAGCAGTTTAATGACATCGGAGTGGGCCCAGATTTCTTCTGTCTTTCTGTTCTGCCACCTTCAGTGAATTTTATTCTCAGGCTCCTCTCATGGTCACAATATGGCTGCAATAGATCCAAACATCACAGCCTCACCCAACAATGTCAAAATACCAGAAGGAAGTACATCCCTTTCTTGTGCTTGCTTTTAAGAGTGTAGATATCTTTCAGAAGATCTTCCCTGGGAGCCCCTGGGAGAGCTCCTATAATTCTCATCTGCCAGAATTGCATCCTATGGCTATTCCTTAATTTCAAAAAATTACCGAACATATGAAAAAACTCTCAACGTCACTAATCATGAGATAAATGCAAATCAAAACCACAATGAGATACCAACCCAGACCAGTCAGAATGATTATTAAAAAATCAAGAAACAACAGATGCTGTTAAGGCTGTGGAGAAATAGGAACGCTTTGACGCTGTTGGTGGGAATGTAAATTAGTTCAACCATTGTGGAAGACAGTGTGGTGATTTCTCAAGGAACTAGAACCAGAAATACCATTTGACCCAGGAATCCCATTACTGGGTATATACTCAAAGGAATAGAAATCATTCTACGACAAAGACACACGCACACACAGGTTTACTGCAGCACTGTTTACAATAGCAAAAACATGGAACTAATCCAAATGTTCATCAATGATAGACTGAATAAAGAAAATGTGGTTCATATACACCGTGGAATACTATGCAGCCATAAAAAGGAATGAGATCATGTCCTTTGCAGGGACATGGATGAATCTGGAAGCCATCATCCTCAGCAAACTAACACAGGAACAGGAAACCAAACACCACATGTTCTCACTCATAAGTGGGAGCTGAACAATGAGAACACATGAACACAGGGAGGGGAACATCACACACCAGGACCAGTCGGGGGTGGGGAGTGAGGGGAGGGAGAGCATTAGGACAAACAGCTAATGCATGCGGGACTTAAAACCTAGATGACAGGTTGATAGGTGCAGCCAACCACCGTGGCACATGTATACCTATGTAACAAACCTACACATTCTGCACTTGTATCCCAGAAATTAAAGTAAAACTAAAAACAAAATACTGGCCAGGGAGATAGAACTAGCATTGTTGGTTCTTAGCCCAATCAAGGTTCTCTTCTAGGGAGTGCAGAAGAACCAAACTTACCCTTACATACATGGCCTCCTAACACCTGAGCAAATTGGGGTTCTGTGTAAGGGAGACTGATGGGCAACAGTTATTGCCCTAAAGCCTCGCTTTGGAGAGTAGTCACATGGGCTCCAGCGCCGGTTCCAGCAGCCTCTCATTGTGTGACTTTAGGCAGTCATATCCCCATGTGAGCAGCTCTCTCTGCCTTAATCAGGATCTCTACCACGTGAGGGCTTTGTTCAAGTGAGCCAGGAGGTGCAGAAGTGTGGGAGTACGATAAAACTAAGTCTTAGCAGGGACCCCATCCCTCAACTCCATAATTTGTCATCATTTTGTTGCTCTTTCATCTGCCCCACATTGCAGAGGGCATGGGGCCTCTGGTCCTTCTAGAGCTCCACCTCCACACTCTAGAGACACCTGCTTCTTGCAGAGGCAGCTGACGCTCACCAAAGAGCCAAGTGCTCCCAAGCTTTCTCCCATTTCCCTGCAGTCAGCTCGGGGAAATGTGCCTGGGTTCTGACCAATGGGATGTGGCTGAGCCTTAAAGACACCCTGAGCAGCCCTTTCTCTACAGCTCCCTGGGAGTCCACACGTTCTAACCAGCATGGGTGCCAAATGACCCACATCAGCCTGTGATGTGATGCTTCCACAGGGTGTGAGTGGGGCTAAATGCGTTCAATGGTATGAAAGAGTTCTGTAAACTAGAAAGTATTTACATGTGAGCAAATAACAGAATTAAGGGTAATAATGTTGCTAGTTGCAACAGTGGCGCTGGTAATGGAGGCAGGGGGATAAGTTACTGTGGCAGCTGGGTAGTAATTCTAGAAGTTGCAGTTGTAGGGGTGAGAGTAGCCAGGCAGAGGCAGGATAATGGTGGTGTTGGTGGTAGTGACACAGTAATGTGATATTGACAGCCGCGATGGTGTTGGCATATTTGAAAATAAGCTAAAATCTGCACAGTAATGTTAATAGCGGTAATGATGGTGATGGGAGCAGCTGCACAAAGCCTGTGTGCATTCTCGGCAGGGAGGGCAGAGCCAGTACAGAGATGCTGGGTCCTGCTCAGAGCTGTCTGTGTTTCTCTATCCTTAGTTCTTGGCTATTACTATTATTATTATTTTGAGACAGAATCTCGCTGTGTCTCCCAGACTGGAGTGCTGTGGCGCAATCTTGGCTCACTGCAAGCTCCACCTCCCAGGTTCATGCCATTCTGGCTCAGCCTCCTGAGTAGCTGGGACTACAGGCGCCTGCCACTATGCCCGGCTAATTTTGCTTTGTATTTTTAGTAGAGACGGGGTTTCACCGTGTTAGCCAGGATGGTCTGGATCTCCTGACCTCGTAATCTTCCCACCTCAGCCTCTCAAAGTGCTGGGATTACAGGCTTGAGCCACCGCTCCCAGCTGCTCTTGGCCATTATTTTAAGCCTTTAGTAGGCCTGGCTGCTCTTACTTGTGGAAACCCCACCCCTTTCAAAAGACATTGCTTGATTTATTTCACAGTAAGGAAATGTGGCTCTGTAGATCATCAGGCTTCCCAAATTATGTATATAATTCTAAATAAGTTTAGTTGTGGCTCACTATTGGTATGTTTTGTAGGCTTCCAATTAAATAATAAATAGGATTTTGGAAAACCAAATACTACATGTTCTCACTTATAAGTGAGAGCTAAGCTGTGGGTACACAAAGGCATACAGAGTGGTATAATGGATATTGGAGACTCAGACTGGGGGGGGCAGGGGAGTTGGGTGAGAGATAAAACATCAACTATTGGGCACAATGTACACTATTCAGGTGACAGGTACACTAAAAGCCCAGATTTGGCCACTATACAATTCATCCATGTAACCGAAAGTCACTTATACCCCTAAAGCTATTGAATTTGTTTTTAGTTTGCTATTTGCTTTATGTATTTTGCAGCAAATTTTTCAAGCCTCAAACATTTTTGTAGGCTCCCAAAAAGTATATAGACCCTTACAGTGCCTAATAGTGGCCAGTGGTCAAAGGATCTCCGGCTTTAGGGGCTGTCCAAGGAGGGAAGGAAGGGATTCTTCCTCCTTCCACCACATGCTTCATTCGTCCTTATGGGAGGGGGTCCCCAGCCCATGTGGGGAAGGCCACCTATGGGCCCCTCTCTCCAGTAACAAAGGCCTAGAGATGCAACACACACACATCTGCATACCCAGAGGTTGGAAGACCAGGCCAGGCTGCCGTCCCCTGTGGCTGGTGCGCCAGGGCCTCCTGGGACATGAGGGCACCAGGGCCCAGCCCTAAGGACTCAGGCTACCAAAGGTTTCCACAGCTTCGTGAGCCTTCGTGTTTTCCTTGAAAAGCATTAACAATTACTGTCTTAAAACAAAGCAACAGACAGCGGGACCAACAGGTGGCTGTAAGTGGTCTTGCTCTTGGGCCTGAGCAGATGTTTCTGACAATTCCCCACTGAGCCTGGGGGCCGGATCCCAGATGGAATCCTAAAGGTTTGGAGTGGCTTAGGAGCAGCAGTTTAAAGGCACCAGAGAATTCAGGTGAGGGTCTGGGAACAGAAAAGCCACCTTGAACCTCAAGAAGGTGCCAGATCTTCTTGAAGGACGCTTGAAGGTTGCAGTCTCTGGAAACCCAAGGGGCTTTCTCATACAAGGGGCAACGGACAGGGAAGCTGAAACGCGTCTAAATGACCGGCAAAATTTCTCACTTCTGGCTTGGAGAGAGCAGAAGTAAAAATTGCCGACAGTTCCTGTCTCCTGCAGAGCAAAATCCCAACTCCTACCCGTGGCACGCAGGGCTATCTGTGATAGGATCACTCGTCCTCGTAACACTTCTAAAATTCAGCTTTCCTAAGGGTCAAGGGCCACCTACTCACCTTCCTGCCCCACCTCTATCTCTCAGCCACACTGACCTGTCCGTGTCCGGCCCTGCGTCTGTGCCTGCCTGTTCCTCAAGCTCACCTCTTCTTTGAAACCACCCATGACCTTCCCAGGCAGCACCGGTCAGGCCTTCAGCTGGGCCCCACTATTGGGCGCATCCTTACATAACTGCATGTGTTTTGCTGACCTGCAGTGTTTTGTTTGCATGACTGTCTCTGCACAAGTGTGTGAGTTCCTCCAGACACGAGTGTTTTATTCATTTGACTGTCCTCAGCACCATGCCCAGTCCTTGCCCTATGACGCATCCTCAGTAAATAGGTGAGAAATGAATGAAGAGCAACTCTACTGATTAATACATGAAGATGTAACTGAATCATTGAAAGGATGAGAGCAGGGGGCATTTACTTTCAATAAGAGATGCTGTCTGGTGCTACTAAGTGCCCTAAGCACTGTCTGTGTGAAAGGAGTCCTCTGGCCCCTGTTAGGGTTTCCTTAAGGGGGGGGCTCTCCCTCGCTGGGGAGGGGCCCCTGGGGGCTGCAGAGTGGCTTTGCAGCTGCCACTAACCCTAACCATGTGCGCGTGCTGGGCGGCCGGCAGGCCACTTCATTACTTTGTGCTTAAGGAAATGCCTCCCAGCTCTGCACTTGCCTTTTTAAATTTCACAACCACTAAATTCACTCCCAGCGTTGCTTTATAGCAAATGAAAGTAGTGTGGGGGATCCACAACAGACATCTCTCCACACAGCCAGCCCGGGAGCGGCCTGAGACTGGGGTGGGGGTCAGGGACACACAGCTGTCCAAGGACGCCTCTCCCGGGAGACCCTGGCCCCTCAGCACAATCTGCCAAGCTGGGGTTAGGGAAAGCTTCTCTTCCATAATTAAAGTCTGAGTCTTTTTTTTTTTTTAATCTTTTTTCTTTTTTTCTTGCAGTAGTTTTAGGTTCACAGCAAAACTGAGCAGAAAGTAAAGCGAATTCCCATATACACCCCATTCCCACATATTCATACTCACAGCCACCCCGCTATCAATATCCCGCACGAGAGTATGACTGTAAAATCAATGAACGTATATTAACACCCCATCACCCGACGTCCATAATTTACATTAGGGTTCACTGTTGGTGATGTACATCCTGTGGATTTGGACAATGTAGAAGACCATGGAGCCACCGTTATAGGGTCACACAGAATAGTTTTGTTGCCTTAAGAATCCTCTGTGCTCTGCCTATTTATCCTCCTTCCCTCGACTCCTCACAGCCACTGACCTTGATACTGTCTCCATCGTTTTGTCTTTTCCAGATGGTCATATAGTTGGAATCATAGAATAAGCAGACTTTTCAGATTTGCATCTTTCACTTAGTGCTGGGAATTGAAGGTTCCTCCATGTCTTCTTGTAAGCCTGAGTTTTTTTTTTTTTAGACGGAGTCTCGCTCTGTCTCCAGGCTGGAGTGCAGTGGCAATCTCTGCCTCCCAGGTTAAGCCTGAGTCTTTGAATAGGAGCTGCAGACTTAGGAGCACTTGTTTAGGGATGAGATCAATGTGACTCTAGATTCTAACTTTGCCATTTGTGATCTTGGACCATTGACTCACTCTCTCCAGTCCCAGCACTGCACACTACCTTCTCCTCCTCTTCGAGGTTTTGTCAGGCTTTCTCTTCTATTTTGTTTTATTGAGCTCAGCGCCGAGCCAGGGCCCAACCATGGTTTCCATGCAGTGAAAGACCAGAAAGCCATGGAACAATTGATGGATAAGTGGGACATCAGAAACGCAAAAGTCCCCTGCCCCTTTTTTGAGACAGGATCTTGCTATGTTGCCCAGGCTGATCTTAAAATCCTGGGCTCAAGCAATTCTCTTATCTCAGCTTCCCAAGTAGCTGCAATTACAGGCTGGAGCTATCACTTATCAAAACGCCATTTTAACTGAAAACTGTGAGGCACTTTTCCTAAGTGAGTGCCACTGTAGAGTAAGAAGACCCTAGAAGCTGCAGATGTGGGTTTCAGCTCCAACTCGACCTCCTGGGCTACCGGGGATGTGTCTCAGGCCTCTCTTTGCCCTCTGTCAACACCATGGAGACGTCAGTGACCTCAAAGGCAGGGTGTGAAAATGAAGCAATGTAGGTAAGAAGCAGGCCCTGGGAACTATAAACTCTGGGCTCCAGGAAGCAGTATTTTGGAGGACAGAAGGGTCATCCCCAAAATTCAGGCCAGCTGGCTGTCCCTGTCTTCTGCAAAGCACAGACAGAGGTCAGATGGGGACATGGCTCCCCTAGAATCTACCTTTGTATGACTTGGTGGCCTTCAATGAAGCTAAATATCACAGCTGCCAAACACTTTCCAATGGCATGACATTGCGTTATTGTCTAATCCTCCTGATAAGCCACAGAGAAGGTACGACGATCCCTCAGAGGCCAGTCCTGCCATCAAGCTGGCCCAGCTAGCAGGGAGCAGTGCTGGTGTTCGAGTCATGCACTTCAGGCAACCCCAACACCCTTGCTTTCACCAAGTCAACCATGGGCTTCTCCTCCTTTCCATCAAAGACCTAGAAGAGCTCACATGGGAACATGCCTGTGTGTAAACCAACTAAGAATCCTGGAGATCACTTGCCCAGGGCACTCTTGGGGGCTTGAATAAATGACTTTCCTAAGAAATGCCATCAGTTCAACATGCCCAGCTCTGCAAGGTGGCAGAGGGGAGCGAGCCCTCAGCATCAGCAGGGCCTGGGTGCCAATGAAGAGCAGTCCTTGTGGGTCTAGGGAGTGCCCTAAATGGGAATGCCAGTTTGCAACAATTATTTTCATCATCATCATCTGGGCCTCTCAAACTCCCCCCAGCCTCGCATTACCCACCTCTGGAAGGTCTGCTTGCCCACAGTGTTGCCAGAGCCCTGGCCTGGCAGTTCCATGCGCCTTGGAGCTTCCCTCGGAGCACCACAGGTATTTACCCCTTAGCCTTGTACCGAGGGATACAAGCTGGTAAGGGTGCAGCTTTCCAACATTTCTCCTACTTTCTGCCCAACATGGCCTGTGGATCACTGTTCAGGCTGGGCTCCATCTAGGAGCTCTTTTCCCCTATTCTCTCACGTCACGAAGTTCACTGAGCTTCCCCCATGCACACTAAGGATGCAGATGTGAGTCACACATGATTCCTACCTCAGAGAAGGCCAGCGGCTTATCCTGCACAGGCACTGGGCTGTGAAGACAATCTAGTGAATGAAACCAACTGTCTCGTTGGCCACCCTCCCAAGCCTGCCGCCCTCCCAAGCCTGCTGCCTTCCCAAGTCTGCTGCCTCTCTAGGACAAAGCCAGATACAGCTCTGGAGTGATGGGAGAAGGAAGCCAGAGCCAGGGCAGGCTGGAGCAATCTAGGAAACTGACACTGAGGGAGGTTTCACAACCTGCCCAAGGTCACTCACCAAGCAAATAGCATATTCAGAGCAAGGACCACCAGGAGGGTGAGGAAGGGAACCCCTGGCAATGGCTGATGTCTCAATTACTACTTCTTGGGGGGTCATCAGTAGGGCCCCTCGAATGCCACCCACACTGGAAGTCCTGCTTACCTAGTGTCATGAGACTGAGAGTCCCGCATTCCAAACTCTAGCCTGAAGCTGCTGCTCAACACAGAGATGGGATCCAGATTATAAACAGTACCATGCGTAGACTCAGGCAAGCAGACCCTGCCCTCCCTGGAGATCTGGAGTGCCCGCCGGGTCTCCCTGCAGCAGCGCCAGTCCCTACAGGGAGCATCCCCTGTCCTAAAGAAGAAAGTGCATATTTGGCCCCAAAGGAACCGACGTTCAAGAAAGGATTGGCTTTGAGAGAGGAGCGGAAGGCTAGGAAATGTAAGCATGACTACCTGTGCCCTCCTCCACCGAAGCTTCGAGGGAAACTTCAGAACATGAGAGGCAGAAAGTGCTTGAGGAATGCTTGCCCCCGAGCAAGGAACCCCAACCCGGGCTGGCTCCCTGACTTCCTCAAGTGATCTCACTGCTCGAGCCCCGGTTTGCCCATCTCCAGAATGGCGATGGCACCTCCCACCTGGTATTGTTGAGAGGGTAAGGGAGCAAGGCTGGCACCGAGGAGGTGCTCTGCCAGCCTCTGTGCTCTGCTCTTTGTAAGCTCCATACTTCTGGGGGTCTGCAATTGTGGACTGCGAGAATCAGAGGGGCAAGTGACTCAGTAACACAGAGCTGTAATCCGGTGAGTTCGCTCTCTCTGTTCTATTAGAAGGTGTGCTCTGAGAGGGCAGAGAGCTGGGAGGGCTTGTTCCCACTGTCTGTGATGCCGAGAAGAGGACCCGGGGCTGGGTTACAGCAGATTAGTCTCTGCGGAAGAACAGATGGCATCTCAACACCTGGCACAGGAACGCAAGCTCTGGCTTATCAAGGCTTCCCAGGTCCCCAAAAGCAAAGAGCCTCATTATGAGAGGTGTATTTTTTTTTCCAAAGACCAAAAGTAGGTCAACATTTTTGAGCCATTTCTGAATACAGAATTGCTCAAAGTACAGAACAACAAAGGAGGCATGAAGAATAAAGAGGCAAAAGAGACAAAGCCAGGCGATCCTGGCCTTCCTAGGCACCAGTTCCCGGTGCTTGTGCTGGCACCCCGAGGGTGCGTCCCGGCACGGAGACCGATGCCCTCATGCATTTGCAGCCAGGAGCTCCATTCACCACACTCATTGCCTTCTTGGTTCATTGTGATTTTAGCCAAAAGCACCTGTGGAGGATCCATTTTTTTTTTTTCTTCTCAAAAGAAGAATCAGAACTGGAGTGTGAGCGAAGTCAGACATGCTCATTTCTTAAAAAGCCTCAATAATCGCAAAGTGGTTCAATTAAAGTAACGAAAGGAGATTGCAACTGATTTCTAGAAAGTCGGAGTTTATTGTTAACATTCTGCTTTGAATTTGAGATTGAAAATCTTCAAGAGGAAAGACTATAATGAATATAGCCTTTAAAGGATTTCTTCATTTTTAAAGAAATAGCTCAGTCTCCTTTTCTCAGATCCTAAGATACTCAGCTGAGTATTTGAAAACTTTTTTTTTAAGACCCAGCCTCATATTCCTGAGAATCTCACAGACTTACAAAGATAGAAAAGCGTCAAAAGCCTCCAAGCCTCAAAACTCCAGTCAATTCTATATTTCTCCTTGGAGTGAAGAAAACAGGGGCTTTGAACTTGGACAGACCGGGTTCACACCCCAGCTTGACCAGCTGATGGCGGAGCAGCCGCAGGCAGGTCACTTCACTGCTCTGAAACTCAGCAAACACTTCTGAGTAAAATGCTGATGATAATTCCTGCCTGTGGAGTGAGGAAAATGTCAACCAACACAATATATGCAAACCCTCAGATTAGTGTCTGGGTGTTTCTCTTGGAGAGGGTCTTGAGACGATCAATGGTGGCTACACAGAGATGTTCCCAGTAAGCTCAGGCCTAGGTCTTGTGAAATGTGCGAGAAAGGATACTCACCTATGCTAGGCTTGGTGCTGTCTTCCATTCAGCAAGAGTGCGCTCATGTGGCCACACTCACCCCTACTCCTGGGCCCAGGGCCTGTCTGACCCAGGTGCACATGTACATGCTTCTCCTAAAGTCAGCCCAGGTTCTAAGTCCATCATGCAGGACGCTTGCTGTCCCTCCCTACTCTTTGCTTGTTCCTGCATTTACTGCCACTTAGTCTAAGCCCTCAGTTTCAAGAATCCAACATCAAAGTCCACCTTCCCCATCCCATCCCCTCTCCACCTCATCCAGCCCATTCTCCTGCTTTTAAGGATCTTTATCTCCCAATTTCCCTTGTTGCCTCAGGGAGGAGCCCCCAGCCATAACCCAGCCCCTCAAAACTGAGCCCTCAGCCTTATTGCTCTGACAAGGCCTTCACCTAGTGAGGACATGGATTGAATTTCTATCTAGGAGAGACAAGGGATGGCAATTCAGTGAGGGTGAAGAAGGGGGTGTCACTAAAGACTCGTCTGGAAGCACCATCTACATACCTGTGGTAGGTTTACTTCAGGGATTGGGAAGAAAGATGGAGAGATTATGAGGAGGCTGGATGCCTTCCACCATCACTGACCCATGTCTGCCCTGATGCTGGAACCCGTATTCACAGCTTCCCTTCCAGATCGGCAGACTTACTCATCCACTGCTCCTGGATCAAGAATGGCAGGAAAGAAAAAAACTAACGTGTCTCAGGCCCTAAGGAAAGAACTAAGTGGTCTGCATTCCCTTCTGGGCTCCTTCGCATCTGGGTGTCTAAAGACTTTGCATGGTGCCAGCCCAGCTGAGCATTTCCCAGGATGCCCTTCCCAGATGCTGCATCAGCTCACACATGTCACCACGAATCTGCATTTCCACCTTGTTGCTGGGGCAGTAGGTGGGCCCACAGCAGCGCCTGCTCCATGCGTGTCCTTCAACCTCTCCAGGTGCAGGTGTGGTGAAGACACCTAGCCATCTGCAGGTCACCTGCATCACCGAGGTTGGCGGTGATGAGGGCCCAAGGCCACCTTCGCTGAATTCCTTGTGGGTTGTGGTTTGGTTTTCCCCTCCCCTACTTCATTCCCATCCCTCCTGGCCCTGCTAAGCTCAAGCCCAGTCACTTATACAGCCTTGTTCTAAATCACTCACTGTGGCCCTGTTATTTTAAGGAATCCCGAAGTAATAGAGTTAGGAGAGTGCGATGGTTGAGAAGGTAACTTCTGGAACCACACATTCTGAGTGCAAATCCTGACCATGCTGGGTCACTTGTAGCTGTCGACCTTTGCTCTTACAACTACCTGTAAGAGCAAAAAAAAAAAACTACCTGTACCTCAGTTTGCTCATCTATAAAATGGGAATAATATAACAGTGACACCTCACAGGTGGTCATGAGGCATAAATGAGTTGATCGCTGAAAGGCGTTTGGAATAGTATTAACCGCCTCCAAGAGCATCATTAATGATAGTAATATCATCTCAGTTTGTCTTTAAAAACTTAGTGAGATGGGTATATTGTTGGATTCATAGATCAGTGGAGTGAGACCCAGAAAGGCTAAATAACTTAACCAGGGCCACATGGCTGGCAAGTGACAGAGCCAAATTCCATCCCAGGCCAGTTTGCTTCCAAACAACACCAGGCAAGGGAAGATTCCCACTTCCATTTCTTATCTCTAATCCTTTTGGGAAGTCGTCTCTTTGGAAAGCTTTCAAGCCGCTTGTTTCATAATGACCTTTAATCATTTTAACCAAGAAGAAAAAAATTCATCAACTTAGGCCTTTTTAGACAGATTCAAAGATCTCGAGGAAGAGATTATTTCCCCCTTGATACTGAATCCTTTTCTGAACACAGTTTGATTTCACTCATGGCTAATTTGGAATTTCAATTACTTGACAAGTATTTATTCCTCTCTCGTCTCTCTCCAATGTTGTGCTAAATGCTATGGGAAAAACAGGCTCCTGTGGTGGTGCGGGAAATCCACTGGACCTGAGTTGGAAAAGTCCATGCGTACCTATTCACTCTGCAGTTTCTTCTGTGTAAAAGACAGGTAAAGAGACCCACTTCTGTAGTAGTGATTGGAGTGGACTGAATGGTGGCTCCAAGAAGATATGTTCACATCCTCATACCCAGACTCTGTCAATGTGAACTTATTGCATAAAAGGGTCTTTGCAGAGGTAATTAAGATCTTCAGATGAGGATATCACTTGAATTAGCTGGGTGGACCCTAAATCTGATGGCAAGTGTCCTTATAAGAGACAGAAGAGGAGGAGACAGAGACATAAGAGGAAGAGCAGACCATGTGAAAACAAGGAATGCCTGGAACCACCAGAAACTGGGAAAGAAAAGGCAGGGTTCTTCCCTGGACCTTGCTGACAACTTGATTTTGGACTTC
This sequence comes from Colobus angolensis palliatus, assembly GCF_000951035.1. Taxonomy (NCBI): domain Eukaryota; kingdom Metazoa; phylum Chordata; class Mammalia; order Primates; family Cercopithecidae; genus Colobus; species Colobus angolensis. Next base: position 4,665,744 of record NW_012115211.1, on the reverse strand, counting down.
CGGTGTTTAGGACTATGAAAGAGTAAGTTTCCATTGCTTAAAACCACCAAGTTTGTGGTGTTTTGTTATGGCAGCCCTGGGAAGCTAACAGAGTTGTCTATTACTGTGTAACTAATCAACACAAATTTAGCAGCTTAAAATGACGTCCATTTATTATCTTCAGTTTTAGAGGTTGGAAGTCTAGACAGAGCATGGCTGGGTTTTCTTCCCTGGGTCTCACAAGGCTGAAACCAGGTGCCAGCTGGCTGCGCGCTCATCTGTAGCTTGGGGTCGCTTCTAAGCTCCAGTGGTTGTGACACCATTCAGGTCCTTGTGACTGTCGGGCTGAGATCCCTCTTTCCTGGCTGGTTATTGTCCAGGGGTCACTCTCAGCTCCCAGAGGCCACTTGCATTCCCTGCCTCCTGGGCGCCTCCATCTGTAAGGCAGCAGCAGCAAATCTCCCTCAGGCCGAGTCCCTCTCACACTTCAGATTCAGGCTTACCCTATCTCTGACCTCTAGACCCAAATTTAAAGAGCTCCCATGATTAGGGCAGTCCTCTCCAAATAATTTCTTTTTCTTAAAGTCAATGATTTTTTGTTTGTTTGTTGTTGTTGTTGTTGTTTTGTTTGTTTGTTTTTTTGAGACGAAGTCTCACTGTGTCTCTCAGGCTATAGTGCAGTGCCACAATCTTGGCTCACTGCAAACTCCACCTCCAGGTTCAAGTGATTCTCCTGCCTCAGCCTCTTGCATAGCTGGAACTACAGGTGTGCACCACATCTGCCTAATTTTTGTGTTTTTAGTAGAGACGGGGTTTCACCATGTTGGCCAGGCTGGTATCGAACTCCTGGCCTCAGGTGATGCGTCCGCCTCGGCCTCCCAAAGTGCTGGGATTACAGGCATGAGCTACCATTCCTGGCCAAAGTCAATGTTAAATGTGGTAACGGCTGTGAAATTCTCTTGCAAATAACAATGCTGAACAAATGTGAAAGATTATTACTTTTGAAAAGTTCACACTTATTTTAAATAAGGAAAAAAAAAGTAATAGGGCATGGGTTCTATTCTCCAGAAGAGACGTGAACCCTTAGATGGAAGGAAAGCCAGGGATGGTGTCTGAAAGAGACCATGAAGGTGAACTAGAATTATAATCACAGTCAATGCCATGTACTGGTCTGAATGTATCAACTGAATTAAACTTCATGATAACCCAAGAAGGTGCTCTCTTAGTCCATTCAGGCTGCTATAACAAAATACCTTAGCCTGGGTAATTTATAAACAACAAAAATGTATTGCTTACAGGTCTAGAGGCTGAGAAGTCAAAGATCAAGACATCAACAGACTGGCTGTCTTGTGAGGGCCCAAGCCTCATAGATGGAACCTTCTGTGTTTCCCCGTTTAGCAGAAGAAGCACAAAAAGCTCCCTTAGGTCTCTCATATAAGGGCGTTAATCACATTTGTGAGGGCAGAGCCCTCTTAACCTAATCACCTTTCAAAGGCCCTAAATACCATCATCTCAGGGGTTAGGTTTCAATGTATGATTATAGAGGGGCACAAACATTCAGACCATAACAGCTGCTACGATTATAAATTCCATTTTTGCAAATGAGAAAGCTGAATTCAGGAAACTAAAGTAAATTGCTGGAAGCAATACACACCTAACAGGCAGTAAAGGTAGGAGCTGTCTCCACTTGTCTAGCTCCTGAGTGGTCTTAAGCACAATGCTGCACCTGCCTCTTACAGAGGGAAGAATGAATCATGGATCAAGCTGGAAGTGATGTGGTGAGACGTGACTGGCAAGCAGAGCAGGAGCTGAGTGGCAGAGGGAGTTAGAAGACAAGCGATGAGTGGAAGCTGGCAAAAGGTGGGGAGCGTTCCAGTTAAAGGGTCCAATCTCACACAGGGAGAAAGGCCTGAAGGTAACATAATGTATTTGTAGGGTTTAAAGGAAGCTAATTCAGCCTGTCCAGAATGAATTTTTTATATAACTATTGCCTATTGCCAATCAGCTCTATGGCCAGAAACCTATACTGGGTTGAGTCAGCTTTGTTTCTGGGTCACAAAAACATTTGGGAATTGTGAACATAGATTATGTTGGGAATTGATAGTTACAGCCCTGAGTTGCTTTTTGTTTTTTGTTTGTTTGTTTGTTTGGTTTGTTTTTGAGACAGGGTCTAATTCTGTTGCCCAGTAGCACTATCAGGGTTCACTGAAGCCTCAACCTCCCAGACTCAAGCAATCCTCCTGCCTCAAGCCCCCAAGTGGCTGGGACTACAAGCACATACCACCATGCCCAGCTAATTTTTTGTGTTTTTTTGTACAGATGAGGTTTTTCCATGTTGCCCATGCTGGTCTCAAATTCCTAGACTCAAATCATCCGCTCACCTTGGCCTCCCAGAGGGCTGACACTACAGGTGTGAGCCACTGTGCCTGGCCCCAAGTGGCTTTAACCAGCAATCTAAACCCCTAAGAGCATAAATTTTGTGGCAGATTGTTTTTTTCCAAGTTAATCCCAATACATTCCATCCCACACGTTCTTCTTCAAATGTGACACTGGACCTATGTTTCTACTCCTGAGTCTCACTCTGTGACTACTTGACCAGTAGAAACCAGTAGCTTCCAGTTGTAGTCTCATGGGATGCTTGTTCTTTAAACTCAGCCTCCATGCAGTGAGGAAGCCCAGTCTGCCCCATGGACAGGTCTATGTAGAGAGGAAGGAACCATTAGCACCAAAATATTAGCACGTATATAAGCCCTCTCCGGGATGCTCCAGCCCCAGTCGAGCCACCCCAGTTTAAGTTATACATCAAAAAAAAAAAATGAGCTGACCCTGCTGAAACCTGTCCAAAATACAGACAGATGAGTCAAATTACCAATCATTGTTGTTTTAAGCTACCAAGTTTTGGGTTGGATTGTTATGCAGCAACAGGTAACTGTTATGCAACAACAGATACATGTACCTGAAGTCAGGTGCTATCATAATACAGTTCTGCAATGTATGACATTGGCTTTGGGACCACACAGCCTAAGAGCCACAAAGAAAATGGTGAAAATGTTGGCGAAAATATTAGTGAAAACCTTAAGGGCCTTGAGAAGGTTGTCAATGAGGGCATTCAGGAAAATCTTGGAAATATTATAGAAATCTTAAAGCCAAGGGGATTCTTGCCATGTAGTGGCAGAAAGTTTAGCAACACTGTACCCTGCAGTAACATGGAAAATAGGAAGGTATCTAATAATCTTGATGATCTAGCTAAGATTTCCAGGCAGATATTGAAAGTGCCACCTGACTTCTTACTACTTGTGATAAAATGTGAGAGGAGAGAGATGAGCTCAAGAATCCAGAATAACTGGGCTCAAAAATTAACTGTTCTAGCCTGGGCAACACAGCAAGACCCCAACTCCAAACAAAGTGAAAAAATAGCTAGGCATAGCAGCTGATACCTTTAGTCCCAGCTACTTGGGAGGCTGAGGCAGGAGGATCATTTGAGCCCAGGAGTTCAAGCTGCAATGAGCTGTGGTCATGTGACTGTATTCCAGTGTGGGTAACAGAGCAAGACCTTATCTCTTAATAAAAAAATTAAAAGTAAAGTCAATTATTTTCATTCCCAAGTCTTTCCAGATATAAACAATTCTCAAAGTAAGAAAGGAACTCTGGCCAAATATAAATCCAGTATGAGTGCCTCTTAGAATCGCTCAGACAGACAAAAGGTCCTCTAAGAATCTTTTTTTTTTTTTTTTTGAGGCAGAGTCTCGCTCTGTCACCCAGGCTGGAGTGCAGTAGAGCGATCTCGGCTCACTGCAAGCTCCGCCTCCTGGGTTCACGCCATTCTCCTGCCTCAGCCTCCTGAGTAGCTGGGACAACAGATGCCCGCCATTGGAACTACAGGCGCCTGCCACCACGCCTGGCTAAGTTTTTGTACTTTTAGTAGAGACGGGATTTCACCGTGTTAGCCAGGATGGTCTGGATCTCCTGACCTCCTGATCCACCTGCCTTGGCCTCTCAAGGTCCTCTAAGAATCTTAAGGGCATGTTTCAGCCAAGCAGATCTAGCTGATGCCCTATGGCACAAAGATGAACTGTCCCCACTGAGCACCATCCAAATGATCAACTTACGAGCAAAATTATGATTGTGTTATTTTAAGCCACTAAGTTTTGGGGTCATTGGTTATATAACAATTGATAACTGGACCAGATGGAAACTACAGGGCTCTCCGTTCTCTGTCCAATACCCACCTATACAATGGCCTCTCTGATGTGAAGCTGGAGCTTAGCATTCTGTCTCCTGACCCACAGAATCTTACCTGGTGGACAAGTTCTGGCTGGCATTGGAGACAGGGAAGTCTCCATTCATTTGGTGGCTTTTCTGAATCCCAGAGGAACCTATTCTTTCGATAGAGAGGCATCATGAGGACTGGCTTCCCAGGCTTCAGGAGAGGCACCATGGAGCAGGAAGAGGTATAAGGTGAGCTGGGCTGGGACTCAGGGAGGGAAATGACCTGACCCTGAAGAAGCAGATGGGTGTTCTCTTCCAGGATCTCTTCTTAGAGCAGATTCCAATGGGGCATCAGGGGTGATGTTCAGAGAAGTACTAAGAATCCTTCTCCTTCCTGCTGGATCAGGGAGCCGGCTGACTTCTGCGTGAGGTCTGAGGAGCAGCACCTGTGGGAGCCCTCACCCTCCTTCCCCTCACCCATTATTACTGATCAGTCATTGGCCAAGAACTCCGCCATGAAAGGCACAGGGGGCAGGTATTAATCAAAGAGCCATTATCTGGTAGCCATAATCTGAATTGAGAAGCCAGAACCTTTTAAAAACTTGCATCCTCTGTCCTCCTGAAAATTATTAATAAAAAAAGGTGATGTAGCAAAAATAACTAAGGTATTAAATCAACACAAAACTCCTCTTTTCTTTTTACCCAAGGGACTTTAGTCACATCTATAATGTTCTACTTCTTTTTAAAATATAAATCCAGTGCAGCAAAATACTCAGATTTGATAGTTAGTGGTCAGATATTTGTTTATGTTATTCTCTGTTCTTATGTATAAGTGTCTTCTTCCCTTTTCTTTTGCTAATACATTTTACTTTAATTAAACCCTAAGGAATCAGATCTAACATGTCATATTCAAATAATTTAATTCAAAGATCACAGTGTAGATAATAAAGGTAGTTTCTTGTTTTGGGTTACATTGACAAGTAATCTCAAAAAACCAGATTATAAATATAAATATAAATGTATATTTATTTTGTGCCCCCCAACCCCATCCTAAAATGCTATTTTCTTTTTTACATTTTCACTTCTGCTCCTAGATCATACAGAGACAAGATTTTTCCTAAATTCAATCACAGCATATGTTCCAATTTGAATTCTACTGTTTGCACTTACCTCTGTCATTAACATTTTTGGTCTGAAGATTATGGTCTGAAAAGTCCTCATAATTATTCTTTTTAATGGCTACAGTATGCTATAACTTACTGAATGTTTCTCCAATTACAGCCCACATCAATCATTTCCAGCTTTTTGCTCTTGTGGAAACACTTTCAGAAACATCTTTATGAATACATTTTTTTATTCCTTTTGAAACATGTACCTTTATGTAGCATATGAAGTGTATCTAATCACTCTATTCTCCCATTAATATTACACTAATTTATAAAGTACATGTTTTACATCACTCCATCCATACTTAATATTTTCACTTGCTTATGGTTTATGTACGGGTTTCTTCTATCTTTGGTAGATCTATTTGGACAGTGCGGTTACAACAGACATTTCAGGAGGTCAATTAACCGTAAGTGAATGAAGGGATTTCATAATTTGTACGCTAACACTAAGAGAAATTTAACATTTTGCCTCTTCTGCCATTTTGGATTTTTTAGTCTCCAAAACGAAATGTTATTGCAGCCCATCTTTGTGTGACGGTGCCATTGGCCATTTCTTTCTGCTTCTTGTCGGGCCATGGAGTGCTGGGCCTGGAGAACAAAAGTGAGGGTGAAGAGGGGTGGGAAAGACTACAAGCTGAGAAGGGGGAACCACAGGGTCAGACCCTCACACCAGGTCAGTCACCCTCGTGGAAGGGGTACAATGTAGCTTAGAGAGAATCTGCAGCAACCATTTTGTTTTGTCACTGTTCCTTTAGGTAGACTAAAACTTAACGGAGGGTAAGAACAACCCCTTTCACAGGCAGAAATTGTGTACATCATGTCCTTTTTCCTGGTACTGAAGGAAGTCTAGGTCTATTATTCATTTTGCAAGAACTATCAAAGAATTACAAATGCATTTTGAATAATTTGACTGTTTCTATGTATTGGACTGCTATTGGACTAGGCCTTGTTTTTTGAAAAGTAATTAGAAAAACTCCTATCTGCTCTAAATTTCTGTGACTGGAGGTTTCCAAGAGGGAAAGGATACAGAATTCTTATGACTTCAGGATTAGGCAAAAACTTTAGAGATCTGTACCAACTGCCCTGCCCTGGGATGAAGTCTGTGCTGATGGGTAGGGCACGGGTCGGAGGGGCAGTTGGAGAAGGATATGGGATACGTCTGGGGGCCCAGAGCCCTGGCCTATGAGCTTGGGGTCCAGGCTCAAGTACCCACTCAGGCTCTAGCTTGCTTGTGATTTGGAGTGTTTTAGTCCGTTTATATCTCTATAAAGAAACACCCGAGGCTGGGTAATTTGTAAAGAAAAGAGATTTATTTGGCTCATGGTTCTATAAGCTGTACAAGAAGCTTGGCATCTGTTTCTGATGAAGGCCTCAAGAAGCTTCTACTCATGGCAGAAGGTAGAGGGGAGCGGGCATCCCATGGCAAGAGAGGAAGGAAAAGAGTGAGAGAGGAGGAGGTGCCAGACTGTCTTTTCAACAATCAGTTCTCAGGGAAATGAACTGAGTGAGAACTCACTCATTACCACGATGAAGGCACCACGTCATTCACAAGGGATAGTGAGAACTCACTCATTACCATGATGAAGGTACCACGCCATTCACAAGGGATCCACCCTCAAGACCCAAACACCTCCCACCAGGCCCCACTGCGAAAACTGGGAATCAAATGTCAGCGTGAGATTTGGAGAGTCAAACATCCAGACTTACCAGTGTAGATCACCTCCCTGCACTGGGCTCTAGTTTCTCCAAGAGTCAAATGCTGTAAATGTGCCCTGCCTTCTTCCCAGGCTATTCATAGGCTCCAGGTGACACAGAAAGTGTTTTGTTAACCACAAAGTGATGCATATATGTAAGGGGTACTGATGATGATGTTTCCATATTTGTATAGAAAACTGAAATACTAATGTCTTTCGTCAGATAGAATGGAAATGATGGAATGAATAAAATAGTATTTTGACAAGCCATACCTGTTGACAAGACATCTTTAGAGTAAGGTCTTGAGCTATATAGACTACTAAACACATACCAGTTTAGTGATGCACTAATTCCAAGAGCCTATGAACAGCTCTGGAAACCATTAGCAGAGCTACAATTGTGTTTCAAGTCACAATTGTTCTTTACTGTAGTGTCCCTTTTAAGGAAATCGTAATCAAATTGATATTTTTATACCAGCATGTAATAAGACTAATATGGTGTCTCTTTTTTTCCCCCTTTCTCCTCATCCTCTGCCATCACCATTGTCTGAATTTCAGAGACTGGGCATCACTGTGGCCAGGGGAATAAGATGAAAATGGGAGGAAATGGTCCAAGTTGAACCCAGGGCCAGAGGAGGCCACTAAGGACCCTGAGAGGCCACTACACCCCGAGTTTGGAGTATGTTAAATCAGTTCAACAAACACTTATTGCAATATCCCAGGAGATATTGAAGTATAATCTGAGAGCAACTCCTCCAAGAGATCACAATCTAGTGGAAAACAGAAGAAAGCAAATTCTTACACTACAATGTTCTACTTACAAAGTGTCCTGAGCAAGCTGCAGGTGATTCTTATTGCACGGAGGCAATATGGAGGGCTATTGGAAACCCACCAGGAGAAGGTAACATGTGAGCTGAACTTTAAGCCATGAGGCAGCATTTGCCCATGAAATAAAGGACAGTAGAAGGTATTCCAGGCAGAGGAAACAGTATGAGTAAAGCCCTGGATGCCTGGACATGCATGAAATGCTTAGATGAAAGCAAAGGAAATAAGGAGGTGGGAGTGAGGGGTGTGTAAGTCAGGAGTGGTTAGGTTATGCTGCAGTAACAAACATCCCCCATCTCAGTTGCTTATAACATCAAGAACTAGACAGGATGCATGCCCATCATGGTCAGCAGTGACTCCCATGTTGTCTTTGCTCCAGGACCCTGTCTGATGAAACAGCTGCTATCTACTCTGTCCATCCAATATGGTAGCTACACCACATGAGGCTACTGAAATATTTAATGCATACACATGGCCAGTAGCTACCATGTTTGACAAGAGGAATATTATAGAACATTTCCAGCATTGCAGAAAGCTCTACTGGCCAGACTGGCTTTTTAAAATAAAACGTTATTGGAACATAGCCACGCTGTTCTATTTGCATATTATCTAGGATTACTTTCACACGACAGCAGCAGAGCTGAGAAGCTACAATGGAGATCATTTGGCCCACAAAGCTGAACATATTCACAGGAAAAGTTTGTTGACACCTGGTCTAGACCATGGTCCCAGTTGTCATGGCAGAGGGAAGACGAGCTCCAGCTCACATATTACCTCTGCTCACAATTCATTGGCCAAAACTAGTTTTTGGCCCCCAGCCAACCATCAGGGAGTCACAAAGTGCAAAATTTACCATTTGCCTGGAAGGAGGGGAAAATGGAAACATTAGGCACACCGGCAGCTACAAGGGGAGGTGGTTGGATGCAGCCCAGAGAGTTAAACTGGGTTGAAAAGGCCCAGAAGTCTGAGCTTTATAGTGAGTCAGATAGGGCATTAACAAAACTTGATTATTATTATTGTGCTTTGAAGTTCTGGGGTACATGTACAGAAAGTGCAGGTTTGTTACATAGGTATAAATGAGCCATGGTGGTTTGCCGCACCCATCCACCTGTCATCTACATTAGGTATTTATCCTGATGCTATCCCTTCCCTAGACCCCCAGCTCCCCAGCCCCCGGCAGGCCCCAGTGTATAATGCTCACCACTCCCCATGTCCATGTGTTCTCATTTTTCAACTCCCACTTATGAGTGGGAACGTGCGGTGTTGGATTTTCGGTTCTTGGGGTTAGTTTGCTGAGAATGAGAGAGAGACACGATAACAAAGCTTTTTGATAAGAAAAGGGATGGATGGAAGAAGTATATTGTTTTGGAGGCTGTTTGAAATGGATGGGAGTAACCATTGCTGGCAGAAAGGAAGTCAGTGAAAGCTTGGGAGAAAGAATTAAGAAAGACGTGATGAGGGCTCCAGAACTTTCAAAGGTATGGACTGCTTCGTAGGAAATGCAGCATGGCCTCAACCAGGTAGTAGCCCCTTCCCAAGGGAGCAGAATAAAAACAGCAACATTTATACAAGCATGCCTTGCATGCCAGGTACTGTTCCACGCATTTTGGATATGGTAGCACATTAATTACCCAAACAAACCCATAAGGTGGCAACTATTTTATCTCCATATCCCACAGGAGGAAACTGAAATCTAGCAGGATCAATAACTTGTCCAAGGTCACGGCTCAAGTGAGAGGTAGAGCAAGAATTCAAACCCAAGGGTCTGGCTGCTCCTGGGTCCCGTGCCCAGAGACAAGTTCACCTGCAGCCATCCATAGCACATTTAGCACTACCCGGCCACCCCTTCTGATCCCCCGACCCGGCTCTATTGACTCTGAAGAAAACCGCCTAAATTTATAGATTATGTGGACTGTTGCTTTTTACTCTCCAAAACACATTAAGTGATTTTGTCTGGAAATGTTTTACAAGCCCCAATTACGCCTCCTACATTCCCTCCCCGGTACAGCCCAGGTCCCCAGCCAGGACTGTAAAACAGCCTTTTCTTCTTTCGAAAGCCTCTTAACTCTCTGCCCCCAGAGAGGGCTGGTTCTCCCTGAGTCTGGGAAAAGCCAAGCTCCCGTTCAGGCCCACAGGGAGTTTTGAGACTGACCGTCATGTCTCAGTCCTGCTCTCGCCCTTTTCACAAGGCTCTTTAATTAGGTTCAGAAACATGTTTATGATCCTGAGAACCAGCCTGTGTTATACTAGGTAAGTTCAAAGCTCCATTTCCCCCAATAACTCTCAGAACATTTTAGTAAACGCGGAGGCCTGGACCACAGCCAGCCCTGAACAAAATCAGACTGCAGGCAAATACCTCCAGCATCCCCTGCTCTGAGCAGCTTTGGAAAGAGGATGGGATTCGGGCTTGTACAGAACTGGGTTTCCTTCCAGGCCCCTCTCTCCACTGGCCAAATGACCTTGAGCCCATTACTTCACCTCTTTAAGCTTTGGCATCCTAATTTTTAGAATACAGATTTACTTAAAATGGTAGCCATAATGGCTATGGAGATTATAAAAACAGAATGATATTCAAATGTTAGTCCTTTCAAAAACTTGAGAGATTACAGGGAAAGCACCAATCTAACCATGATAAAATAAATGAAGATGTCTAAGTCTTTATCCTTGACCTGGGAAAGTTGTCATTTAGTTAGCGTCAAGTGAAAATTCTGCCTTTTGGTTTGTATTCCTGGTTTTTTTTCTCCTTTCCTTTTTTTTTTTTTTTTTGAGATGGAGTCTCTGTTGCCCAGGCTGGAGTACAGTGGCGTGATCTCAGCTTACTACAACCTCTGCCTCCCAGGTTCAAGCAATTCTCCTGCCTCAACCTCCCAAGTAGGTGGGATTACAGGCGCATGCCACCACACCTAGCTAACTTTTGTATTTTTAATAGAGATGGGATTTCACCATATCGCCCAGGCTGGTCTCGAACTTCTGACCTCAAGTGATCCACCTGCCTTGGCCTCCCAAACTGCTGGGATTATAGGCGTGAGCCACCACACCCAGCCTCAGTTTCTTTTTCTAGCCATCACAGGAAGTTCTGGGAAAGATCATTCAGATAAATTTTTTTATAAAGGAATAGCTCATGATACCTGTAGGTCAATCTCAATCATACTGGCTTATAAAATGTTTGTCATTTATCATTGAACATCGTATCAAGTGAAATTTCTAAAGTATGTCCATAGACTTTGCGTAAATACTTTTAATTTCCTGGGTTTTCTTCTGTTTTAAAAATATTTTGATGTTTTAATATTCTCCCAATCCTGCTTTTTTTTTTAGTTTTTGTTTTGATAAAGGTTATTGAGTGATTCTATCACTGATCATACCATTACAATGACTGTACATTTTCACTGACTTTGGAAATTCAGACTAAATAAAATCACTTAATCATATTGGGAAAAAAGAACTCAGAGTGGGAATAATGCCTCTGGAGATTATAAGGATAAATGCTATATAATGTGGCTGGACGTGGTGGCTCATGCCTGCAATCCTGGCACTTTGGGAGGCCGAGGTGAGCGGATCACCTGAGGTCGGAGTTCAAGACAAGCCTGACCAAGACAGTGAAACCCCATCTTTACTAAAAATACAAAAATTAGCGGAGTGTGGTGGTGGGTGCCTATAATTCCAGCTACTTGGGAGGCTGAGGCACGAAAATCACTTGAACCCAACAGACAGAGGTTGCAGTGAGTGGAGATCAGGCCACCACACTCAACACTGGGCAACAAAGTGAGACTCTGTCTCAAAAAAAAAAAAGAAAAGAAAAGAAAAAGAAAAAAAGAAAAATGCTACCTAATGTTAGTTGCCTTCCCTTTTCCTTCCTGGGGCCTGATGAGACCCCACTCTGAAAAGGCAGGCCACAGGGTGAATGAGAGCCAGGCCCTTCTACTGGGAGGTTGCAGTTTCATTCTCTATCCTGGGTAATGGCATCCCCTCCCTATGGGGGCCTTGGCTTCAATCAGAGGGGCGTCGGCTCCAGAAGGCATTAAAACTGTGGTAGGAAATGTGTTTCTACAGCTGGGAGCAGCCCACACACAGCAAAACCCATGTCACAGTCACAGAACAGTAGTACCCAGATTTCACAGGCAGGCTCCCCAAATCCTCACCGCTCACCAAGATGGCTATGATCGTTATTCCCGTCTTACACATGATGAAACAGAAAGAACTTGCCTGAGACTTCACAGTGAGTCAGAGACAGAACTAAGGCTAGAACCTCAGTCAGAGCCAACCAAACCCCACAACCAAGTGCTGTGGGGAGACAAGACTCCCCTTCCTTCCCTGAGGCTTTGAGAAAGCTGAGCAGAGCACTCGTTGGCACTGGCAGGTCGAAGACCATGTGCCACTGGGGATTTTATCAGCAACCTCCCTCCCCTGGTCCCAAAGGGTGGGCCACGGTTAAGATCCAGGGAGCTCAGAGGAACCACAGCACTCTTGGGCCCCTCCTCATCTCCCCTCCCTCCACCTGTTTTCTACAGCGCTGTCCCTCCCGCCTCACATGAGTTGCACTTCCCACCAACATGGCTACCTGCCCCTCCGCTTTCCCGTGGAGCTGTCCACCTTGCCAGCACATCCAGCAGCCCCTGCCTTCTTCTTCTCTACACCCATCCTCACTGAAGGGGGCCGCAAGGTGCATGGAAGGAGCACTGGACAGAGAGTCCAAAGACCCAGTTTGTATCTCAGCTCCACCACTACTGCCTTACTGTGTGACCCTGGGGAAGCCTCCTGCCCTCTCTGGGTTTCACACACCACATATATAAAAGCTCATTCAGCCCATGTATCTCATAAGGACTGCCTAGCTCTTGTGCTCAAAATACCCTAGCCAGGGCTATCATTCTCGCATCGTCGCCATCCGACCTCAGCCCTAGGGACTATCCACACAAGACAGTTTAGAAGGAAAAAGCCTACACCTGGGTTTTCGGATTTTCTACTGCACTATGGTAAAAAACCCTGACTCTTCAGAGATTCAGTGATTTAAAACAATGGAATCAAACAGGAATTTGACATTCATTTCTCCCAGTTAATAGTCCTGTGATCCCACGTATGTTACACACATAGAAAGCGTGGCTTATACCACATGGGGTGGTGTGGCTGGAATGCTTAGGTAACTCAGGCGACTCCCATAAAGTACTTGGCACTCAGGAGAGCTCAGTGCATGGTACTGCTTTTCCCATAGCTGCAAGTAACAGTGGGACTAGAAATGAGTCTCTCTGCCTCTCTGGGTCTCAGTCATCCCCTTGGGACAATGAGCAGGTTGCACTAGGAGAATTTCCTGGAGTTTTTCTTTTTTTTTTTTTCTTGAACCTGCTGTGTTTCTGTGGCAAATACATCAAGGTATATATGTCTTCCCCTTGGATCTTGGGCCTTTTTTTTTTAAATAATAGCTTTATTGAGATATTATTCACATACCATACAGTTCACGCACTTAGAGCACGCAATTTCACGGTTACTATAGTCACAGAGTTGCACAACCTCTGCTGCAATCAATTTTAAACCATTTTCACCGTCCTGGAAAGAAACCCTGGCCCGATTTGCTGTCGCTTCTCACTCTCCCTAAGCCCTAGGCAAACACTCATCTACTTTCTGTCTCTATGGTTTGGCCTGTTCTGGACATTTCCTATCAATGGAATCATTCCCTATATGGTCTTCGTGCCTGGCTTCTTTCATTTAGCATAATGTATCCAGGGTTCACTATGGTCTCCCATCTCTTTCTGTGTCCCCTCTTTCCCAACCTCACCCTTCCTGCTCCCAGCGGGGCTACAGCCTGTGGCCACTGGCTCACCTCTTTGTAGAGACTTCCCAAGCCCCAGGTGCACCCTCCTCTGAAATGCTCAACTCAGTTGAGCAGTTGCACACTCGGCTGCCTGTACAGGCAGTTGCGGGGCTGCAGAGTTCCCTCAACCACTGCCTCCTGCCCCAGGAGATACATTTCCTAGTCCTTTCCACAATTTGAAAGGTTGTAAGACGAACTGACCTGCCGTTGACAGCACTAATTCCTTTCTTCCTCTCCAATGCTCCTGTCTCTTCTCTTTTTTTTTCTAAAGGGATGTTTTTGAGCTGTTGTGTATATGGGATTTTTCCCTGCCTCCAGCTGTCACTGTGGTATGGGGATTGGCATTAAGTAGCACTCACTGACTCCCACTGTGTTCCAGTTGCTGGGTGTGCAGTATCTCCTCTCCATGGGGTAGGCAGTGTTACCCCATTTTGCAAATGAGGACCTGGAGGCTCAGGAAGAGTCTTGAATTTACTGAAGGTCGTTCCTCAGTAATCAGCAGAGTTAGGATTGGACCCAGTCTCTTTGCCTTCTTCTGCCTCCCCAGGGAAAGTCAAATCCATAACAATTTCCTCCAACGCCTTAGACATAACTGAGCCTTCTGCAGACTCCTGCGCACATTCACGGTTTTTTAGGAAAGGGCCTCCCGAAGTTCTCCCTGACCTCTGCAAAAAAAGAGAGCACAGGAGTAGATGTGCTGGTATAAATATGACCAGAGGAAGGTGCCAAAGACCTGCTTCCTAGCACTTTGCTAATCATCATTAATGAAGTAAACCATTGATGCGCTCATTGTTTATCTCCCCACACTCTTGCCCTGGCTCTAAAGCCTTTGATGGCTCCCCATTACCTGCAGAAGCACTTTCAAGTTTCCTCCATGTGGCACAAAAGGCCCTGCATGATTAGGGGAGCCACCTTCTCTGATATAGGGTCCCTGCTATGCCTCCCCAGTCCTCATTTTCCACTTCTCAAAATCTTTCAAAACAGTAAGATCAAGTAAAAATAGTTATGAATCGAGGTGAAGCACACTGGAATCACTGGAGTCCAAGGTGGGGGAAGGGTGTTGTGGCTCCTTAACTGCCACACAAAGGAGCTACAGTTGTACCCTAGTGCATTGGAGAGCACAGTAGGGGTTCCAGGTCGATCAGTATGGCGGTCAGATCCACTTGTCAGATCTGAAAGCACAGATTTGTAAAGAAAGAAGAGGAAACTGATGGGTCTTGACTCTATCCAATTTGCCAGTCTGTGTCTTTTAATTGGAGCATTTAGCCCATTTACATTTAAGGTTAATATTGTTATGTGTGAAGTTAATCCTGCCATTATGATGTTAGCTGGTTATTTTGCTCGTTAGTTGATGCAGTTTCTTCCTAGTATCAATGGTCTTTACATTTTGGCATATTTTTGCAGTAGCTGGTACCGGTTGTTCCTTTCCATGTTTAGTGCTTCCTTTAGGATGTCTTGTAGGGCAGTCCTAGTGGTGACAAAATCTCTCAGCATTTGCTTGTCTGTAAAGGATTTTATGTCTCCTTCACTTATGAAACTTAGTTTGGCTGGATATGAAATTGTGGGTTGAAAATTCTTTTCTTTAAGAATGTTGAATATTGGCCCCCACTCTCTTCGGGCTTGTAGAGTTTCTGCCAAGAGATCCACTGTTAGCCTGATGGGCTTCCCTTTGTGAGTAACCTGACCTTTCTCTCTGGCTGCCCTTAACATTTTTTCCTTCATTTCAACTTTGGTGAATCTGACAATTATGTGTCTTGGAGTTGCTCTTCTCGAGGAGTATCTTTGTGGCGTTCTCTGTATTTCCTATAAACTAGTTCAACCATTGTGGAAGACAGACAGTGTGGTGATTCCTCAAGGATCTAGAACTAGAAATACCATTTGACCCAGCCATCCCATTAGTGGGTATATACCCAAAGGATTATAAATCATGCTGCTTAAAGACACATGCACACATATGTTTATTGTGGCACTATTCACAATAGCAAAGACTCGGAACTAACCCAAATGTCCATCAA
>NW_012115211.1:4626030-4649815 GCF_000951035.1 Colobus angolensis palliatus | reverse complement strand
GGAAAGGGAACATCACACACCGGGGCCTGTTGTGGGTGGGGGGAGGGGGGAGGGATAGCATTAGGAGATATACCTAATGTAAATGATGAGTTAATGGGTGCAGCACACCAACATGGCATACGTACACATATGTAACAAACCCACATATTGTGCACGTGTACCCTAAAACATAAAGGATAATAATAATAAAAAAAATGGCAGGGATGACCTGACAGCCAATAAGTTATTTCTGAGCATTAAATAAAAAAAGAAGAAGAGGAGGAAAGGTGCCATAGAGGCTAACGAGCCCTGTGGGTGACCTCCACTTTACCTGTGAAGTGGCAGGTGAGAGAGCTGCCAGACGGATGGAAGGTATGAAGCCAGTAGAGAATGTAGAGACGGAGAAAGAGAAGAAGCCACAGCGGACATGCTGAAATTCCAGGGATCCAAGATATTGGAGAGCAGGGAGTAGTGGGGTGAGCAGTGGGATTTGCCTTGAGTGTAGCTCTCAACAGCCCAGGAAGCCAACAGAGACGAAGAGGGATAGGGAAGTGTGGCCCCAGAACTGGGGCTGGCAAGTAGAATGGTCAAAGGGGCCTGGGGGAGTCTCAGGATTGGGGTGGGGGTCATTTCTAGGTATTGAATATAAGTATCTATTGCTGCATTACAAGTCTTCTCAAAACTCTGTGGCAGCCATAGCCGTGTATATCACCTTTCACAGTTTCTGGGGGTAAGCAATTTGGAAGCAGTGCGGCAGTTCTCTCCTGAGGTTATGGTCAGGCGATGGCTGAACTGCAGTCATCTGAAGGCTTGAGGGGCCACTCAGATAGCTGGCAAGTTGGCAAGAGACCTCAGTGAGTTTCCACGTGAAGTCTCTCTACAGGATGGCTTGAGTATCCCCATAGCATGGTGGCTGGCCTTCTCTAGACTGTGTGGTCCAAGATACAAAGGCAGAACCTACAGTGCTTTTATGACCTTGGCTCAGAGGTCACATATCATCACTTCTGCTTATTCTTTGGATCATATAGGACCAGTCCTGATTCAGTGTGAGAGGGGATTACCCAGGAACATAAATACTAAGAAGTAATGTAATTGGGAGGGCCGGGCACGGTGGCTCACACCTGTAATCCCAGCATGTTGGGAGGCAGAGGTGGGTGGATCACCTGAGGTTGGGAGTTTGAGACCAGCCTGCCCAACATGGAGAAACCCTGTCTCTACTAAAAACACAAAATTAGCCAGATGTGGTGGCACATGACTGTAATCCCAGCTACTTGGGAGGCTGAGGCAGGA
Source organism: Colobus angolensis palliatus (assembly GCF_000951035.1). NCBI lineage: Eukaryota > Metazoa > Chordata > Mammalia > Primates > Cercopithecidae > Colobus > Colobus angolensis. Next base: position 4,648,546 of record NW_012115211.1, on the reverse strand, counting down.
GAATGGCGTAAATCCGGGAGGCGGAGCTTGCAATGAGCTGAGATCCGGCCACTGCACTCCAGCCTGGGCCACAGAGCAAGATTCCGTCTCAAAAAAAAAAAAAAAAAAAAGTAGAAGTAATGTAACTGGGGGCCATCTTAGAGGCCAGCTACTATAAATGCATTTATGAAGCCCTCCTCTATGCTAGGAAGGGTGACCATCATCGGTTAAGAACCAATGTTATCTGCTATCTCGTGATCCCTTCAAAATCTCTAGCATCTTGCACAGTGCCTATGCAGAGTAGTAGCTCAATTTAAAAATGTGAACTCAGTGAACAGTGCGGAGATACAGATCTTATAACCCCAACCCCTCCACCTTCCAGCCCTCTTGGTAATGAATGAATAGCTGAGGCCCAGCTCTGTCTAGCTGCTTGCCTGAGGTCACATAACCAATAAAGGAATGAGGTGAGATTTAAGCCAAAGTTATCTCTGGCTTCAAAACCCAAGTGCTTGCTGCCTCTCTGGGCTACCTTAATAGACACACTTCATTGCAAAGTGGATGTCGACAGCCTCCCAGCCTGGGAGGACTCAGAGCTAGAAGGCCATCAGCAGAGAGCATCTCAGTGGCTCTTTTCAAGAGCTGAGGCCCCTGAAGGCTGAAGTTGCCTGCCAGGCAGCCAGGCCAACCTGCCCCTGAGGAGGCCAGGGAAAAGCATTGGGTCATCTGTTTACACTATTTCCAGCTCTACCTGTGTTTTTCACTTCCTGTATACAACTCTCAGCAGACTATTCTTGACTCTCATCCCTCAGGAACTTCCGGATTCAGAGCCAGAGTCTCCAACAAGGCCAGGGAGGAAGGACAGGGCTCAGGAGCAGCCAGAGCCCACGCTTTAGTTAAGCTCTTCCTTCCTAGTGGGGACTGGAAATCCCCATTTCCTACTACATCCCTGGCAATTCTTCTGCAGGGCCTTCCAGACCAGACCTCTGGCTGTGCCAGAGGGGCCCCCCAGGCTTATCTCCCACTGCCTCCCTAAGCTCACCTCCTGGCTCAATCCAGAAGACCCCTTCTTCATGGATAAGTAAAGAGGAACATGGACAAGCGTCCCATCAACTGGGTTCCGTTCTCCACTTGGCCACTGAGCTATAACTTTCACAAGCCACCTAACCTCTCTGAGCCACTCCAGAGAAGACATACAAACGGTCAACAGATAAAAGATGCTCAACATCATTAAATATCAGGGAAATGCAAATCAAAACCACAGTGAGATACCACCTCACACCTATTAGGATGACTATTATTAAAAAGGCAAAAGATAGGGGTTGGCAAAAATGTGGAGAGACTGGAACGCTTAAGCACTTTTGGTGGGAATGTAGAATGGGACAGCAGCTCTAGAAAACAGGATGAAGGGTTCTCAAAAAATTAAAAATAGAATTACCGTATTATCCAGCAATCCCACTTCTTGGTATAAAATCAGGAACTCAAAGAGATATCTGCACTCTTGGGTCACTGCAGAATTATTCGTGATAGCTGAGATGTGGAAACAACTTAAATGTCCATTGACCAATGAATGGATAAAGAAAATGTGGTCTGGACACACAGTGGAATATTATTCAGTCTTAAGAAATAGGTCAGCTGGGCGCAGTGTCTCATGCCTGTAATCCCAGCACTTTGGGAGGTTGAGGCGGGTGGATCACAAGGTCAGGAGTTCGAGACCATCCTGGCTAACACGGTGAAACCCCGTCTCTACTAAAAAAATATATATAAAAAAATTAGCTGGGTGTGGTGGCGGGTGCCTGTAGTCCCAGCTACTCAGGAGGCTGAGGCAGGAGAATGGCGTGAATCCAGGAGGCGGGGCTTGCAGTGAGTCGAGATCTTGCCACTGCACTCCAGTCTGAGCGATAGAGCGAGACTCCATCTCAAAAAATTAAAAAAAAAAAAAGAAGTCCTGCCATATGCAACAACATGAATGAAGCTAAAGAACATTATGCTCCGTGAAATAAAACATTCACAGAAGAACAAATGCTGCGCGATTCCACTTATGTGAGGTATCTCAAATAGTCAAATTCACAGAACCAGAGAATGTGATAGTGGTTGCCAGCAGCTGATGGGTGGGGAAAGTGGGGAGTTGTTTAGTGGGCACAAAGTTTCAGTTATTAGATGAATAAGTTCTAGAGATTTGCTATACCACATAGTGCCTATACTTACCAGTACTATATTGTGCACTGTAAAATTTGTTTAGAGGGCAGATCTCCTGTTGTGTTCTTACCACAAAAAAAAAAAAAAAAAAGTTTGGTGGGGGGAACACAAGGAAAGTTCGGCAGGTTTTGGATATTTCCATTATGGTGATTGTGGTGATAGCATCATGGGGATTTGCATTGTACAAACTAATTCAATTGTACACATTAAATATGTGTAGTTCTTTGTGTATCAATTGTAATTAATAAAGTTTTTACTAAAAACTGATCTTTTAAGAGTAAAAAAAAAAAAGTCCTTACTTTTGCAATCATGGTGTCTACAAGGAGGAAGGAATTGGACTTCTTGCTTCACCTCCCACCTAGAGTAGGAATCGCCTCGGTTGGTTCAGATTCGAAACAGCAGGTGATGGGGCTGGCGCCCGGTAAGCAAGGTGTTGCTATTTCCTCTGCCCTGCTTCTTTCCACTTTCCACATTCTGCTTGTCCTGCGGGGTCTAGGTCTAGTTGCCCCTAGCTCCTAGAACACCAGCTGACTCAGTCTCCTCAATGCCCTGGAGCTTTTCTAAGACAAAGACAGGCTGTAAGTCTATGCACAGCTCCCCGATTTGTGATATTTCTTTCTATATGTTTTTTTTTTCATAGTAAATGGTGCCCTTGAGGAGCTTCTCAGTCTCCAGATTTAGCATTTGGCAGAGAGGTTTTGTGCCATTTGATCCTCTCAACAGACCCCTAGTCAGCTCAGGACATCAAATGTTTATTGGGTGAATGAATGAGTGAGCATAGACACCTTCAGAACCTAGAAGAGAATCAGATGGTCTTGGCTGGAGGGCTGGGAGCAGGGAGCTGCAAGAAGCTTGGGCTGTTGGTGGTCTCTGGTGTTGACTGAGTAGAGTCAGCGGTGCCTCTCCTCTGTCTCCCTCTGCCCCCTATTCCACCCCTGATCCACGTCTCCCCACTCCAGGTTCACACTTAACCCCCCAGCTGTTTCCTGTGGGGCCTCAGATCATTTGACCCTAAGAACAACACAGCCCATGGCCCACTCGTCATTTCCCAGGTAGGTCTGCCACCCAGACACTCTGCCACACTCAGAAGATGGTTACAAATGCTTTTATATGTTTAAAGGAAGCTCCATTTTCACACGCACTTCCAGTGATGCTGCTTTGACATCGTGAAGAATTCTTTTCTTGTTTTCCTAGGATGGAATTTGCAACGTGTTTTCTCAACTCGCCCCCGTCAGACTTGAGTGAAATGAACTCTGAGCATGCCTGCTTCTACCAGCAGACCTCAGCTAATCCAAGGACAGTCATTAACTTGTTATTCTAAGTAATCCTCTGCTGAAAGCTGTGAGCCGCCTGGGGTGGACAAGGGCAGGGTTTTCAAGCACAAAAATATTGGACCTGCGGCTCCCATGAGGACAAGACAGCCTCCCCAGAGGAGGGGAGGGATTCAGCAGCCTCACTACCAGACAGGACAGAGAGAGGCCTTCCAAACCCAGCCATGTTTCGGCCACCTTTGTACGTGCTTTTGTCATGGCGTGGCGAATATTTTGTCAGCCTGCTGCTCACTAACATTCAGATCTTTGTTGTCAGCAGAGGCTTTCTCACTTATCAAACCGGATTAACAGTGGAAGGAGCGTCTCGCATACGTTTTTAAAACATACATCTTATTACACACCCTACCTAAAAAAAATCCTCAATAGTTGCCCAGCAACTAGAGTTGTTAGATCCACTCCTTTGAGGTCTTCCTTACCTGGCTCTTCCCTGCCATTTCCTTCTCCAACCACATCCTGCTACTCATCATCCCCCAATCCCATTAGGCTCCTCTAGGCCAAAATGCACTTGCCCTGATTGTTCCCTTTTGCCTAAAGTGCCTTTTCCTATTTTTCTAACAACAAATTCACACCTGCTTTCAAAGCAACTCACATATCCCAGCCAGGATTTTCTGCTCAAACACCTACCACTATCTGACCCACTGCTTAGCAGGTTGAAATTATTTGTGTTAATGTCTGATTCTGTTCCATGCCATGAAGCTGCATCATTCCCTGAGTGCTCCCGAGAGTTCAAACAAAGCCCCTTTAAAATTTCCAGAAGCATCATAACCTCACCTTTTCTTACTTCTAAAGTAATTCAGATCCAGTCCAAGCATGAGAAGACCACTGGAAGAGAAAGTCATTTTTTTCACTTGAGTTTAATATTTTTCTTCTTGAGCATGCTTCTAAGAGGCTGTTCTGTGCATTTACCTATTCCCTGCTACCCACAAATTCTTTTCATCTTCCAAACCTCAACTGTGCCAACATGCAGCCTTTGATAAACAAACATGCAAACAGCTGCTGCCTTGGAGAATCCTGGCCCAGAAGCCTCAGCGTGCCTGTTCTGATTTCTTCCTTTCAAATGTCAAAAAAAGCTTCCTGGAAAAGCCAGAGGCTGTTCTTGATTAATGAAGACTAGAGTTTTGCCATGAGTACTTGCATGTGTGGGGCAGAGCTGGCGGGAAGCTTACCCCAAGACCACCAAGCCTTTATATCCCAGATCTTACCTGCGAAGTCCCACCCGGAAAACATAACGGAGCAGTTTGGCAGACATTTGAGTCTGTTACAAGCAAAGACATGATTGCTTTGCAATCCTCCATGATTGGAATTTGATGTCTCCAATCATAAAAAACATTTTTTTCTTATTGCCTGTGATGTGCCAAGCACCTTGAGGTGATTCACACACTTACATCGAATGATTGCCATCTCTCTGTGGATTGTCCCTAAGTCCACCTCACTCCCATCTCACCTAGGAGGAAACTGGCATCCCCCTTCTTCCTTTGACCCCATAAATAAACAATGCACAGTGCCTGGTACAGGAAATGCTTGATGTAACAGGGAAAATCATTCACCTAGACAAGCACTGATGTTCGGAGCACTTAGTGGTGGAATACATTATCACCAGCTCAAGCATGCAATGTTCAGCCAATCCAGCCCAGGAAATGTAAGCATGGAACGAACGGGTGGTTTTCCCACGCCTCCCTTGCCAGCTCCCAGGGCTGAGGCTCTCCAGAGCTGGGCTTTGAGGGCCTCTCCTTCTCTCTGGGGAGAGCTCACAGGATGGCTGTCTCTACAGAGCACCAGGATAATGGGCAGATGAAGGTCAAAGCTACAGGCCCTAACCAACCACTATTGAGCACTTGTTGTGTGCCCAGACCCGTACAAAGTGTTTTCATGAGCAGGGATTTGTGTGTGCTTTGTTTACTATGACAACCCCAGTGCCATGGCTGGCACACAGCAACCACTAATAAGTACCTGTTGAATGAATAAATGGACAATGAGATCAGTGCTTTACCTATGAGGAGTCAGCTAGCAGAGTTGACATTTAAACCTGAGTTATCTGTTGAGGTTGAGGAGAGTTGCTGCCTCCAAGGGGCACACAGATACAGATGATGCAGAGATCCTTCACCTACAAAGGCTGGGGATGAGTCTAGCAGCCTCGCAGGTGGCCCACTGTCTTATGGCAAGACCATTAGAGGAGATATCTGGAGACCCAGGCCCTGGTCCTGGCACTGCCGTGCCCAGCCACATGTAGTTAGGCAAGTCCCTTGCCCAGGTGGTTCTCACTTTACCTGTATGTGAAATAGGATTATTAACACCTGCGTGCTCTCACAAAGAGAGTTAAATGAGATAAGGTATGCAAAAGTGCTTTGGTCGTTGCAAGGGCAAATTCAATACCAATTGGACCCCGTTCTCCCTGGGTCTTGGTCTCCACATCTGCGCATTGATTGTGCAGTCGGCACTGCCAGCTCTCCCCTGCCAGAATTTGGACAGATCAGCAGGGCTTTCACATTGCATGGCCGTGGGGCGTGGCGGGGCTCCATTCACATCACGGTCAACGTGATCACCTCACGAGCCCAGGAACTTGCCCGTACCCGGCCTGCACAATTACACGCAGCGGTTCCAGATCAGGGCTTGTTTTGATGGGCCATAAACTCGGTACTACGGTGGGGCAAGTAAATAGGAAAGCGGCCCCTATCCCCAGAAACTCTCAGACAGGAGACGCAGATTTCCAAGAGTGGGGCTGGTGAAGTCTCCCTGGACCAGGCAGGGTGCCTGCAAAATGGTCCAACAGACCAGAGGACCAGAAGGCAAACATCCCCTGCACCAGGAAGCAAACTCTAGGGGCTAGGCTAGTTTTCTCCACCCTCCACAGGACTTTCCCCACTTTTCTCCTAGCCCAGTGCTGGGGAGGGGTGGGGAGGGGCTGAGAAGCAAGGAGAGCTGCTCACCCTGGTTCCTGACTCCCGCCTGCCCCCTAGCCCTTCTCAGCACACACAGCCTTGCAGTGTGGACAAGGGAGCCCAGACTGTGGCCTCAGGAGAGTGAGAGCAGAGGGGCCCACCCAAGCTCTCAGCACACACCTGGGCGTCATCTCCTACAGCTCCATGTCTTTCCATAGCCTCACAATGCATAAGCATGACTGCTGGATTTCCCTGGAATGCCCAGGCAAGAAATCTTACCCAGTCTCAAAACATCGAAACATGTTAAACCGGTTCAAAATCATTCTGTTGGCCTGTGGGGTAGGATGCCTGAGATCGGGGGGAAAGACCTGGAAGCTGCGTCTTCGGTGACACTGCAGTTCACTCTGATGGTCCCGGCTCCTGCGTGGTGCTCTGGGGGGTCCTCGGCCCAGATGTGGCTCATTGGCCCAGATGTGGCTCATCACACCTTCAGGTGGGCAGCCCAGTGCTAGACACACCTGTCCTCCCCCTGGTCACTCTGACTGTTCCTGATGCTTGTCACTTCCACACAGAGCTGTAAAGCCCAGGAGAGGAACCCTGCTCATTCATCTGAGACCCGGGCCCCACTCACCTCTGCTGGCCCTGGGTGAGATCCTGCTTGTCTGGGCCTGCATCCCCTGAGTCAGGTGCAAACCTCAGCCCTGAGCAGGGGTGGGCACAGCCTGACCCCCTCCCTGCCTCATGGTCGCACCCCCAGGGCTGGCACGACATCAAGGTTCAGTTAAAAGGGGCCCCCAAAGCCCTCGCATGTGGCCCGGGGTCCGAGCCCCTCATTAGGCGGTGGCGGCTCTCACATACGGCCTTTAATGTGGTGCGATGGTATTTTTCAGGCTTCTTTTCAGAAGGAAAAAGTTAATAACGTGAAAGCTTTATTACCTCTCTCTTCCCCCTCCGAGACATGCCCTTTGGTAGTGTAACGCCGGGGCTAGTTAAGGCCGAAGCCCAGGGATTTCCTTCTCTCTGGGAACGGCTGTAATTACACACACGAGGGGCTGAGGCCGAAAGTGGCAACACACCAAGGTCTTAACCTCGGAGGCAGGAGGAGAGCGAGGTGTGAGCCGTCGTGGCCCAGCCTGCAAAGCAGAAACATATGGGGAATCCATTACCTGCTCTACAAAGGAGACGGCCTTGCTAATAAACGTATTTACTGGGTTAAATAAATACGCTGAGGGTTGTTAAAAGCCTGGCCCTGTGACTTCAAGTCACCAACATTTTTCACTTGTCAGAAAGGGGCTTTTGGAAGCTTTCAGGCGGCCTGCCTTCCTGCCCATGTTTACGCATCCACGGTGCCCTCAGCTCCTCCTGACCACGGAGTAAGAAAGGGGCTTTGTCTAGCAGCGTGGAGACCCGACGGGTGGGCAGGAGCCTACACACAGACTGTGTGCTGGGGGCCTCAGGAGCTGGTACAAAGTGGAGCCAGGGGGAAAAATACATCTTTACCCAGCCATGTGTCATCCAAGAAGACTCACTACAGAGTTTTCAAACACATTCTCCACGATGACACTGCAGTATTATAGAGCATACATTGCTATAACCTTTTAAAATATCATCGTAAAATACACACAACATCCAGTTTACCATTTTAAAGTGTCCGAGTCAGTTGCATTTGATACATTCCTAACATTGTACAATCGTCATACAATCTAGTTTCAAAACATCATCCTCTCAAAAGGAGAGCCTGTACACACAAGGTGGTCACCCTCTCTTTCTCTCTCTGCCCAGCCCTTGGCAGCTACTAATCTGCTTTCTGTCTCTATGGGTTTGGCTATTCCAAAATAGACCTTTTGTGTCTTTCACTTTCACCCAGCATAGTTTTCAAGGCCCCTCCATGCTGCGGTGTGTATCACACTTCCCTCTTTGTTATGGCTGAATACTACTCCATTGCACAGATATACCACATGTTGTTTGTTTATTCGTTAGTTGGATATTTGAGTTGTTTCCACCTTTTTAGTTATTGTGACTAAGCCTGTTGTGAACATTTCTAGACAAGTTTTTGTGTTTAATTCTTTTGGGTCGACACCTGGGAGTGGAATTGCTGGGTCATATAGTAATTCTATGTTTGGCTTATTAAGGACTCACCAAGCTGTTTGCTATGTCTTTTCATATTTGGTAGACAGTAGGGAAACACAGAAACATTTTTGCATTCAAAATATCAAATTCTGATAAGACCCTGACTAACAATCTTCTAAAGGTGGTAGACAGCTCACATTTGATGAGGATGTCCCAGGCCCCTAATCCTCATAGTCACCCAGTGTAGGGACTATTATTCTCACCCTACGGACAAAGGAGAAAACCAAGGGATTTATGGTCACACAGAGTACATGAATCAGGCATTTGCAGTCTGACCCTTCAGACCATGGGATGGATAATTTGGACTCTTTTCATCACCCCAGTCATTTGACAATGCACAAGCAATGGTGAGAGTTCCCAGAGCCCCAAGAAGGTCTCACATTTCCAGGGCCCCAAGAAGGTCTCAACAAGTGCTAAAGAATTTTCCCTAAATAATGCCACACAGCTCACGCCTGTAATCCCAGCACTTTGGGAGGCCGAGGCAGGTGGATCACGAGGTCAGGAGATCCAGACCGTCCTGGCTAACACGGCCAAACCCCATCTCCACTAAAAATACAAAAAATTAGCCGGGTGTGGTGGCAGGCGCCTGTAGTTACAGCTACTCGGGAGGCTGAGGCAGGAGAATAGCTTGAACCTGGGAGGCGGAGGTTGCAGCGAGCTGAGATCGCGCCACCATACTCCAGCCTGGGTGATAGAGAGAGACACCGTCTAAAAAATTAAAAAAAAAAAAAAAAATGCCACACAGCAGGTGAACTGAGGGCCTGATTGGCTTTGCATCCCAGGGGTCTGTAGGAAAAGGGACCGCAGATGTCTCCACCAGCCTGGGTCACTCAGGGAACCCATTGGCTTCTCACATCACACATGCACCCCCATGGACATTGGTGGGAGCATGGACATGGTGTTGAACATTTGTCCTTAACCAAAAGGGCCTCTTTTCCCCCAAAAGGGGAGATTACAACATTAAAATCCCATTCACTGGTTCTAGAAAAGGGTAAGCATGCATGTGTGCACACTGCCATGCTGCTCGTGGGTCTGTGACCTCACTTTCAGTCCCTTTCAAAGGTGGGAGTTCCTCTTGAGAATGGTCACTAAGTAAAGCATTGGGTCATCCTTCCATTTTCTTCTTCTGTTATTATTTTACCTTCCCATCTAGTTTTATTGTCATAATCCAGGTAATTTTCCTCAGCATCTTTATCCTAATTTTTTTCTCTTTAATTTATTTCTTTAGCTTCTTGGATGTCCACCACTTCACCCCCTCCTCCTTCCATTTGAGCAATGAAAAAAAGAACAAAACACTTTAAATTGAAGTTGTTCCATAAAATATGGGACATATTTCCCCTGAATGTCATAGAGATCACAACCTTTATTAAGCTATTACAGCTCCACTGTAATCTAGCCATATTGCGGTCCAAGTTGTAGATAATCAACGTTGCCATTAAAACAGTTAGTTTAGGAGGTTTTGGCAAACTGGATAGACTTAGGGAGACATAAAATTTGGTAAACTGCCTCCTATCCTTAGGCCCATGTCGGTGGGAAAGAAAACCTTCAACAGCCCAGGCCATTTGGGCTGGAAGCAACTTTCTGGCTTAGATCCACCCTCCTGTCTTCTCAGTGGGGTAAAACGAGTGAGTTTTCTGAAGTAAACATCTTCCTTGGGGAATAGAACAAGAAAAAAAGTAGAAAAAGTGTTTTCAGATAATGAACAGAAGTTTGCCATCAACTTGATGCATGTCAGATTCTCCAAAGATGAGCTATGTGCAGCAAACTCCCTTCTTTCAAGTCCTGTTTATGGTTGGTTAAATAAGCAGTGGTGTGATCTGTCACCTCTGCTCTCAAGCCGGTGAGTGGAGGGAGCAACAAGCCAATCTGATGTGGAATGATTTGGACAGTAAGTAAATAAATCCCACCTTGATAAGCGGGACTCTGCTAGCTCTCCCACGGGCCCTAAACATTTTGATTAAGGGCTGATGAGGGCTTCCCAGGGAGAGGCCAGAGACTCCTCGTGCCTGGAGGTCCCTGCAAACAGAACCATCCGTTGGTGATAGTTTAGGTGGAAGAGGGTAAGCGGGCAAAGGAGTGAACCAGGAGAACTATTTAGGTTTCTTCCACCCAGGAGTCTTGGAAACAATACTACATCAGAGCAAGTAACCCAACTTCAGAATATGGGTCAAGTATAGGACTTGCACCAAATTTCTGCTCGATGCATGGATGAAAAGATAGATGCATGGATGGAGGGAGGAAAGGAGCTTCAAGGTCGCTTTGCCCAAGCAATTTTCGTAAACCTAATTACATGACATATCTACTGTCCGAAAGGCAGATTACTGGAGCCGAACATATAAACGCAAAACCACCACATTACTGAGTAAGGAGTATCTCTTTCCTGTTTGGGGACTCTCCTGTGTCCTTGTCGGAAACTTTTTTTCAATGAGAGATGGAAATGTTTTATTTATGTTCAGCACTTTCTAGATTTATACCTATTTCCTAATAACTAGCCATTCTGAAACACTGCCCAAGAAGCCACTTCCTTTAAAATGCCCCAAACTGACAACTTACATTTATCCAGTGTTTTGAATTGTTCCAATCTCTTTTTCCATACCATATCTCATTCAAAGCTGAGAGATGTCCCTTGGCATACTGGTTATTGCCACATACAATTCACTAGACGGTCAGATGCCTTAAACTAGAATCTGAGTTCTACGCTTAATTCTATGGCCCTGGGCAGGTTATTTAACTGCTCTGTGCCTCAGTTTCTTTATCTGTACAATTGGGATGATAATAATACCTAACTTACGGCATTGTCCTGAGGCTTAAATGAGTCAAGCTATGTAAAGCATGTAGAAGAGTGAGGATTTGTGGTATACTTGCAGCTCACAGCAGATTGAAAGGATGATCAAGCAGACATGGCTGCTGCTTTTTGGCAGATGAAGGGGCTAGAGGTTCTTCAAGGCACACACTGTGAGGGGGCAGCCAACCTCAGGCTAGAGTCCAAGATGTCTTCTCTATCCCAGTCCAGTCCAGGGTTTTTCCACTGTGGTAAAGACAGAGAGCTCAGGCTTGGCTACTACCCATTATTGCTCAATGCTGAGTGGGCTAATTGTGGCCCAGGGTTATTACTGAAAATTCCAAGAGAGCTTTGCCTAAGAATGGGAATTGCAGCTGTCTCATGGGCCTGGAGCACAGGGCCCCAAAGACGGGTCTCCTGGAGCAACGCTTCAGGTAGACAAGCATCATCCGTGCTCCCTCTTCTTATTTCCCTGTTTGGATTTTGATGACAGCAATACTTTTGATTTCTTCCTTTTTCCTTTTTTCTCATTAGAAATGCACTTACTTTTCTTTTTAAAAAAATAATGTTTATGTTTCTTTAGATTATAATAGCAAGACATTTTAAAGTGTTGAAAATGTAGGAAACAGGTGAAAAACAAAATAAGAAAACTTTTTTAACTATCCAAAATGCTATCATTCAGAGATAATTGTTGTTATGGCTTTTTCTTTTCCTGTCTTTATTCTATGCAAGTGACAAGCTTATGTAAATTTTTCTCTTTTATATAATTTGGATCTTATGATTGGGGGATGGTTTCTATGACATGTTACAAGCATTTTGTTTGTTCACCTTTTCATTGCTTTGGGAGCAAATTCTACAAAAGCCAAATAAAATAGCAGAATGCAATGATTAAAAGCAACGACCTTTCAGGACCATTTAGGTTTGAGTCCTGGCTCTGGCACTTGTTAGCTGTGTGACCTTGGACAAGTTAGTTAACCTTACTGTGTCTCAGTTTCCTCCGTCTCAAAAAAAAAAAAAAAAGAAAGAAAGGGATAATGGTACACACCTCCTACGGGGCTGATGTGCTCGTAGAATTGAAGGAGTTAATGTTTGTAAAGTTTTTAGAATGGCTCTTGATACATAGTAAGCACTCAAAAACTGTTAGAAGCAGGAGCGGTTTAAGTTTGAATCTTGATGTTTTCATTTTGTGAGTCTGGACTTGAGCTACATTCCATATAGAATTTTTGGTTGCAAAAAGACAAACACAAACTTAACAAAGATATTGAGTAGGATACCTAGATTCCCTTGGGGAAGATTTTCAAATAGGAGAGACATTTGGATGATGACAATCACCATTTCCTGAATACCAACTGTGTACCAGATACTGTGGCTGCTTCAGGCACTCAATCGCAATAGTTTATACGTCCTCACGAGTCCCTGGGAAGTAGATACTAGGTTCTCCTTCTTGTATACATTAGGAAACTGGGTTTCAGAGAGATTAAATGATTTACCCAAATTCATACAGCTAAGGAAGTAGTGGAACCAAGAATCAAACCCAGGTAGAGTACTCAGTCATGCCGCTCTTTCAATCATTTCATACTGCAGCGTGCTCATTCTGAACCAGGCCAGGGGTTCTTTGCTTTTTCTTACTCCCAAATCATTCCTCTCCACCTTTCAGTTCTTGGCCTGTTAACTCCATTCACCCTCCCCATCTTAACTCAAGCATTGCTTCCTCAATAGTATCTTTTGTGAGTAAGAAAAAGCAAAGACTCTACAGAGAAAGAAATGCAAGATTATGAGAGACTGTCCAGTGCCGTGGGACATATCTGAAATGAGAGCTGGGGGAAGATGTGCTGAGCGGTGAGACTAAAGGAGCAGGCCATGTAAAGCTTTGCAGTCAATTAAGGACCTTTGACTTTCTCCTAAGGTCAGTGCAAGTCATAGAAAAATTGAAAAAAGGGAGATGACAAGGTTAGATTTCATTTCAGGGGTCACTCTGGTTTCAATGGGGAGAATACATTGGAATGAGTTGGGAGGAAAAGTAGGCACCAGTTCACCAATCAGGGGGCTATAGCAATAACCTAGGTTAGCAATAATGGTGGCTTGGACCAAGATATTGGTGAATACGAAGAGAAATGAACAGACTCAGGGGAGCCTGACAAGGTAAAATCTACAGAGCTTGGTGATGAGTTGGTTATGGGAAGGCGGGGGTTGTGAGGTGCTGAGAATGACTCCAGGACTTTTTTAACTAATTTAACTCAGATAATGGTGGTGCTATTCATTAACATAATGAATATTGGGGAGCATCAGATTTAAGAAGGGTGATCACCAGTTCAGTTTTGGGACATGTTAGGTTTAAGATGTCTTTAAGATAGCACCTCCACCACCCCACAAACAAAGATGTTAAACAGTAAGATACAGAGGTCTGTACAAGTGATGCCTGGGATGAAATTATGTCAGTGTGTCTCGCCTGTGTATGAAGATCAATGGACATTTGTCATTCTTTTGGCTGTCCCAAATTTGAACCTCCTCCTCATGTTTGGAGAATCCTTCATCTTACGAGGCAAAGCCCATCTCCCACTGTAGAAGCTAAAAAGACCATCTTTAGGGATGAGCTACAACAGTTTAGATCTAGGGCCACATCTCCCAGAACCTCTGCAATCCCATAAGCATGTGGTTTGGCTTGGCATTGAATTAGCTCGCTCCACAGTTCAGGCGCAAGTCTTCCCTCCATCTTATAACGAAATCAACCAAAGCTCAAGAGGTGGAAGAGGCTGCATGTTGTCTGCTAAGAACAAGCCATGAGGAGGAAGCAGGAGGACTGGTTCTCTTACACACTGGCCTAGTGGCTCTGGTGCAGTCTCGCATTGCTGCTCCTGCCACCCTTCCATGAGGTTGTGAACCTTGGGATGTCCAGGGCCCTCGCTGCCCCTAACAGTCTCTGATACATGCCGGCCCTTAGCAGCCAGAGCAATTACCTGGTGAATTCAGGCAGAAGAGTTATCTTACTGGGATGAGAACACAGATCTTATTTTCTGGCCCCAAATAACTGGGTTCATCCCCCTAGAGCTGTAAATATGCTACTCAAAATAGTGAAGAGCTGAAAGAAAACAAGCTCCTCAGCAGATTTACAACAAGGTCCCTTTTTTTTCTCATTAACAATAGGATTTTTTTTTTTTTTGAGACAGAGTCTGGCTCTGTCGTCCAGGCTGAAGTGCAGTGGTGCGATCTTGGCTCACTGCAACCTCTGCCTCCCGGGTTCAAGTGATTCTCCTGCCTCAGCCTTCTGAGTAGCAGGGATTATGGGTGCCCGCCACCACTCCCAGCTAATTTTTTCTATTTTCAGTAGAGACGGGGTTTCACCATGTTAACCAGGATGGTGACGATCTCTGGACCTCGTGATCTGCCTGCCTCGGCCTCCCAAAGTGCTGGGCGGGATGACAGGCGTAAGCCACCGCACCCGGCCAGGATTTCTTTATAATCCCTATTTTTCTTCAGTATGAACTTTGCTTCATTTTGTTTATATAGAATAAAGTAATAAAACGGTCCCGGGGTGGGGAGGTACAGTTGCCAACAGCTGGGACAAAACAGGAGCAATCTGGGTCCTGAAAGGTTTTGCCCAAATAATAGATAAGCACCGTCCGATAGAGCTCCCTGAGACAATAGCAAGGTCCCATCCTGAACTAGAATTTAGTAGCTCCTAACAGCATGTGGCAACCATGCATTTCAAATGTGGCCAGTACCACGAAAGGACAGACATGTTAATTTTTAATATACATTGCAATTTAAATAGCCACATATGTCTAGTGGCTACCACACAGGACAGGGCAGAAGACATCCACGGCCAAGTAGGCCTTACTTACCATGGCCGTGTCTTCTGTCAGAACAAGAAGCCCAAGGTAAATCTACATTTCACAAAGTCAATCATTCGGAGCTTACTTTCGGCGTGGGGGTTGAGGCAGAACTCACCCTTTCCCAGTGCCTGTGTGTGTTTATTAATTGTCTACATGATTGCCTTTGTAAAGGGAACTACCTCTCTGAAACCAGAATTAGGAGCTCTGAATTTGAAGCCATTTACTAGGCTCAAATTTATGTGGTGTGAAATCTGTTAGATCATTTGCTCATCAGTAGGTTGTCTAGAAAAAAGGCCCTTCTACAAAGGATTTTCAGGGTGAGGGTCACCAGTATAATCAGAAACATACCAAGCCTGGCCTCCAGCAAAAGAGTGTGTGCCTTCAAGTAAACTTTTAGTTTGTGAGGTGGCCTTTTGAAGGCCTTGCTATTTGTAACATTTCCTCTCTTAATACAAAAAAAGTGCAATTATTTTTCATTATTGTTCAACTTAAAAACCAAAAAGCAGAAGCCTCTAGTAGTTCACATTTGAAATTATAGAGTACACAAGACTGTCACCCTGGAAGGAAACCTTCAGACTTGATAGGCAGATGGGATGCAATAAGAGGGTTTGATTCCAGTTTGGATAAATGGTACAATAGTACTGACCAACCAACCCCACAGTCAGAGGCATAGCTGCTATTCATTACAGTTTACAAGAGGAAACCGTCCGTCATGGTTTGGAGATCAGCTCATTCATTCAACAAACACTGACCATGGGCTCTCCTACCCTGAGCTGGGACCTAGGGAAGTAAAGACGAAGAGGCAGCTGCGGGCCTCAGGGGGCTCACAGTTCCAGGGGAGGTCCCAGGGTAAACCAGAGGCATGCCATGCCGCAGCGGGCATTGCTTCTGAAACTCTGCTGATGGTAAGAATCATCTGAGGTGCATTTTGAAATGCAGATTTACAGGCCCTTCCCCCAAAATATTCTGATTTCACAGGTCTGTGGGAGGCCCTGAGAATAGGTATTTTTATACAGTACCCTTAGAAGATTTTTATTAAAAGGCAATTTAGAGAGGGTAACCATAGTGAACGTATCATCTTTTCATCCATAGGTCCTCCTCCTCACCCCAATCACTCCACTAAGACTGAGGAGACACCCTAGTCTCTCTCCCTCCCTTTATTCACATCACTAAAGCCAGCTGATTATACCTCCTCTCCTAAATATTCTTTGAATTCCTCCCTCATGACCTTACACCTGGGCTATTGCAACAGTCCCTAATTTCTCTCCCCAGAGTCTATTCTTCCGTCTCTGAGTTCATTCTCTGTAGAGTTATCAGTGTGCACTTCACAGACCATAAGGTTGACGTGTCTCATTCATGCTTAAAACCACTTTGCAGCTTCCACTGTCTGAGAAGCAAGGCATCCACGGACTTTGGTGGCCCAGCCCCTACCCTCCTGCCTAACTCACCTCCACGTCTCATGTCTTGAGTGTGGGTCTTACTGCTTCACCTTCAAGACTCACCGTCAATGCGGTTTCCATGAAGCCTTCCCAAATCCTGCCAGATTATGCCAGAGCAAAAGCCCAGAGAAGGAGAAGTATGACTTGAGACTAAAGACAAGCAAATGTTCCAGGGTGGCCAGACTGTAGGGATGGGGATGGTCACAGTGGGACATAATAAGGGAAGTAAAGGAAATCTGAGGCATAAGAGCGTGTAAGTCAGGTTGAGGAGGTTGGGTTTCATTTTGTGGAAATGAGGATGAAATCTGAATAAGAGGAGCTTCACCTCAAGGGAGAGGAATAGATAGTCCAAGTGGCATCTTGGTGTTACTATCTGCTTATTTGGTTTTGACTTCATATTTTGGAAAATGTAAGGAATATCCCAGGGTAGACAAAATAAGATAATGAAACCTCACAAATACTGCTTTATGACGAATTAGCTGGATCTGAAACATTCTGTTCCCTCATGAGGACACAGGGGCTCCTGATAACCTGTCTTGGCACTGACGATGCCCAGGTGGCTCTGGCCCTTCCCTTGGGTCTAACCACACTTGGCTCACACTTTCTTCCTGGGGATTCTGCTTGGTTCAGGAATCGCTGCCCAAGGAGAAAGGGGAGGAACATGCTTCGCCCTAGTGTGGGGCTCCTGACTCCACAGGAGGCTCCTGGCCAGATTGGCAAGCCCCACATGGGCACCCGTTCCTTCCATCCCATCATTTAGAGTGTTAAGTTCTAGCAGAGTTATGCGCAGACAGCACAAAAACTGGGCATTTCAGTGGAGTCGGAGGCCCGAATGCGCTGGAGAGAGGAGGCACACTGGGAGCTGAAGCCCTCAAGTGCTTGCCCCAGGGCTTGAAGGCATGGGCAGCCACTAAAGGGCTTGCACATGGGAGTGAGCAAAAGGGGCACCCTGCGGCTGAGTGGAGGGAGACTAGCCAGTGGGCTTGAGAACAGTGCACGTGAGAAGTGATGTCACTCATGCCAGTCGAGTGACCGAGGGCAGGCAGAGAGGGCCTGGGTGGAGGAGGGGTTTGAAGATGAACCCCCGGGGCCTCCCTTGCTGACGGCAGCCAAGAGGGAAGTCAGAGTCAGCAACCGCTCCTCCCATAAAACCTCTTCCCTTGCGACAACTCCATTAATGCTAACCACCTGGCACCTGCCATTTGGTGGCCTGATGTTGGCCAGGCCTGCTCAGGCACCTTTCATGGGACATTCCTCCCTCCTCGGCTTTCACAGGATAGCGGGATCCTGCCCATGGCGCTGGGAGATGAGAAGCAGGCCCTGGGGTGAGGAGGGGTCTGCTGGAGACACAGGCTTCCCTGGGGGCAGGGCCCAGGGCTTCAGTTCCCACCAAGCTCAGGGGCTCAGGCTGCTGGGGCAGTGCCGGGAGGTGTGAAGGCCACAGAAGGGGCCGGGGCTCCCCAGGCTTTTGGTTTATCTGCTCAGTCTCCTCCACGTGGGAGCCCAGAGAAGGCTGCAACTGCTGGCCACCCAATCTGCAACCACAGGTGCTTCACCAAAGGGCTGGAGAAGGTGCAGGGCCAGCACCACCTTCTGCCCACGCTATCAGAGGGGCCCAGCATGGGCACTGAGGCTGTCAGCTGTCAGGGGCACCGTCTCCTTTCAAGGACACGCTTCACCTCGGCAGAACATTTTTACACAACTATGTGGTCTCCAGTGTCTCAAAACAAGTAGGGAAGAGAAGAGGAAACTGGCGTCAGGTGGAGCTGAGTTCATGTCCTGACACTGGCCAAGTGCTCTTGGCTTAACATGGAACCTCTCTAATTCCTCAAAGGGCAGAGATGATAATGCCTATTTTGCTGAAGGTTATGATGTTTAAATGAGGTGCAAGTTGTAAAACATTTTGCAGAAGGCTACAGTGAGGAAGGGAGCTAGCACCTTCTAGTGTCAACCAGACACCAGTGGTTTCACACGCTATCTGTTTGTCTCCCAACAGCGTGAGGTTGTTCTTCTCATTCCCTATACTATCAATGAAGAACCACTCAGGGTTAAACGACTTGCCTCACATCACCCAGGCAGGAAGTGGCTGGAGATTTTGAATCTGGGATCGGCTTACTCTACACCATTTCACAAAGGTGAGCATGTTAATTACTACAGGGACCCCAGTCCTGGGGTTGGCCACAGAAGAATCCTAAGTGGAGAGGTGAGGCCTGTGAGGCCTCGGTGGACCTGGGTTCCCAGGGTGTGCTAAGCCCCCACCCACAGGGCAGCAGGGAGGCTTGGAGGGGGGTATTGGGTGTCTGTGGGAATCTTTGAGTTCACTGGTCACTTGGAACTGCTGCTCTTTGAGGGGTGATTTACATCTCTCTCTGCTGGGCCATTTGATCTCCAGCCTGAGGGCTGAGTGCATTAGTGCATCCATCCCTCCCCCACCCACAGGCGTCCCATTACCAGCCCGTGGCTAGTGTGGCCTGACCGGGCTGGACCTTGGGACGGGGCCTGACTTATGGCTGTACTGGGCAGGCAGAGGGCCCGAGCTGGGAGGAGGAAGGATGCTCATCAGTATTATTTCCAAGGAGGCAGAGCAGTGGAGCAAAAAGAACATGAGCTCTGAGTCACAGGTGTCAAAGTTCGCATCCCAGGCCCGTGATATGGACCAGCTGTGAGACTCTGGGACATTTTATGTAACTTCTCTGAGCCTCCATTTCCTGATTGGTAAAGTGGAGGTGGTATAGCCTACCTCGAAGAGATTTGGGGAGGGTAAAAGCAGATAATGAGTCCAGAGCTACCTGGGGTAGAAAGGGCACTCGATAAAATGTGCCTAGAATTTTTGTTATTTAGTCGGGAAAACTGGCCTCTGACAAAGCCCAGTCCCTAAACATCAGCCTGTGCTTCAGGTTTGTGCTGTTAAAATGAAATGGGGCTTCAGGGTCTTTTCTTCCAGGTGGCGACCTGCCAGCCCCAGTGCTTAGAACCGCACCAGCCAGCCAGGATGGGAGGAGGGGCTGCAGGGAGAACTCACGTCGGGGTCTGGAGAACTCCTGGTTCCAAGTCTGTCTCCCAGCTGCTGTACAACATAACCATCTGAGCCGAGGCACGGAGGCAGGAAGGTGGACAAGGAAGGAAAGAAGAGGAATCAGATGGAGCCCCTCAAACCTCAGGCTGGAGGGAGACTCTTCTGGTCTGAGCACTGGTCTCCCCATGTGAGAGTTCTCAACAATCAGCATTTATTTAATATCCATGTGAGTAATTTACAGGAGCACAACTTCATCAAGGAAAGCCGGAAAACTGGCAGGGAAACCGCCTGGGAAGTTAGTACTTTTTTTTTTTTTTAAAAAAAAAAAAAAAAAGGGGGAAAAAAGGGCCAAGCATGGTGACTCACACCTGTAATCCCAGCACTTTGGGAGGCTGAGGCAGGTGGATCACGAGGTCAGGAGATCGAGACCATCCTGGCTAACACGGTGAAACCCCATCTCTACTAAAAATACAAAAAATTAGCCGGGCGTGGTGGTGGGCGCCTGTAGTCCCAGCTACTCGGGAGGCTGAGGCAGGAGAATGGCACGAACCCGGGAGGTGGAGCTTAGTGAGCCGAGATCGTGCCACTGCACTCCAGGCTGGGCAACAGAGCGGGACTCCATCTCAAAAATAAATAAATAAATAAATAAAAGGCTGAGTACAGTGGTTCATGCCTGTAATCCCAACACTTGGGGAGGTTGAGGCAAGCGGATCACCTGAGGTCAGGAATTTGAGACCAGCCTGGACAACATAGTGAAAGCCTATCTCTACTAAAAGTACAAAAAAATTAGCCATGTGTGGTGGCACACACCTGTCGTCCCAGCTACCGAGGAGGCTGAGGCAGGTGAATCACTTGAACTTGGGAGGTGGAGGTTGCAGTGAGCTGAGATCGTGCTACTGCACTCCAGCCTGGGTGACAGAGTGAGACTTCATCTCAAAAAAAAGGGAAAAAGCAAAAGCATTAACACCTCTGGCAAAGTAGGTACCATGAAACTACCACAAACAATCACATCAGGGCCCACTGAATTGGGTGAGAGAGAATGGGGCCCTTCTACCCATTTGGCGAACATTAGAAGACACTCGTCTCTGCAGGAGGAACCTGCTCCCACCTGCACCTCCCTGGCCAGGCACTGGGACAGGGCACACAGCACAAGACAGCACATCGGCCCTGAGTTGAGTCCCTGTTCCACTCGTTCACAGCCGGGCATGTGTCAAAACCTGAGCTGGCCCTCAACTCCCTCTCACCAGAGGTGAGACAGGGCTGGAGCATCCCTCCTGGCCCTTCCAGGAGGGACGGTCCAGCTCTCTGTGCTTTCCCATGAGTTGCTGATGTCTCTATGTCTCCTTCTATGTGGTGAGTCCTTGGAGATGACAGAGTGAAGCAGGGATCCAGCCCTGCCGTCAAGGACTAGCAGAGTGGCCTGCACAAGGACAGTGCTTGGTGAGGACAGAAGTGAATGGGGAACCGAGCCTGGAGAGACAGAGCTAAAATAGAAAGAAGAGAGAGAGAATAGCATGAGAGAGGTGAATTCACCTCCTACGTGGGCACAAGAAGGTGACACCATGCTCCGAGGGGCAGGATGGAAAGAGAGAGGCTGCGGTGACCTGTGGGAAGCTGCCAGGTATGGCTCTGCAGCCACTGCTCAGGGCCCACAAGTGCCAGCATCTCCCAGGAAAGATGAGGTGTTTGCCTAAAAATCAGGTGGTCAGAAACTGGGATGGGGTTAGGAGAACCACTGTTCTTCATGAGTTGAAAACAAAACATTGAGAAGAAGGACAGAATCAGAGCCACAGAGACCCTGATGCGCTGGAACTAGCAAGGTAAACTTTCACAGGGTAAGCACAGATTTCAGATGAAGAAGGTAATTCTTGTTCAAGAACAGGATAGCCTAATAGCTGGGAAGGTGGGTACTTAGAGTGGGACAGCTAGGCTTCTGTTAAGCCTTGGCAGCTGCCCATACTTAAAGCCACTGAAGGCTGCATTAATTGAAGGAGAAGGTCCAAGTGTGGGAAGGTGAGGACCCTGCTCTATCCCACACCAGCCAGACCCTACTGACTACTTAAAGCATTGGGTCGGTCCTGGCTTCCACCTTTTATCCATTTGAATATAATCAAAGAATAGAGACCAAGAGGATGAGAGTCTTTAAGTCATGTTAAAGGGGCAGAGTTGAAGGGGTGCTGGCTTTTTGGTCTGGAGAAGAGAAGCCCAGATGGACATATTTCTGAAGGACTTCATGGAGCACTGAGAGACTTATCTGATCTGGGGAGTGGGGGATGAGGCACCGTGGAGGAAGACAGGAGTCCCTGGTGTTAGAGTCAGCCCAGCTGTGGAATCGTGGACTCACACAAAGTGAGCCTCTCATCCCTGGAAGTGTGCGCTCAGGAGGTGCCTGCACCGCTTGGAGGCTGGAAAGGGTGTGTTGCATGGCGTCTAGGGTTCTCGCCCTCGTTTTTCTTCTGGGTCTGTGAGATTCCAAGTTTATGTGAACTTGGCCAGTGGTGCAACCATACATGGCAGCAATACAAGACGAGCCTCTCCAGATTAGGGAAACGTCGGCTGCCGGGGTCTCCCTGGGGACAACATGGACTGTGCATGTCCGGTAAATCCAGGGTGCTGATCCTTCGATTTCCACCAGCGGTGATGTCACTGTGGAAACACGAGCATTCCGGCCCACACCTTTCCAGGTCACTGAGCTGTCCCTGCAGCAGGAAGAAGCATTTCCTGGCCCTGGTCTCCTCTCAGGGGTCCCTGGCCGGGTATCCTGTTTCTGCTCTGCCAGGGCATCCTGTGGTGGTCCCCGGGGCTGCTTGGGCCTAGCAGGGGGCTGCTCAGCTTCTGAACCCTGGTGCTGGCCACAGAAACAGTGGTGCTTGGAAAAGCTGGGGAGCCAGGGAAGTGGGAGCACAGCGCTGAGGACAACCTGGGGTGCAG
>NW_012115211.1:4623045-4625980 GCF_000951035.1 Colobus angolensis palliatus | reverse complement strand
GAGAGAGAATAGCATGAGAGAGGTGAATTCACCTCCTACGTGGGCACAAGAAGGTGACACCATGCTCCGAGGGGCAGGATGGAAAGAGAGAGGCTGCGGTGACCTGTGGGAAGCTGCCAGGTATGGCTCTGCAGCCACTGCTCAGGGCCCACAAGTGCCGGCATCTCCCAGGAAAGATGAGGTGTTTGCCTAAAAATCAGGTGGTCAGAAACTGGGATGGGGTTAGGAGAACCACTGTTCTTCATGAGTTGAAAACAAAACATTGAGAAGAAGGACAGAATCAGAGCCACAGAGACCCTGATGCGCTGGAACTAGCAAGGTAAACTTTCACAGGGTAAGCACAGATTTCAGATGAAGAAGGTAATTCTTGTTCAAGAACAGGATAGCCTAATAGCTGGGAAGGTGGGTACTTAGAGTGGGACAGCTAGGCTTCTGTTAAGCCTTGGCAGCTGCCCATACTTAAAGCCACTGAAGGCTGCATTAATTGAAGGAGAAGGTCCAAGTGTGGGAAGGTGAGGACCCTGCTCTATCCCACACCAGCCAGACCCTACTGACTACTTAAAGCATTGGGTCGGTCCTGGCTTCCACCTTTTATCCATTTGAATATAATCAAAGAATAGAGACCAAGAGGATGAGAGTCTTTAAGTCATGTTAAAGGGGCAGAGTTGAAGGGGTGCTGGCTTTTTGGTCTGGAGAAGAGAAGCCCAGATGGACATATTTCTGAAGGACTTCATGGAGCACTGAGAGACTTATCTGATCTGGGGAGTGGGGGATGAGGCACCGTGGAGGAAGACAGGAGTCCCTGGTGTTAGAGTCAGCCCAGCTGTGGAATCGTGGACTCACACAAAGTGAGCCTCTCATCCCTGGAAGTGTGCGCTCAGGAGGTGCCTGCACCGCTTGGAGGCTGGAAAGGGTGTGTTGCATGGCGTCTAGGGTTCTCGCCCTCGTTTTTCTTCTGGGTCTGTGAGATTCCAAGTTTATGTGAACTTGGCCAGTGGTGCAACCATACATGGCAGCAATACAAGACGAGCCTCTCCAGATTAGGGAAACGTCGGCTGCCGGGGTCTCCCTGGGGACAACATGGACTGTGCATGTCGGGTAAATCCAGGGTGCTGATCCTTCGATTTCCACCAGCGGTGATGTCACTGTGGAAACACGAGCATTCCGGCCCACACCTTTCCAGGTCACTGAGCTGTCCCTGCAGCAGGAAGAAGCATTTCCTGGCCCTGGTCTCCTCTCAGGGGTCCCTGGCCGGGTATCCTGTTTCTGCTCTGCCAGGGCATCCTGTGGTGGTCCCCGGGGCTGCTTGGGCCTAGCAGGGGGCTGCTCAGCTTCTGAACCCTGGTGCTGGCCACAGAAACAGTGGTGCTTGGAAAAGCTGGGGAGCCAGGGAAGTGGGAGCACAGCGCTGAGGACAACCTGGGGTGCAGCGCTTCTGGAAACAGTAGGAGGTACAGCCCATACTCCAAAGATGAGCAGGGCACAGGGTGTGGCGTGGGATTCCAGAGAAGGTCACCTGCCCTCTTGTCACCACCCTCCTTCCTCCTCAGCTACTTCTTTTATAAAAGCCCCCAACCCCTTTTTTGAGACAGGGTCTCACTCTATTGCCCAGGCTGGAGTGCAATGGTGCCATCTCGGCTCACGGCAACCTCTGCCACTGGGGTTTGAGTGATCCTCCCACCTCAGCCTCCTGGGTAGCTGGGACTACAGGTGCACACCACCATGCCCGGCTAAAAAGCCCTTTCCTGGTGAGTTCAATGCTGCCTGGGAAACTTCCCCCAGCACTCCTCTGTGACAGGCCACACGATCCTGTGGAGGTCCCTACAGGGCAGCTGGTGACACAGGCTCTCTCAGAAGCACTCTGGAGTCTGTGGAGGTGGCTCAGTTCCTGGGCCAGGGAAGGGTGTCTCTCCCTAGATGGAGAAACAGACAGGTGTCTGCAAGCAGCAGCGGGAAGCTGAATGGACTGCACCGGGTTGGCCTTGTCAACACTGGAGTCCCTTTCTGAAGGAAGAACTGGTGTTCTGTTAGCGCTGAGTTCAGGGAGTTTAGCACCTGAGGACATGATGTGTGGTCTGACTGGCCACAGGCCTTGAACTGACCAAAATTATAAAACACACACACATACACACACACACACACACACAAATGCCCTAAAAGTGGGTAACAGTGTTCAGATCATTTTGTTCAGTGGGGAAAGTGAAGCACTGGTCAAGGTAGCTTTTCCATTCTCTACATTCTCTAGGCTCGAAAGCCCATTTCTTTTTCTTCCTTCCTTCCCTTTCCCTTTCCATTTTTCTTTCCCTTTCCCTTCCTCCCTCTCTCTCTCTCTGTCTCTTTCTCTCTTTCTTTCTTTTCTGTTGCCCAGGCTAGAGTGCAGTGGCGTGATCTCAGCTCACTGCAACCTCTGCCTCCCAGATTCAAGTGATCCTCCTGCCTCAGCCTCCCAAGTAGCCAGGACCACAGGCATACACCACCACGCCTGGATAATTTTGGTATTTTTTGTAGAGATAGAGTCTTGTCATGTTGCTCATGCTGGTCTCAAGCTCCTGAACTCAAGCGATCCTTCCGTCTCAGCCTCCTAAAGTGCTGAGATTACAGGTGTGAACCACTGCATTTGACATTAGAGCCCATTTCAATGGCTCCAGGTCTCCATGACGTCAAAGTCATTCCTGTCTGTTCCCAGAGATGGAGTTGCCTTCCCCGTCACCTTCCCCGCAGCAGCATCCAGCTTGTCCCAGATGGCACAGGGCTCGTCTTTCTTCACTTCCCACCAGCACTAGCCCCCAGGATGGCTCCCGGCGCCGAACGTGCAGTTGCTCCTGGGTGTTCTATTTGCCACCTAGCGGGTATTTTCAGGTCAGAAGGACTGCCTTAAAATTCCAAGTCCCAGAAGAAGCCAGGGTGCTGGTCTAGCTAACCACCACCTGGCAAG
>NW_012115211.1:4621857-4622200 GCF_000951035.1 Colobus angolensis palliatus | reverse complement strand
ACCTAGCGGGTATTTTCAGGTCAGAAGGACTGCCTTAAAATTCCAAGTCCCAGAAGAAGCCAGGGTGCTGGTCTAGCTAACCACCACCTGGCAAGGGGCCTAGCACACAGGAGTTTTTCAGCAACAGTTTTAATGAGATATGATTTATACCCCATACAGTTCACCATTTCAAGTGTACAACTCAACAGTTTTTAGTGAATTCACAGATACTGTATCTGACCTGAAAATGCCCACTAGGTGGCACATACGACACCCAGGAGCTATCGCACCCTCAGCCTGAGAGCCGTCCCGGGGCTAGTGCTGGTGGGAAGTGAAGAAAGACGAGCCCTGCCCATCCAGGACA
>NW_012115211.1:4620691-4621075 GCF_000951035.1 Colobus angolensis palliatus | reverse complement strand
CCCTGCCCCTAGCCCCTGAAACTTCTATTTTAAGTTTGACCACAGTACCTCCTGTAATCAGAATCTGCAATATGTGTCCTTTTGTGTCTGTCCTACTTCACATAGCACAATGACCTCAAGGTTCGCCTGTGTTGTAGCCTGCATCAGAATTTAATTCCTGTTTAAGGCTGAATATTATTCCACTGTATAAATATACCACATTTTGTTTATTCATTCACCCATTAATGGACATTTGGGTTGTTTCCATATTTTGGCTATTGTGAATAAAGGCGTGAACATCAGTGGACATGTATCTGTTTGAGTCTCTGCTTTCAATTCATTTGGTTAGAGATCCAGAAATGGAATTGCTGAATACACACTAGAGTTTTAAAAAATATTTACTGG
>NW_012115211.1:4584075-4620346 GCF_000951035.1 Colobus angolensis palliatus | reverse complement strand
AAAAAAAAAAAAAATCGGAATGACCGAGTGAATGGCAGTTGACAGTTGAGTGGGGGCCAGATCAGAGTCTCGAATGCCACATTTGAGCTGGGACTCTAGCAGCTGAGGGCCGCTTGTCTCATGCTGTCTTATAAAGTCCAGTGACAACCACGTGAAGGCCAGAGCCCAGGACATGGAAATATGCAAAGGAGTTTCCAGTTGTGCTAGTCCCCTTGTCAACAACTCCTCATCGGCAGCCACCGTGGCCCTGCTGAGCAGCACATGCAAAATGCACCCCAGAAAGGAGGTGAAGTGGCATGGCTGACAGTTCAAAGAATGTCAAGCAATGGCCATTGTTCTTGAAGAGAAGGGCAAATTTCACTTTTCCTGTTTCTCTTGTGACGTTATGGAATTCAAACAAGCTCGTGATTTTCAGCCCCACACTCTGTACTACAGTTTCCAGCACAGACTGAGGACAGAGTCATTAATTCATTCCGAAACGATGTATCAAGTGTCTTTTTTTCCTTTTTCTCTTTTGAGACAGGGTCTCACTCCATCACCCGGGCTGATGGGCAGTGGCATGATCACAGCTCACTTCAGCCTTGACTTCCCGGGCTCAGGTGATTCTCCCACCTCAGCCCTGCTGGGACTACAGGTGTGGGCAACCACACTCACACCCCCAGCTAATTCTTTGTAGAGATGGGTTTTCACCATGTTGCCCAGGCTGATTGTCCGCCTTCCATGGCCTCCCAAAGTGCTAGGATTATAGGCATGAACCACCGCACCTGGCCCTCAAGTGTCTATCTCATGCCAGGAGTTGGCTGACCATGGCTGCCCTGGCAAATAACTCAGTTGAATCCAGGCAGGTCAGCCCCTACCACCAAGTCGTGGGACTGCATGGAATCCGACAGTGTGATGCTGGGAGGTAGCAGTGGGTAGCAAGAGCATAAGATTTGCCGCCAAAGAAACCAGGGATCCAGTCATCACTTGCCACTCAGTGCTGTGGATGCTGGTTATCTAACCTCTTTGAACCTTATCGTCTTCATCTGTAAATGTCCACACCAATACCTTCCATACCGACCAATATCTACTAGCAGTGGATATGTGTTGTTTGGCCACCCAGTCTCCACACCCTTTTCCTCTAACCACAGCTCTCCAAATCCCTTTCAGGGACCATCTTCCAGCCTCATTCTTTTAGTTTCCAGTGGGGCTCCCAGCTCTACAAACAGAGTGAGCATCTGACCTAAGTCTGGCCAATTGCACACCAAATTCCCTCAGCCAGAGTGATTGATCATGACTGGGCATATGATCCAACTCTTCAAACTGTCATAGTATATCCTGGGTCTTCTACGAGAGCAGCTCTCAGTTTTTGCTGGACTCAAAAGTTCTGAGCCTGAGACTTAGAATGAAGCCAACACAGAGAGCAGTGGACTAGGGAATCCAGAAGGCAGCAAAACCAAGCTACATTGTCACCATGTGATACCCTGGAGTAAATGCCATCTGAGGCCTGAGTCTGGGCTTCTCCATTATGTGAGCAAATACATTCCCTTTTTTGCCTAAGACAGAGTTGAAGTTTCTGTCATTTGTAATCAGAAGGTCCCTAGACTGATGCAAATCAAAGTCTCTCATTTACTCTTCATACCAACTTAGTGAAGCAGGAATTGCTCAGAGGGTCTGTCTGAGAATTTTTTTTGGTCATGGTGCATGCTAGCAAAGCGGATTAGTTGACACACACCTGCTTAATTATGCCAGCATTCCTATCTCTAGATACTAACTTCTACTCATCATTCAAGTCTCACCATTGTCACCTCTACCTAGAAGCCTTCCCTGAACCCCCAGGCTGGGCCAGGAGCTCTGGGTCCTCTGTGTTCGTTCTGTCACTGCACTTGTGACTCTTACTTGCACCCTCTCTCCCATCTTCTCCCATGCACTAGGGATAAAGGGGCCTGGTGTTCATTTCTTCATTTATGTGTGCATGGCACCCAGTCCAGTGCTTTGCAAGCAGATTCCATGAAGAGTAAATGACTAATGAATGAATAAATTTGGTGAGAAAAATGCACATGCCTGGACGTGAGATTCACACGAACGCATCATCACATATTTACGTAATGTGTATGCTGCAGAGACCTTTAGTTGCCTCCTCAACATCCGACTTTCCATTCTGGCTTAGACACAGAACCCCAATCTTCCCAGACTTAAAAAAACAAAATGAAACCCCCTACATATTCTAGCCTCTCTTGAGGAGATGTGGCCCCAAGTTCTAGCTAATGAGCTGTATGTAGAAGTTGTATCAGACTTCTGGGAAGACTTTTTAAAAGGAAGACAACCAGAAAGGGAGCTCCTTTTTGGCTTCCTCTTTTTTCCTCTTTTCTGCTGTCCTTAATGCAGATGTGACGGCTTGTGCTCCAGCAGCAAGCGAGATCATGCGGCACCTCTGAGGATGGACCTCATGAGCTAAGCATGGAAAAGTGGAAAGCCAGAAGGAGCTGGGATCTCTGATGATGAAGGGCTGACGTTACTAGCTCCCAGCTCCAGACTGCCTTCCTCTACACCTTCTTTTTCTTTTTGTTTATACCCTATCTGAAAACTCCCAAATACACCTTTTATATATCAAGAAGAAAATAAATCCTTTGTATTTGAGCCACCATATTTTGAGTGCACTGCTGTATGTAATTGAACTTAATCCTAACTGCTGTGTCACTAAATGCTATATTAATATTCACTGATAATATTTCTCTATTTTATTCTAATCATAAAATGAAATTTTTAAACCCAACATTTGGAACAGTGCATATGTGCCAGATATTGTGGCAGCATACAGCTGGAGACACATATACAGGGAAGAAGACATTTTACAACTGGTTAAAGTACATGTGGCAGTTCATCACTTTCTATGGGAAAAAATATTATTTTACTCATTTTATGATATTAGAGGTTGTTCATGTTAAAGTAGAATTCAAGCTTATTTTTTTTTATTTTTAATTCCAGCTTCACCCCGCATCATCATGCTGCCTCAACAGCAGCAGGGAGGGCTGTGGGTGATCAGGGATTCCTCCCTGTCTTCCTGCCACAGAACCTGAGTAGATCAAAAGGCCAAGAGCATGAGGAGACTTTGCTCCTTCAGAACAGCTCCTCGGCTCCCTGAAATGAATGATCAGCTTTAACAGACTTTTCCCCCCAGCTCACATTCCCCATGGTTGGTGAGGCAGAAAATTCACAAGAACAAAGCTCTTGCCCTAGAAAGATCTTCTTTTCAATTTAGGGTCAATTCCACTTTGGGGGCTTCCAGAAGAGTCACCTTTAAATTAAGAAAAGAGAAAAAGAAGCTGTTGCATATAAGCCAGGGAAAACCACACACGAATGTGAACAGCACCCGCGTCCCACCCAGCAGCGCATATTTTTTGTGGGAAACGTATATAAAGCCCCGTAAGCCTCCAAAGAGGTGGGAGGCGGGTGGGGAGGGGCAGAAAGATGCTGGAGTCCAAAAAACTGGATTCATTTTTCTACCAGCTGTGAGTAGGGCAACTTTTAAGGGCCTCATCTTGTCCTTCTGAAAAATGGGCAAGCAGCCTGCACCCTGCCTTCCTCACAGAGCCATTGTGAGGTCAAGAAGAGATGGCATTTGGTGAAGGGTCTGTGTCCTCCCCTGCCCCCCAGGACAGCTGACCGTGTCACTCCAGCCTGAACATGTGGTAGCATCCTGCTCTAGAATCTACCTGGGATCACCTTCTCCTCCCAGCCTTTCAGGACATATCGACACGTACTTGGGTTAATGAAAGTCAACATTCTTTACATTTCACCCCTCACGAAGTATCAGGAAGCTAGGCTCCATGTGATCTGGCTTGGTCTGACTCAGCTGGGAAGCCATCGCTGAACCCTTGTTCTATCGGTCTGTGGACAAGATTCAGTGTCTTGAGCACTGTGGGATCAGCTGTCCCTCTGAGCGGAGTCAGAGGGTGAGTGGTTATGATATGAAACACCACTTACCCTCCCGTGAATGGTGTTCAGCCTCCGGGGCCCAGGACGGGGAACAAGGGCAGACCAGCCTGCACTGTGCATCCAGGGGCCAGGTCAAGGTGATCAAGTTTCTCTCTCCAGTCACAAACTCCATCACCCCTGGCTCCAGGGTAATAAACTCAATCTCAGGGCTTCAGCTATAACACGGTTCATTTCTGGGCCAAATCTCTGAAGCTGAAGGGTTTATTTTTAAGGACAAGCAAGCAGTTTGCTGTTTTCAGCTTTTCTCATCAGAAATAGTGCAATTCAGCTCGATCTGCATTGGAAGCATAATTTATCATCTCACACAGATGGTTGCTAAGGGTGGGGAGGAGGTTTACTTTTCATTTTACTTCAGCAAATATTTCCTGAGCCCCTATGTGTGCCACGCACAGAGCAAAGCACTGGGGATGTACAGATGAGTAAGACAAGCTCCTGATCCTCGAGACACTCCTAGTCCAGGTGGGAGACAAAGCTACAACCCCAGATTTGACATCAGACAGTCCTACTTTGGAATCTTGGCTCTGCCATTTGCTATTGGAGTCACCTTGGGAAAATCACCTCACCTCTTTCTAGCTAAAGGTTTGTCAGCTTTGTTGATCTTCTCAACATACCAACCTTTGGTTCTGTTGATTTTCTCAACTGTTTTTCTATTCTCTATTGCATTAATGTTTGCTCTAATCTTTATTATTTCCTTCCTTCTGCTTGCTTTGGGTTTAGTTTGTTCTTTTTCTTTCCCCCAGTGCTTTAAGGCGGAAGGTTAGGTTATTGATTTGGGATCTCTCTTCCTTTGTAATATAGTCATTCATAGCTATACATTTCCCTCTAAGCACTGCTTTACCTACTTCCCATAAGATTTCCTATGTTGTGTTTCCCTTTTCATTTATCTCAAAGTATTTCCTAATTTCCCTTGTGATTTCTTCTTTGACTCACTGGTTGTTTAGTAGTATGCTGTTAGTTTTCACATATTTGTAAATTTCCCAAAGTTCTTTCTGTTATTGACTTCTATACATAGGATCTATCTGGAGAATGTTCCATGTACACTTGGGAACGATGTGTGTTCTGCCGCTCTTGGGTGGTGTGTTCTATAGATGTCTGTTAGGTCTAGTCAGTCCATGGAGTTGGTCACGTCTTCTCTTTTCTTACTGATCTTCCATCTGGTTGTTCTATCCATTATTGAAAGCAGTGTATTGAAGTCTCCAAGTATTACTGTTCAATTGTTACCTCATCTCTTTGAATCTGTTTCCATCAAGTAAAATAAATATTCCTGACTTGCATAGGAGATGAAGAGCGCAAAGCCCCGAGGCACAGCCTTCCACCTGTGGGTGTTGCTACTGTGTCTCAGAATGAATTGACGAGAGTGCAGGACAGTGGTGGTGAGGAGATTTCCTTCTAAAGTAACCAGGTTGTCCTGGCTTAAGCCAGCATTACTTCAAGCCTGAAAAATACAAACCCTGCTTAAAGAGAAAGACAAGGCTTAGAACCTGTCTACTTCTGTGGCCTAATTTTCAGGATGTGCAGATCTCCTGCCCAAAAAAGAAAAATTAACTAGCTAACAAATCAAAACTTCTCACCCTAATTATGTTGGCTGGTGTCTAAAATCCCTTCACAAAAGTTTCTTGTGGTAATTTACCTGTCCACTCATCTAAACTTCCTTCCAACTCAACAAACATTTACCAAATCACCTTTTCTCAGCCAGCTCTGCCCCAGGTACCGAGGATACTGAAACCAGACCTATCCTAAACACCCTACTCTATCCAGAAAGAGACACTGAGGGAAATTTTATTCTGTATTTGTTATTTATTATTTAAGCAGTTAAATAAAATATCGGAAGATAAACACTCGAACAAAAGAAGGAACAAAAGGTTCTGAGGATACAGAAGAGGGAAGTGACCTGCCTGGTAGGAGCACGAGCAGGGTAAAGATGGCCTCCCCGAAGAATGTCAACTGAAAAGGAGCCGCCAACAGTGGCTTGAGTTCCACAACCCTCTCTGCCCCTGCCGATCTCCTCAGGTGGGAGGGGGCCCCGGGGAGGAAAAGGAGGAAAACAAGAGGATGTTACACAAAGTGAGTCATCCAGCCTCAAATAACCAAGAGCTGCAAAGGCAGAAAGTTCTTGACTTGGAAGTTTGCCAATTCCGATGCTGTAAAAATAACCATGATGAATTCACATATTTCTGTGCAAGTGTCGGTCCACCATAACACTGAATACTCAGTCACAGCAAACTGGAGCTTTGGGCCCATATGCTCAAAATCAGGCTCAGGCTTTGGTCAAGGTTTTCTTGAAGAAGCCAAAACCTGTATTTTCCCATTGAAAGTCATCCTGGTCTTCCATCCTGTCCTGGATAGGACCATGGAATAGTGATTCCTGCTCAGGGTTAAAAGTCACTAGGTGTTTTTCTGTTTTGGGTCTCAGCATCCACATAGGAACTTTCATTTCTTCCAGGTTAGGTTGATAGACCCTCCCCATTTTATGAAAAGCTAATCATAATATTTATTGTACACCCACTGTGCACACTGTAGGGAGAAAAAAAGAAACCCACCCAGAAACCCTTCACCAAAGCAGAATTTAACCCACCTGGAAACACAGAGGGGGAAAAAAAGTCATATAGTAGTTTTTAAAAATTAAGAGCTGCAGGCTGGGCACAGCGACTCACACCTGTAATCCCAACACTTTGAGAGGCCAAGGCAGGAGAATCACTTGAGCCCCCAGGAGTTTGAGACCAGCCTGGGCAACATAGAGAGACCCTGTCTCTACCAAAAATTTTAAAAATTAGTCTGGGTGTGGTGGCATGCACCTGTAGTCCTAGCTACTTGGGAGGCTGTGGTGGGAGGGTCACTTGAGCCCAGGAAGTCCAGGCTGCAATGAGCCATGATCTCACCACTGTACTCCAGTCTGAGCAACAGAGTGAGATACCATCTCAAAAAAAAAAAAAAAGAAAAAGAAAAAGAAAAATGAAAAAAATTAAAAGCTGCATTATAAAGTATAATGATGAGACAAAGGCTGATGTACTAGAAGGCTTTCCTAGAGAGAGAGCAACAGAGCAGAAACACACAGGCTCTGGGGCCTAAAAAACTCAACCTAGGGCCAGGCATGGTAGCTCACACCTGTAATCCCAATACTTTGGGAAGCTGAGGAGGATGGATCACCTGAGGTCAGGAATTCGAGACCAGCCTGGCCAACATAGTGAAACCCCATCTCTACTGAAAATACAAAAAATTAGCTGGGCATGGTGGCACATGACTGTAATCCCAGCTACTCGGGAGGCTGAGGCAGGAGAACAGTTTGAACCCGGGAGGCAGAGGTTGCAGTGAGCCGAGATCATGCCATTGTACTTTAGCCTGGGCAACAAGAGCAAAACTCCATCTCAAAAACAAAACAAAACAAAACAAAACAAAACAAAACAAAACAAAAAAAACCCCTCAACCTGGGGTTCTTAGACTTAACTACTCTGGGCCTTGGCTTCCTTATCTGCAAAAAATGATAGCATTGGCTCTTACATGAAACAAAATACAAAATATCTGGCTTGTGGCTGGTACTCAAAAGCATGATGTTCTCATGCCCCCACAAGGGAGGTGGCAGTGACTCAGGTCCCTAAGGATGGGTGAAATTTCAACAGGCAGGAGAAGGCAGGGAGGTCTTTGAGCAGCAGCAGGACTGAGCAGGGAGTAGTGGACAAGTGCCAGGATTCTAATTCAGGCTCTACTGCTTCCTAGTCACGTGATCTTCAGCAAATCACTAATTTCTTGGTGCATCAGTTTCCTTATCTATGAAAATGGGAACACCAGTAAAATTTGTCTTCTGGGGTTGGTGTAAGGATTGAGTTAGGATGGGTAAACACTTAGAACAGTACCTGATATAGCAAAGGGTAATAAATTTTATCCATTGTTACACATGGAGGGGAGTAAGGAGTCCAGATTTGATATGAACTGAGGAATATGGGAAATAGGAACAGGAAGGCTGGGACTAGATTTTAGAGGGTCCTAAGTGCCCAGATTAGTCGGGACTTAAACACAGTCAAGGCCCATCACAGGCTCTTGAATGGGGGTTGACATGGATTAATAACAAATCTTAAATGGTAGAGGCCAAATGGGCTCCTGTCATAGGGATAAATTATACCAGAAGAGGCTGCTCTTGAACAGTGACTCAAGTCTTCTCCTGCTCCCACCCAAGAAGCTATTTTTTGGAGAAAAGCAGAAGGCAGAAGGACAGATCACGTCTGGCTGTTTTTCTACTTAGTATCTCTTAATCCAAAATCCCAAATCTCCCTGTTTGGCTAGCGGGGAGATTGTGGAAGACTATCATTTGGGATGTCCAACCATCACTTATGCTTTTCAAATAAGCAGCCATGAGCTACTACTTGAAGTGATGAGGTTCATTATTTGGTCTAAGCCCACACATCCTGCCCTCACCTCCCACCCAAACCCACCCCCAAGCAGGCAAAGTCAGTTGAAGACCATTGCACAAATCTCCAACATGCTCTTGAAGGGCAATGCCGTAATGCCTGATCCACTGTGTAAGTGGCAGAAAGACTAGCAGGCAGCAGTGATTTGTTGACATGATACTCCACCTGATTTCATTCAATCTGGGCTTTCAGAGACAGGCAGAATCAAAGGAAATGACTGAGAAAAATCATTCCAAGTTCTGGAGATGTTAATGAGCACAGCAATTAGCATAAAGCCAATTTTGACAAGTGTGGAAGTTCTTTGTACAGAGAAGTCCCCAGTGTTGAGCCCAGGAGCAAGCTGGTGTGGTGGATGTGCAAGTGCTTTGTGACAGGAGAACACACTGGAGCACAAACTGCATGGGGCCAACTCACAGAAAAACAAAACCCTCATGCTCATTTCTTGGCCTTCGGGATCCAGAAAAAAAAGACCACAGCCTCTGTCAAATGTAATGGGAAATAATTCCTTTGAATTTGTGATTTGCTCAGATGAAAAAAAAAAGGAAGTCGGGTAATCCTTAAGTGACCCCAAGTGGTAAAAATACACCAGCACTGTGTTCTTTGTGGGTATTCCTGTGACACCGGCGCCACCTGGTGCACTCAAATGGGAAATAATGAATCACCACCCCATGAAGGCTGGCGTTGAGGGCCCCAAGCATTTGCGTTATTTTGTAAGTAAGTATTCTCTTGGTGCTGGGTTGTAAGCCAACAACTGTGGGAAAATGATTAATAATTTATGGACAGAAGTATATGGTAGACTTTATTACAACCAATAGAATTAACATCAATATTTTAAGTGAACGGAATTTCATTATATGGGTATAAGCCAATGTCTCCAAATTGCTAGCCTTTAAGGGCCAAACAAAATACCTCAAGCTATCAGCCTGTGTGTCTGTAAGTTAGCCAGTTCTCTCCTCAACACATCTAAGGATTCTTAAGAATGCTTACAAAGCCTGATTGCCAGGAAGCCTGATTGTCACTCTTCTGAGCTTTAGACTACTACTCCAGAGAAGTTGCTGGTCCCTTTACCATTAGGGACCAATTTCCCACAGAACAGGATCCTAACCGGTTCCCACACTCTGTTCCTAGCATTACTTTGTCTAAACACAGAAAGAGCTTTCCTTCTCATACCCGAGTCATACTGACAGACCTGCTTGCCGACCTCGGTAGCAAACATCTGAAGGTATTAAGAGAATCACGATGTAGAAAAGGAAAATGGAAACTCATTATCAAACATCATTGCTCCAACCTTCAACTGACCCTGTCCCTACTGGCCTCTCTCTCTTGACACCAACCCCCTGTTCTGATCAGGATTTTCTATCTCCGAGTGTCTTCCCCGAGACTCTAATCCGCCACAAAAAACTGGAAGCCCTTCACACCCAATTATTGCCCTGCAGAGAAACATCCTCTGGCTGCCTCTTCAAAGTCCTACTTTGGCAGCAGCAAATATTTATCCTTAGAATGGGATTCAATTCAAGGAAACACAAAACTAGCAACCAACCAGAGTCTTTTCTGGTGAACAGAATGAGTTACCCAGCTGGAGAACAAGATGTGAGGTAAAATACTGGGTTAAACCAGTGATTTTTAGAGTATAAACTGGTCCTGTCTAAAGCAATGGCAATGCTTTAAATAAAAACAAAGTAGCAACATCTAAAACAAAAAGAGAGAAAAGGCCAAATGGATTTTGAAAAATTGAAACATCCTTAAAAAGACTTGCCTCAATCCCCAAAGCGACTATTTTGAAGGGAATTAAACTCACTTGGCTACAGGTGAGTAGCCTCTGAGTAGGCTACAGGTGGTGAGTAATCTTACCAGTTTCTTGAAAAATGACATACGTTACAATTTCTATCATTTCTCTACAATAATCCTCACTACGTAATATTTCAGCAAGGGCTCCAGCTTGAGTCTAACTATATGTAACTTAAGACACATTAGCTTGGGCGGGTGCAGAGGACACAAGGATTTGCAACAGGACCAAGAAACATCTAGAGCAGACTCAGTTTAAGGCAGCTGCTCCCAAGCCTGGAAGCACATTAACATCACTGAGGCCACCCGGGCCCCACTCCAGAACGATTAAGTCAGAATTTCTGGAGGTGAAGTGCAGACACTGGTATTTTCTCTGAAAGTACCCTAGGTGACCTTAATGTGCAGCTGGGGTTGAGAACCACTAAGCTAAGGAAGCAGAACTCGAGGTGGACATCTTGGGTCCGAAGGCAGTGGACTAGGAGACATGATTCTAACACAGCAAGCATCTGTCTTTCAGATGTCATTTTTGATCTTATCCAAATCCTCAAGTAAAAGATTGCAGTGAGAATAAAAGCTCTAAGAGTCATTCCTCTATAACAGTGTGTCTTGAATTGTGGTTCAAGGTCCATCTGCATGAGCACAATTATTTGAGGAATGTGTTAAAATGCAGATTCCTGGTTTCCACCTTATACCTAATGATCTCTGCATGCGATTTAGCTCTAGAAGTCAGTAACTATTGTCGGGATCAAATCCAGGCCTACCTGATGACTTGTCTTTCAAATTTCCCTCAATACTTTTGACCAGAAAGAGTGGAATCTATCAGAAAACAGTAGACATTTAAATGAGTTTAAATGAAAGGTAATGATTTAAAGCAGCAGAATGGAAAACAACTGCAAAAATTCCCCCTCCACTCCTCCCTCCAAAGGAATCCTCTATCAATTACTTTGGAGTAGCAAAATAGCATCCCTCCCTTTCCTTCCTGTTCCACTACATTTTTTCCCTTCTGACACATATTCCTTTTTCCTCCCAAATAAGGTCACTTAGAAAAAATTCCTGGTAGTACTTTAGAAACTGTCAACATCTATAGAGAAATGATAAAATTACCTACCAGGGATCTCATTTTATATTTATCTATACTTTCTTGATATTTTACACATCTCATTCAAATTGAAATAAAGTGTGTAGTTCCCTTTTAAGTCAGAACAAGGAGAGAAATGTGATTAAATAGCTTTGCCAATTTGGAATTGGCCAGGAACCAGATTTTTTTTTTTTAATCTGGGCAGTTCACAGTCATTGCCACATGCACTTCTACCTTTAAAGACAAAAATTAGGAAATGAAAAAAAAAAAAAGCCTGTAACCTTATTTAAAACAAGTCTAGTCTAGGTCCCTGTTTATCTGATGATGGTGGGACCAGGAGTGGGAGCCCATGGGAGGCAAGAAGTTGCATGTAAGATGTGAGACTACCTCTACTCACCACACTAATTCACATACCATATGAAGAGACACCAGGAAAGTAAACTCTGAGCTTATTTCAGTTTGTAAAATAAATTGTACCGCCTCCTTCCTATATTGTTAGTGTTAACGTCAACCAGCTCAACCCTTTCAGAAAGCAATCTGATGACTCTGAAAAATGTTCATAACATTCAGACTCTTTAATTCAATAATCCAATTTCTAGGAATCTAGTTTAAGATATTTCAAAAGACAGAAGATGTTCACTGTAGTATTCTGTGTAACACAAAAAATGTAACTATACAGTACACATGCCCCCCGCATCTACTAGATATTTTGCTGAATGCTGAACATGATCCTGAATGATGTGAATTATCTTCACCGTTTTCATAAAGAAATCAAAGCTTAATGGACCTTGCCTTCTGTCGTATTTCTAGTATGAGTTAGAGCCAGATTCAAATCCAAGACTAATATTATAAAGTTCACATCCTTTCCAACTCCCCTCAATGCTCATGAGCAGTAAGAGTGCAATGGTTCCACAAATAATAGTACATTCAATGCATTATGTAGCCACTAAAGTATTTATAAGAAAAATGCTTATGTTAAATAAAAATACAGAATCATACATGGACCAAAACATTTACAGAAAAAAGAAATGAACCAAAATGTTAGCGATGACTTTCTCTGGAAGTCGGATGATAAATAAAAAGTAAGGAGTTGTGGGGATTACTCTAGTCTGAAATTTCCACGTATCTAACAGGAAAAGATATGTTAAGAGTGAAGTATAAATTAGCCACGCATGGTGGTGCATGCCTGTAGTCCCAGCTACTCAGGAGGCTGAGGTGGGAGGATAGCTTGAGGCCAGGAGGCAGAAATTGCAGTGAGCTGAGATCATGCCACTGCATTCCAGTCTGGGCAACAGAGAGACCCTGTCTCAAAAAACAAAACAAAAGAAAAAAATAGAAGAACGAGGTACAGAAAGGTTTTAGCAATCTCATAACTAAGACCACTAGTTAGAATCCTTTAGAATCAATTATCTTAAGGCAAACATCCCGAGGCAATGAAAGCATTTGGTCCCTTTATTTGGTTTTCTATGCTCTCTTAAATGAAATATAACTTGTTGTGCTTAAATGAGTCTGTCCTAGTAAGGGACTCAAATTAGTAATACAGTAAAGACATAAACTTCAGTTAGAGCAGAACACTTCAGTTTATTAAGATTTGAAACAGCCTTTCCCCTAAACCACTTCAGTCACTATGAAAGTCAAGTTCTAGCAATCAAAGCTTGAAGGTAGCTTTGAAGAGAATGAGCAGGGAAAGACTAGATTGTGAGTAAGAAGGAATGCGCCGAGGCTCCTAAGATCTCAAGCCATGTCTATCACGTGTTGAAGTTGGGGCAAGTCTTGACATTTCTGTTTAGAGGTTCTAAGACTGACATACAACTACAGACACCAGATCTGTGAGTACACTTAAAAATTCCTGCACTAAAGAATGGACAAGTGGAAGCTCTGAATCACAAATACTATCATATGAAGGTTAATATTTAGCATTTTCTGGACTTTGAAGGGCCTCTATTGTTTTATATATTAGTTGGGGTAGAGGCTAAAGTTCTGTAACAAAGAGCGCTAAACATGAGCAGCTCGGATAACATCAAGTTATTATAATGGGCAGTTTGGAGAGGGTGGGCATCTGTCTTTCCCAAGGCCACCAGGTTCCTCTGTCTTGTTCTGCCATTCCCCAAGTATTACACTTTTCTGATGGTGGCAATAGGCTCACTAATACTACATTCAAGTTCCAGTCTGAGAGAAGAGGGACAGGGTGGGCAGAACAAGGCCCAGAAGTTGTACACATCATTTTGAATCGTACCCCATTGTAACCAGAACCTGGGAAAGGCAGTCCTGAAGGAGGCAGGCAATTAGCATCTCTCAGGCCCAGTGACCATGTCTTAACCTGACTTTAACAGTTACTTGCATTCTTGGCATTAATACGATGACCTGAAGTCTTGCATCTGGAAGCAAGACTAAGAGTAAAGGGAAGAATTAATGGTGATATGAGTAGGAAAAAAGAGCAAGTCAGATCTCCAAGCAACGTCTCTGCTGGTCTGGTTACATGTGGCTTCTTCCTTTGAAAACTCTTGTTCCCTGGGTAATTCCAGTTAAACAGTAAGTAATTAAAGAGAAAAAAACAACATCCTTACCATTGCTAAGCTCTATCCAGCATTCCTGTCTGGCCTCGCAATTTGGACCTGAGAGTCATCCTCCAAAGGTAGCCAGCCCAAAGAGTAAAAGCTGAAAGTGAAGAAACGCAAGTTCTATTTCCAGTTCTACCTACCAGGCCATGCGAATGTGCGTTCCTCTAAACTCAGCTTTCTCTCTCATAAAACAAG
The DNA here is from genome assembly GCF_000951035.1 of Colobus angolensis palliatus. Classification (NCBI taxonomy): domain Eukaryota; kingdom Metazoa; phylum Chordata; class Mammalia; order Primates; family Cercopithecidae; genus Colobus; species Colobus angolensis. The sequence continues at coordinate 4,606,346 of NW_012115211.1, read as the reverse complement.
GAGGGCATGAACAAGGTGATTAGAAAGATCCCCTCCATTCTAACATTTAAATGTCTGAAATTCAGTCTTGTCTTTGCTATCACACCAATTAAAAGTTAATTTCTAAACCAGTGATTAATGTGTGAAGACTGCACAGAGCGGTCATCACATAGCTCTGAGATTGGTTATCGTAGTTCTAGGATATCTCCAAAGCAAGAGGTCTAGAGATAAGTGAAAGCATGGTATCCTCATAATCATTTCACACAAACTATAAACTCAAATACATGAGATAATGATTTTCTCACTACAGCTTTTATGTTTATATATTGTTTCACTCAAGGTTTTTCAATGCTAAAAGATTTGAAAACCATTGTATAAGAAATTATAACACCCTGTGCTCTTAAGGAAACTCTCGGACAAGAATAATTTCCCCCAAAAAACTACCTTATAGACTAAGAGTCAAAAGGCACAAACGAACAATTCAATTATATGTATTTACATTTTCCCCTTTCCTTCTGATATTTTAGGCAAGAGCCAGTGTTTAAGAAAATATATTCCAGGGCCAGGCATGGTGGCTGATGTCTATAATCCCCGCACTTTCACAGGCCAAGGTGAGTAGATCACTTGAGCTCAGGAGTTCCAGACCACCCCGGGCAACATGGTGAAACCCTGTCTCTACAAAAGAAATACAAAAAAATTAGCCGGGCATGGTGGTGTGCGCCTGTAGTCCCAGCTACCTGGGGGGCTGAGGTGAGAGGATTGCTTGAGCCTGGGAGGTTGAGGTTGCAGTGAGCTGTGTTCACACCACTGGGCTCCAGCCTAGGTGACAAAGCAAGACCCCGTCTCAAAAAAAATAAAAAATAAAATTAAAATTAAAATAATAAAATAAAATAAAATAAACAAACAAACTAAAAACCTGAGTCTGAGTTTGATTTTAAGACCTGGAGGGACAGCAGATTAGTTCTACTTCAATGGGTATGCATCATCTGAAAAGAAAGGTTCAGAAAAAGAAGATACATCTTCACTGTCACCATCACATCAGTCATCAATCCTTAGACACAGAACCTTTACTGACTCCCTCAAAACTTCCAAGCTTCCAAACTAACAAGCAGTTCTTCTACGTTGGGATCATCCAATTTTCCTTCATGTTCCAACTCTCCTCTAGCTTCAGTATACACATAGACAACCTTAACCATCTGAAAACCTACTTTTAGAATATTCCCTAGTGGTTCCATGTAAGTCCTCTGCCAGATTCACATACCCATAAATTCAACTTCATAAGCCCATACTGTTCTTAAAAAAGAAATAGAAAAAAATGTATCAATATAACTTTAAAATAAGACACAAACCTTCATGAAAATATAGTCATCAAATTTATTTTCATTGGGATGCCATTTTTTGAAGAATTCCTAAGACTAATGTTTCCTGACATGCAAGAGTTAGCATTAATAGCTTACGTTACTATAAATACTGCTGCTTGGAAGCAGTACAACTGTTTTAGAGTTTTAAGACTACAGACTTTCATTACTCAAATCTTATTCAGTAAATGTAAAAATCAGAAAGTTCTGAACAGCTGGTTAGGAAGGTAGCCAAGATGCAGGAAAGATGTCTGCGCCTCCTTTTCAAGGGCAGCCAACTCTTGAACGGTAGGTGCCAAAATATCCACATGGCCTTTATAGCTCCCACCTGCATCACACACAAATAACAAAGTAATGTAAATGACATGCTTGAAATAACTTGTCAGCAATACTTTGGCTCAATTATATTACTTTAAACATTGCTTGTAGCAATAAAATGTACTACTGGGCAAGTTATCTCCAGAACTTTGACTTTAAAAAACGTTAAATCAATTATTTCAATATAAATAAATAATTAGGCCTCACTAACAGCTGTCCCAATACCCCACCCCACCCTTGGCTTGGAAACAACTAGTTAGGCCTGAGTCTTAAAATTTTTCAGGAACAAGCTAACAAAAGGGCATCCCAGGCAGAGGAAATAATATGCTGAATTACCACCTGAATTAAGTCAAAGGCTTCTAATTCCTTGTTCAAAATCACCTATTATGCTCTTGTTTCCTAATAATTCCACAAAATGTTCAACTACTCTTATGATATTAACACTTCAAGAGAAAGAGCTAAGCTGAAGTCTTTCATTCACATACAGATGACACAATTAAAAAATGCTACCAGGCAGGTGTGGACAAAGTACTATGAGGGTAACAAGGGAACAATTAACATGTTAAAAATAACTCTTAACCTAATGAAATGAAATCACTGCCTTCCCAAACTGAAGTTCAAAACAGGTACATTTACATTTAAAATAGTATTTAAAATAATTCAAAGCTTACCACCAGCAGCCCTTTTTTGACCATAGGTAACTTTCCCATCAAATTCATCCACTGGTACCTTTATATCCGGCTCAACCTGAGAAATGGTACAGTTCAGGTGTTCTTCTATCTCAGACAGTAACTAAGTAAGGGAGAGAAAATTTCCAGATATAATTTTTGAAGATAAATGCTGTCTATTTTACCATTATTTGTGAGCCTGACTCCAAGTCTTACTTGCATCTCGTTGTACCATATGGTACAGCCTCCATCTTCCTTGAGTCTTGTGTTATAACACCCTTTTCCACGGCTGCTACATACGTGGTACCAAACCTAAATTTAAAAAGGAAAAAATATTAACATGCATGGAGATAGAGACACACTAAATATCCTATTCTAAATTTGTTTTTAAGTATTTTCTGTCCTCAAGGCACTAGAAAAATAGATTATAGGTATGATATATCATCCAATTACTACTACTATTCAGTAGCTCATTAAATAAATAGGTCTTCTGAAAAAGTTCTTTTTGAGAATAATCCAAAAGTTTTCCTAAAATGGGTGTCAGATATCAAAAGGAATTCTCAAAGTAGGATGAAAAAGTAAATATTGAAGCACACTATGTCAAGATTAACATAAAAAATAAAGTTCAAAAGAAAAATAAGTTCAAATGTTCTATATAAGAGAAAAATAAAGCAAATAACGCAAAATGTACAACTAGTGAATTTCTGCAGTGAGTATATGGGAGCGCCTTATGAATACAACTTTTCTATAAATTTGTAATTATATCAAAATAAATCTGCCCTCACCATGAAAAGTCTTCCATGGCACCATGTCAAAAGATGTTTAAGTAGTTTTTGGTGGAAATGACTACAATAAAGCTAGTAGGAAAAATTATATTTTCCATTTTTCCTTTCTAAATTTCACCCTATTATTTGTCCATTCAATGAATACAGAAAAAAATGCCATTAAAAAGTTCATTTGTATTCCATATGCAGCTGAATTAAATTTAAATGGGAAAATCAAACTGTTTTTATTTCCAACATGTGAAATCACAACACATATAATGAATATAATAGAGCCCTGCAAAGATTACCTTTTCTTTTTCTGTTGCCACCAGAGAAATTGCCAGACCCATCCTGAAAGATGTTAAAAGCCTTCTATTAGACTTTATTCCTAAAGCGTACAAGCTTAAAAATGGGGGAGAAAAAATTGCAGAAGTACCTTTCAGCTCTTCCTACTCTGCCAATTCGATGTACGTAGTTTTGCTTTTCATCGGGCAGAGTGACATTTATAACTGTAAATAAAAACAATTATTAATAATTGCTATTAGTTTCTAAATTTTTCAAACATATTAGAAGGCTTTACTTTAGATTCCATAACAATCACACTGCAGGCATAAAAAGTTGCTTTTTACCATAAGGAACACCATGGATATCAATTCCTCTAGCAGCTACATCTGTGCAAATCAAGAATCTTACATCTCCTTTCTAAAGAGAACAGAGAAGAGAGAAAGGAGTTTGTTAGCACATACACTAAACAATAAAAACAAACGCTATCCTTCCACTAAATGAGACCTCTAAAAACTCAAGTGTTACTATCGGATTAGAGGTCCGCATACTCCTAATTTACTGGACCAAGTCTTGAAGTTGTATGTCATGATCTGCTGAAACATGACATTTAAGGTGATTAAATCAGAGATTGGTTCATTTCTGCTTTTCTTTTTCTACTCAAAGATATTAAACTATTGCTAAAACTTGGCTTAATCTTTAGAAATATCTTCAGAAATTGAAGAGAAAGATAAAACAGAACACAATGTACGGACATAAGCATTATCTTTACTCTTACATTCAAATAAACCCAGAATACTAGATATTTTACCTGGAGGCTACACTTTTTGTAACAGACAAAATTCTCAAGGGGAGGAAAATGAGGGTAGGCCCCTGGTGCTCACCAATAAATGCAAATTAGCGTTTCGATGTCATTTGTGCCTCAAGGCACAGCAAAATTAGAGATCTCGGGGAGGGAAAAAGGGTATATTGACTTATGGTTCGGAAAAATGCCTAAGGTCGAGAAGGGTAGCACACATTCAAACGAGGCCATGCGATGTGTTTTCACATCTGCATCGATTACGCCCAGCATGGAAACATAAGTCAAAGTTCTTCAACCCAATACTTCCAATCTTTTTTCTCAGAAAATGATACTTGTACTATACACTGGGGTCTATTAAATTAATGAGACTGCTTGGATGTAGAGAGGTTACTGACCTGCAGTTCTAAATGGCTCAAGCCCTACCCACCTACACCAAGAGCTGTATGACCCGTTCACGTGCTGCAAGCACATAACCGGAAAGGTCTGCCCCAAACAGTATCAAAATAACTTTAATTCTACATAACCATATTCTGATACCTGTCTTAATTAATCTACAAATTAAGTTCCTTATGGCTATTGCTGGAGACTATTTTTAAGGCTTGTAGACATGGCTTAGCTATCCAATGATACTTCTCCTAAAAATAGCTACCTGAAATAATTTAACTAAAATTTCTAAAATTGAAAATTCTTGTTATAGTAGTGTTGTGCTGATAGAGAATGTGTAATTTACCATTTGAGTGTCAACAATCACTAATCCCTGTCATGATGATGACACATTAGTTAGGGTAGAAACATTTTGAAATTTCTAGGACAATAACTGCTTTAATAATATTAACTGGAACTACTTAAAACTAGATATAATGCCCCTCTTAAGTATTAAGGAAACAATCAACTATATATATATATCAGTACCTTAAATCTTTCCAAGTTTTGCTTTCTCTCATGAGGTTTTCTGTCACCATGAAGACAAACACATGAGAACTGGTGTCCTTTTTTATCAGGTCCTAGTGAAAAGCACATTAAGCATTTAACCTTGGAAAATCTTCTGCCTAAGACTACGTAAAAAAGCCAATAAAATTCAGACTACAATAGTGTCACACAATTCCATAAAAATCTATGCCCCAACTTGCTATAAACCATGGTTAACACAATTTCTGTCACAAATGAAGTCCCATTAAAATGAACTCTATGGAGCGTTAAAGTCGTCCTGCTTTTAAGGCATCTTAAGTTACCCTTCGCAATCTGTAGGAGGAGTGGATCAAGCAGTGTGCCAACTAAAATGCCTATGTGTATATCAGGAACCTCACTATCCTCCATAAAGCTAAGATTTAAAAAGCAGGGAAAAGAGATCATTCTTGGAGGAACCAAAATTAAGCTTCATCAAGTTAATGTGCTTCCTAAAAGGCCATGCCCATAAGCCTGCTCTCTTCTCAAGGTATTTTAAGCAACATAGTTATCTAGTTTTATGGCCACAGAAGATTCAAAGCAGCAAACTGTAAAGATGGAGAGGTGCTATTTTAGAGGCAGGTGCAGTGGTAGCCAACCCCCCAAAAGAAAACTCTTCAAATAGACACAGTGACAAAAAGAGTAACCACTGGGAGGTAACAAAATAACAATTATGCCACTTAACTGTTCTCCAAGGTAAATTAAGTTCAGTAAGTATACTTGAAAATTCAAGGAAACAATACATTTTGAAAGATATCTATTCAAAATGAATAACACAAAAATCAATTATGCAGAGTGAAATAACAGCTAACCAGAACTTCTAGAGGCACACAGCTGAGATTTTATTGCATCCTGAATTCAAGTGGTTTAGGGAAGTATCAAATACACACTGTAACTCTCTGGTTAGGGTATGTGTGAAGGGGACAGGGATGCTTTAATCCCTTCTTTTAAATCCCTATAATCTGGTATATATTGTATTTGAGTGTTAGTAATGGTGTGGTAAACTTGTTTTCTAGGCAGAAGTAACATCCACATCCAGAATGTTTAGGGAAGGAGGATCAAAGTAACCAAGGGATATTACTACTTAATCAACAGTACTCCTTACTGCATAATCAACTCCTCCATTCAAAACATTGATAGGAAGAAAATAAGTACTACAAAACAGTCACTACAACAACCAAGCAAGTCTGTTTGCCAGAACTTGAAAAAAAAAAAAGTGTTACTTAAGTGCTCACTATAATGAACAGTGTAATGTGTTCTTTATATGACTATTAGTTCAAATATTCTATATCCTTCTTGAGTTTTCTCTCCTTGAAGTACATCAATTATAACAAGATGTGTTAATCTTTCCTCAGTACAATGGGATTTGTATGTTACCTTGTATATCTGCCAATTTTTACTTTATACATTTTTCCAACATTTATATTTTCAAACATGTAGTGACATTGAAATAATTTTAACGATGAACAGTTGTATACCCACCACCTAGATTCAACAATTAACATTTTACTATACTTGCTTTAACCACGTATCTACCTATACCTGTGTCCATCCATCAACTCATCTTTATATTTTTGTACATTTCAATGTAAATTGCAGACATCAATACACAGTTCAGCACGCATATAATTAACTAGAATTCAATATTTGTTTAGTTTTTTCTTTTGAGGTAAAAGTTGTATTCAAGAAAACCTACAAATCTTAAGTAGATTTGCTGAGGAAGTCCCATTAGGATACAGAACATCATTATCACACCAAAGAATACCCTCATATCCTGTCCCAACCTATCCCTGCTGCCACCCTTGTGGGGACTACTACTGTTCTGATATTTTTTCCATCATAGATTAGTTCTGATTTTTAAAAAAAGTCATATAAATAGATTCATACAGTATATATTCTTGTGTAAGAATTCTTCAATTTGGCATAAGGTTTCTGAGATTCATCCATGGTTGCTGTGTCTACTCAGCAAGGAAAAGTCTGTTCCTTTTCACTGCTGAGTAGTATTCCATTGTATTTCACACTTTGTTTATCCATTCTCTTACTGATGGACACTTAGTGTGTTTTCAGTTTTAGAATATTATAAATAAAGCTGCTATGGCCATTCTAGCACCTTTTTGTCAACATGTGCTTTCATTTATCCTGGGTAAAAAAACATCTAGGAGTTTAATTGTTAGGCCATAAGACAACATTTTTAGTTTTATAAAAGACTGCAAGACCCTTTGCTAAAGTGCTCATACCATTTTATATTCTCATCAACAATCTATTCTCACCAACTGTATGCAGTTGCTCCGTAGCCAAAATTCGGTGTTGTATTTTTAGTTTAGCATATACAATGGTGTTATACTGTCATTTTATTTTGCATTTCCATAACAACTGATTGAGAACTTTTCCATGTTGGTTTATGATATAATTTGGCTGGGTCTCCACCCAAATCTCATCTTGAATTGTAGTTCCCATAACCCCCACATGTGGGAGGTAATGGAATGGTGGGAGATAATGGAATCATGAGAGTGGTTACCCTCATGCTGTTCTCATGATAGTGACTGAGTTCTCATGAGATCTGATGGTTTTATAAGGGGCTTTTCCTACTTTGCTCAGCACTTTTCCTTCCTGCTGCCATGTGAAGAAGGACATGTTTGCTTCCCTAGCTCTGCAGAACTGAGTCAATTAAACCTCTTTCCTTTATAAATTACCCAGTCTCAGGCAGTTCTTCATAGCAGCATAAGAACACACTAATACAGTTTACACACTCGAAAAGAAGCATAAAATCTGAACCCTTATAGTTTCATTGTAGCTTGGATATTTTATTACATAGTAACTCTTTATTTCTAATAATATTTGTCTTAAAGTCTATAGCATCTCTTAATAATATAGCTAAACTGGCTTTCTTTTGGTTAATATTTTAGCTGACACATGCACAATATTTTTTCATTCCTTTTCCTTTCCATCTTTCCGTGTCCTCAGATTTTGGGTATGCTCCATGTAAACAGCATATTGCTAGATTTCATCCAGTCCAACAATCCATGCCTTATAAGAGAAGACTTTGTCCACTGATACTTACAGTGTTTACTCATACATTCAGATTTTTCCAACATTGATCTTATTCTATAATTTCTACCCATAATTTTTCTCATTTTATTCCCCTTCCTTTTTTGCTCTTGCTTAGATCAGGATTTTTTCCTCGTTCGCTTTTCCCCATCTACTGGTTTAAAAGACATACATTCTATTATTTCAGTGATCACATTTAAAATTTTAAGACTAATAAATAACTTTATCCTTCTTCCAAATGATATAAAACCCTTAGAATGCTGTGATTCAAGTTCACTGTAATGAAAATGTACCTATGTGGAAAATTCTCTCTTGTTTTTTCTAGGGCTTATCATATGGAAAAGTACTGAATAAGCATAGATACTTAAAATATGCCATCACTGCTTTAAATTCTGTGCATGTATTCTAGATTGCATCAACATGAGATTAATAATCTATCACAAGAGGAAATAAACATAATTTATTTCAAGTGAGAAAAAATTACCTCCTCCTTGTTGCATAAAGTACTGCTCCAAGTTATCACAGTCAATTTTGGTTCTACAGAAGATAATTGCTTGATCCATCTTATGTTCCTTGATTGCCCGGACAGCATACTCCCCCTTCAGGATTTTAATAGCTTCAGACCACATCTCTTGAATACCATAACAACAACAAAAACCAACAGAATTTCAATCTGAATTTGTCATGAATACACATAATTATAGTCATAGACTGACTGCTTAATTTTCCTTAAAAAGAATACCTGTTTTAATAAAAGTATTATATATAGACAAGGACAAGAAGTAAAGATAGAGTAAAACAGTGAGTTAATCCATTCATTCATTTTTATTTCTGTTAATATTTTTTGTGCTACTTTATGTGGTATACAAACATCTATAACCATACCTCTTATGAGGGAACATACTCATACATACGTACAAATTAACAGAAATACACACTCACAGCAAAACTGTTCTCAGCCCTCATGAAGAACAAATCATATTCTGCCTTGCATGAACTTCCCTAAATGCTCAATAAATGCTTTATACAATTATTTTAACTCCTTTTAAAAATAATGTACTTTCTAAATCAATCTAAATACCAGAAAGTTCATACTTCACTCTACACAGTAAAACCCTCAACACAAAAATCTAGTAATTTCTTCGTCACCATCCTCCAACTCTATTTTTCAGTGTGAAGCTGTGCTACAATTGTTATTGCTCAACCACTGAATGTAAGACGCTAATTCTACGACCCAAAGTATTTCTAAGGTCTCTCTGATCATCTCTAATTGTAGTCTAAACTAAGCAAAATTTTTGCAAGAAAAATACAAGAAGGAATAAAAACTGGAATTTTATAGAATGCATTCTCAAACAGTGGGATGACAGATTTTCAAATACTGTCTCTGCTCTTCTCCAACAATAAGGATAACTAAGTATGTGTCTAGTTAATTTAGAACTACACATAAACCTGAGTTCAAACCTTTAAACAAGATTTCAGATAATGCACCTTTTTGATATAATTGAAAACCTGCCCGTGAATTCAACCATGAAGCAAACAGAGTCTGACCCTCACCAATGACTGATCCACCTGAAACACCTGATGCCAGACATGCAGCCTAACGGGTTTCAGATTCATTCTTCCAGATTTTCTAAGCACCATCCTTGTATCATGACGCACCTTCCTATACTTTCAAAACACTATTTAACCTGAAACAACGTGTCTCAGCTCTGCACAGAAGAGTCTTCATTGAGGCAGACTTTAATGTTAGGTTTTTTAAAAATTGATAAATATTTAATGGTACAGATTTGCAGTTTAAGAAGATGAAAAAGTTCTGGAGATGGATAGTGGTGATGATTGTACAACAATACAAATGTACTTAATGCCAATGAACTGTACACTAATAGTTAAAATGCAAAGTTTTATGTTATGTATATTCTACCACACACAAAAAAGTCAACAAACAACTATTTCAAAATCATTTCAGTATCTTTTGCAAAGCTGTAGCTAAGAAATTTTTCTTTGTTATGCAATATCCCTGATATGAGAAACTTACATGATTATTTCTTCTTGAATTCAGGGTCAGTATAAAATAATCTCTCTAGAAAAATTTGCTGGTTTCCTATGATCAATGAGATTTAGATAATCAAAAATATTTGTGGCTGGATGCAGTGGCTCATGCCTGTAATCGCAGCACTTTGGGAGGCCAACGCGGGTGGATCACTTGAGGTCAGGAGTTCAAGACCAGCCTGGCCAATATGGTGAAACCTCATCTCTACTAAAAATACAATTAGCCGGGTGGTAGTGGCACGTGCCTGTAATCCCAGCTACTCAGGAAAGCTGAGGCAGGAGAACTGCTTAAGCCTGGCAGGCAGAGGTTGCAGTGAGCCGAGATCGCACCACTGCACTCTAGTCTGGGCGACAGAGTGAGACCCTCTCTCAAAAAAAAAAAAAAAAAAAAAAATAGTGATTTAGATGCCAGGAGACTAACATCTAAATTCAATGATTAAGACCAGGCACAGTGGCTCATACCTGTAATCCCAGCACTTTGGGAGATCGAGGTGGGAGGATCACATGAGGTCAGGAGTTCAAGACCACCCTGGCCAACATGGTGAAACCCCAGCTGTACTAAAAATGCAAAAAAATTAGCCAGGTGTGGTGGCAGGAGATCCCAGCTACTTGGGAGACTGAGGCACAAGAACTGCTTGAACCCAGGTGGCGGAGGTTGCCTTGAGCTGAGGTCGTGCCATTACACTCCAGCCTGGGTGACAAGAGCAAGACTCTGTCTCAAAAAATTAAAAAACAAAAAATAAATAATTCAATGATTCATATTCCTCTAAGTTGACTAGTATCAGCTTTTCCCCCATTTCTTTTTTATTATTTTTATTGTCTTTATTTCCAAATTTCCTGTTCTAATTTTGCAGGTCACCTCACATCCTTCATGAGAATAGGTAAGGTATAAATTTCATTTTCAAAATCTTTCAACACCTTTGACTCTTTTAACTCACCTGGACTATTAGCACCAGGTCTTGTGTTATCTTTTGCATGTACATCGTCAGTCTATCAAAAACAAGGAATAAAAACAGGATACAGGAGTGGTTAAACAATGATTCAGAATAGGTGCCATTTTTTAAAAGGGAGAATTATATTTGTCTTTAGACTGCATTTCAAATATATGTCTTTATAACATAATCTGTAGGCAAAATCATTCTTCAGATTTGGAAAAACCCTTCATTAACTATAGGTCTAAGGCCACTTTTAAAGGTAATAATAATAATGAAAATGTGGTTTCTAAAATATCACATATTTATAATAAACATAACCTTACTATATAAAGGCAAATCTAATCACAGTGAAGAAAGTGACAAGATGACCACATGAAATTGGTTTTTAGAAAAAAGTACATCAAGAGGACACCTATGAGGGCTCCTACTAAAATACTACTAAAAATGGAAATCACTGTATCTGAAATTAGGTATATATATATGTTATTTACTTATAAAAATTATATCAAGGAAGCTGATCACAAAAGTAATATTATGAAGAGAGAAAAATAAAAGATGGAGTCCATCACTTATTCAGTGCTTTTTAAAGGTCTAAGGGTCTACAATGTATTGGACTTTTCTTTGATACAATAACTGACTGCCTTAAGCATCACTAAGAGCCCAAGCCTAAGCTAGTTTATAAATTGCTTTATTCTACATAAATGTTAATATTATAAATCACTTACTCTAATGTGGTTCTTTCCAAGCCTTTCCCAGAGTCTGTCAGTTTTGGGATTTACTGGGACAACAACATGGTGTACAGTATCTGGAACAGAGTCTTCTCCTTTTAAGTCAACCCAGGTAGGAAAATGCATTATCTTCTCTGAAAGTTTCTTTACATCAAAAGAATGCAAAGTGGCAGAGCAAACAATCACCTAAGAAGAGGAAACCCCAAATTGAGCTGAACTTTTATAATAATTATTAAATCACACAAACACTGATATGAAACACAAAGTGTGCTAGCCTGGACTCCAAAGATAAGTTCAACACTTTACTCTATGCAGTGACAACTAGAGGTATGACTTTGGGCAGGTTGATCTCTCTGAGGTTCAGTCCCCTCACTGTCACATAGAAATCATGCCATCTCTTCCTCAAGTTCCTACAAAAACTAAGTAAAATGAGACGTTTTTGTAAACCAAAAATCCTATATTACTATCTGCCCCCTTCTCTCAAAAGCTTGTCCTTCTTAAATGCTTCCTAAGAAAGAAGGATATAACTAAGAGAAGACAACAATTTTTCAATAGCTGAAGTTATTTTTCCTTCGAACAGGAAGCAGTACTAATGATCTGGAATACAAACCCTAAATGTTCTATAGGACAATATAACTAAGAATTTGTACTTACAGTTTTCTGCAACACCCAACTAACTTCCTCAAATTTCCTTCTATTTCTAAAAGCAGCTTCTAAGAACGTTACCTTTGAGTATACTATTTTGTCCAGTAACAAAAAGAAAACATTTTACATAGTAATAAACTTCATGAGAGGGCACCAAACAAAAACGCTTTGACCCTGCTCATAAGCATTAATGATGGCAGTGGCAGGTCGTCAGGAGTGGCTGCTGCCATCATGTTGGCTGCAGTGGGGCGCCACGAGCAGTGGCAGCAAGAGCAGCTGTGGAAGCTGCAGTGGTGGTGGTGGGTCCCCTGTGCCCCGCATCCCCAAGGCAGCTGACTGAGCCACCCCAACCTTTGCGAAGCTGGGCAGGACTCACTCCCAGGCCCAGAGTCTCCACCACTCTGGACGCGGGCCCCGCGTTGCCGCTCTTGCCTGCCACCGCTGCGGGGAGGGCACAGAGAGGAGGAGGACAGTCCCCAGAGTCCACCCCTGGGAGGGCCCTGGAGCCTGCTGTCCTGGGAGTCACTTTAATGGGGCTGGGCCGAGTCGCCTGCCAGAGGGGGAGCAGCGAGGTTGGGCACAGAGGGGCAGACAGAGAGGAGCCCTGAGATGGAGCTGGGCCCAGGGTGGTGGTGGGAGCCAGGAGTATGCAGGAGCCCCACCATCCCAGGCATGGCTGCAGCCACCCAAGTTGTGGCTGCAGACCCAGGCATCTCTGCACTCGGGGGCCCCTAAAAGGCCCTCCGTTGCCCCAATAGGTTCAGAGATGTCTGCTCCCACTGCCTGACCTCTCCCTGCTGTCAACACCCACTATGATCACAGAACAAAGTTAAGGCCGAGCTTGGGCGCTGTCACAACCCAGCTGGGTGTGCACACACGAGGCAGCACTGATACACCAACCCCCTGCCACCCTGGCCGCCTCCAGCCTTTGAGTAACAGCGAACATGGGAGCATGGCCAAGGCAGGCTGAGGATGGCCCAGGGCTGGCCTACAGATGCCCTTTGGCATGAACAGCCTGGGCACCATGAACAGTGGCAGGAGGCAGACAGGCTCCTGGGCGGAAGGGGGCTAGTCCCCGGTGAAGCCCCACCTTCAAACTGGGGAAGTCCTGAAGCCGGGGGGCCAGGCCACCAGTCCCACAGAGAGCCGGTGCCCATGCCAATGCCTGGAGCTACCCACCCTGCCACAGCCAGTGTACCTGGCTATGCGCAGTGGCCAGACCCCACGTTCGCTCATACACCCCTCGCCACTCTGCGCCTCGCTCACCCTTGGGAGGCATGGAATCCAGGCTGGTAGTGAGAGCTGAGCACAGCCTGCCAGGCCAAGTGGGCGGAACTGAGCAAAACTCAGCCTAAGGCACCACTGGCTGCAGAGGTTTCCAGCCACAAAATCAACACCTCCTAGGATCCCGTGACGTTAATACATAACAATTGTTTACATGTATTTTAAGATGCATTGATAATTTTGTACCTGAAGTCTTTTTCCATCAGAGGTAACCTGAGGAATCTGATTGTGCATCCTATTTATAAAATCAGAATAACCTTGAGTAAGAAGCCCATCCTGCATGAGAAGCAAAGAATAAATTAAATTTTTAATCAGTATAGAAAATAAGTTTTAATCAGTATCAAAAATCTTTTTTTCTAAATCAAACAAAATATAAGGAAACTAATTCATATATATACATAGTCCTATATTTTCAAAACTATTTGTTGGATATTTAAAGATAAATTATAAATTCAATTTTAACTTCCTTGTGACTAAAATATGAAGAAGTGACAACAAATAATCCAAAACCATAATCTAATAATCTAGAATGAAAATGCCAGTCAACAGCTTCTAACATATATCCTTCAACAGACTTTCCATATAACAAATTAAAAACCCTCAGTGCTGAGGAACTAGTTAAACCCAACTTGAAAATGATTTGGAAGTATGTCTAAGAGCCTCAAACACATTTATGTCCTTCCAGATGGTCTACATTTTGTATCTCTGACACAAGGAACAAATTTATAGTATGTAGAAAATGTATGTACAAACAAAGCTGGTTATTTGGAGTAAAAATCATACCTACCTACATACCTAGTAATAAGAGTAATTAAATATACCATGAAGTAGCTATATAATGGACCTGAAGTAGCCATATGGTAGACCACTAGACAGCATTTATATTTACAAACAATTACAGGAAATACTTATGGTATTACATAAAATTTTTAAAAATTTTCCCAGATTCCTCATATCTTGATTTCAACTACATGAAATAATATATAAATAAAAAGAGTATATGAAAATATACCAATCAACCCAAATGTCCATCTGTGACAGACTGGATTAAGAAAATGTGGCACATATACACCATGGAATACTATGCAGCCATAAAAAAGGATGAGTTTGCGTCCTTTGTAGGGACATGGATGTAGCTGGAAACCATCATTCTTAGCAAACTATCACAAGAACAGAAAACCAAACACCGCATGTTCTCACTCATAGGTGGGAACTGAACAATGAGATCACTTGGACTCGGGAAGGGGAACATCACACACTGGGGCCTATCATGGGGAGGGGGGAGCGGGGAGGGACTGCATTGGGGAGTTATACCTGATATAAATGATGAATTGATGGGTGCTGACGAGTTGATGGGTGCAGCACACCAACATGGCACAAGTATACATATGTAACAAACCTGCACGTTATGCACATGTACCCTAGAACTTAAAGTATAATAAAAAAAAAAAAAAAAGAAAATATGCCAAACTGATAACAATGATTAGGTAGTAGGATCATGACTGAATTATATTTCTTCTTCATTTTATATATTTTATCTCAAAAAATATAAGTAAACTTTCAAAAAAGCATGCTTATATTTCAACATACAGCTTCATCCAGGACCAGGAATCTAACTTGAGATAAGTTCAGCTTTCCAGTTGACACCAAGTCATCTAGTCTTCCCGGAGTACCTACAACTATATCTACCTGAAAAACAGCAAAACAACTACTTAATGAAAACTAAAGAAACAGTATGATTACCTTAAAATAGCAACCAGTAACTGTCTACTTTTAAATAAAAACACGCATATGTCAACTCTAAATTTATTAAAAAAAGAAAAAGGAGTTACAGATAATGGCATATGTTAAACTGACACTTGGTTTGAAATTAATGTGAAGATTTTGGTATTTTGACCAAAATTGATTTTGACATCCTTAACTGATATACATTCTAATGTATAAAATTTACATTTTCCAAGCAAAAATCAGATGAATTTACTGGAACTCAATGGAACCTAGAACTCAAGTCCCAGTTCCACCATTACTCTGCTCTATGACCTTAATTTACTTAATATCCTCTAGTACCAATTTTGCCATTTTTGAATGGGGAAATACCTTCTCCTTTTCAACATGGTTGTGATAATTAAGAGATAAGACGCATAAGGCACCAGATGCAGATTGTCCCAGGTGCTCAATAAATTTGGTTATAGTTAATAGTAATGGTGATCAGACTGTCCAGGAAAACAGTAATAGTTACTATTTGCCAAGTGCTTATAATGAACCGGCACTCTGCGAAATGTTTTACAAGTACACGTTTTATTTCATGTCACCACTAAGGTAAATACTACTATAATTATTCCTATTCAATGAGAAAATGGAAGTTTAGAATACTAAATAAAAATTTTCAAACATACATAGAAGAGAACAGTGAGCCTCGGTGCCAGTACACAAACAATTAACATTTTGCATTCTCCCACACATATCTTGTAGTCAAGTCCATAGGTATGGTAATTAGACACATAGGTTTCAGAGTAAAGTTCTGAGTTATACGATCTTAGGCAAGTTACTTAATATTTGATACAAGCCCCCTTTAAAAATGGGGAAGAGTACCATCTCAGAGGATTATTGTAAGTACTGAGTAAGAACATGTTATGGTTTTGGTACAGTGCCTGACCCCTTTCTAGAAAGCAGTCAATAAAGATGAAGTGTTTTTTTTTTTTGAGATGGAGTGTCACTCTGATGCCCAGGTTGGAGTGCAGTGGCGTGATCTCCACCTCCTGGGTTCACACCATTCCCCTGCCTCAGCCTCCCAAGTAGCTGGGCCTACAGGAGCCCGCCACCATGCCCGGCTAATTTTTTTGTATTTTTAGTAGAGACGGGGTTTCACCATGTTAGCCAGGATGGTCTCGATCTCCTGAGCTCGTGCCTCCCACCTTGGCCTCCCAAGTAGCTGGGCCTACAGGAGCCCGCCACATGCCCGGCTAATTTTTTTGTATTTTTAGTAGAGACGGGGTTTCACCATGTTAGCCAGGATGGTCTCGATCTCCTGAGCTCATGATCCGCCTGCCTCGGCCTCCCAAAGGGCTGGGATTACAGGCGTGAGCCACTGCGCCTGGCAAGATAAGGTATTTTTAAAGTGTGAATACGGGCCGGCGCGGTGGCTCATGCCTGTAATCCTAGCACTTTGGGAGGCCGAGGCAGGCAGATTGCCTGAGCTCAGGAGTTTGAGACCAGGCTGGGCAAAATGGTGAAACCCCGTCTCTACTAAAACACACACACACACAAACTAGCCAGGCATGGCGGCCTGTGCCTGTAGTCCCAGCTACTCAGGAGGCTAAGGTAGGAGAATTGCTTGAACCCAGGAGGCAGACGTTGCAGTGAGCCGAGATCACACCACTGCTCTCCAGCCTGGGTGACAGAACAAGACTCCATCTCCAAAAATAAATAAATAAATAAAAATAAACAAAGTGTGTATATGATGTATTCATGTGAGCACAAATAAGGTATTACATAAGATCATTCAGTAAATTAGGCAATTCAAAACCTCTACTCTTTAATTGACAGGCATTAAAAAACAACACTTACATTCTTTTTTACCTGTTTTCTCCACCATGTACTAAAAATATTGGTTTCTATTAGCAAAGTTATTCCTCTAGTTCCATTACTTCAATATCTCACTCCTCAAATAAACATAACATTGTGCTGAATAAACTTTTAACTTGATCCAATAGGAGACACTTACTATCCCATGAAAAATAAAGCAGACATTTCTGAAGCTATTGTTTCATCTGCACTGATAATTACAAGCAAGTTCAACCTAGAAAATATTGTCTGAAAATGTGAAGATAAAATCTGTCCAATGTATTAAGAATCTACTATGTGCCAAGCACTGAGACAGGTGCTGTACACAGCAGTGAACAAAATACCATCTGGTTCTATGACATCAGTTTAGTACAGTATTCTAACCATGTGAGTTTCCTCCTTCCTAATTTCAGCAGGTAAAGTGGGCATGAAAACAGACAAGGCCTCTCAGGGTTTTGTTTTGTTTTAAGTCAGTTAGATCAGAAAAGCCTGTGAGACATCTTCATTTATATGATTTTTATGATAGCACTACCTACCTTTATCAGGCCTCAATGGCACATCTTGCATAACATTGCAAGTCTAAAAGATTAGAAAACTAAAATGCTTCCACTCTCGCACTGCCAAGCTGACTTCTGCCCCAGCATAATACCCAACACAGGGCTAAGGCTGAACCAGAGCGTAGTGGAAGATAATAGAAGCAGAGAATGTAAGATAGAGAGAAGAACAGAAAAAGATCATATTAGATCTGCTAAGAAGTAGAGTAGAATTGAATTCTGCGAAGAATGCTCTGGAATAACACTACCTTTCCAATTGCTTCAAGTTAGTACCAAATTTTAAGACATCCTGATGAAAGCAGATTTAATTCCCTAAAAACTCTATAAGCTTTAGGAAAATAGGAATTGAGAAACATATTATCTTATGGGAAAAATGGGTTTGAGGAAGCAAGATTGGGAATAAACTTATTAAATCTCTCTTAAAACCACTAAAATAAAATAAAACACACTAAATGTTTCAGCTTATCTTCTGTTGCTTTAAAAGAATATCACAAAGTAGATAACTTATAAAGAAAATAATATTTCTCACATTTCTGGAGGCTTGGCAAGTTCAAGAGTATAGTGTCAGTCAGCAGCAACTAGTGAGGGTCATCGCATGGCAGAAGGGAGCAAGAAAGAAACAGGCCCAAACTTCTGCAATAACTAACCCGCTCCTACAGCAAAGGCATTAATCCATTCATGAGGACAAAGCCCGCGTGGTCTAATCATCTCTTAAAGGCCCCCGCCTTCCAATACTATTACATTGGCAATTAAATTTCAACATGAGTTTTGGTGGGTACATTAAAACCATAGCGCTAAATAAAAACGTATCAAAGCATTACTCAGAATAGTATTAACAAGTATGGTAATATGATTCCTTGCTCTTAATATGGCATACCAGGTCAAATGTAAAGTCCATGTGGCACAAAATTTAGATTGACAAGAGCACCAATGGAATTGGAGAAAGGACATAATTGCTTGTCATGACTCAATATTGGATGGTTTAGCTTAAATGATTAAATATTTAGGAAAGGAAATAAAAGAGAAATTTATAAGCTGTAAGTTATTTCACATACGAAAAATATTTCATGAAGTCCTACCTTCACAGAATTGATAAACGGTTAAAAATTTCCCAAACTTCAGTTGGGCACGGTGGTTCACTCCTGTAATCCCAGCACTTTGGGAGGCCAGGGCAGGCGGATCACCTGAGGTCAGGAGTTCAAGACCAGCCTGGCCAACATGGTGAAACGCTGTCTCTACTAAAAATACAAAAAAATTAGCCAGTGTGGTGGCGGATGCCTGTAATCCCAGCTACACAGGAGGCTGAGGCAGGAGAATTGCTTGAACCCAAAAGGCAGAGATTGCAGTGAGCCAAGAACGTGCCATGGCACTCCAGCCTGGGTAACAAGAATGAAACTCCTTCTCAAAAAAAAAAAAAAAAAAAATCCTAAACTTCTTCTCCAATAGTGGAGATCACTGGAGATAACATCCTCTTAGCTTTGTCCTTCATAATGGCATGCCTGAGCACAGCCTCTGCGACTTCCCCTTACACATAACTGAACTCATCTCTCTCCTCACTGGAACTACTACCCACTGTCTTATCATTATTCATCCTTCCCAAGGGCCACTGCAGGAACTTCTATCCTTATCTGCAATCTATTTTACCTCTTCTTTTGTTCTTAACTCCAGTTTCTTCTTTTTCACTTATCTCCCCAAAAAGAATGACTCTTTACCCATGAAGGCCAGAAAGAAATTCTCAAATGTTCAGAGGGTAAACAACAAAAAATCACGTACGTAGGAAATTTGCTGAGAGGTTTGGGAGAGACTACTGCTTTGTATACTTTCAAGAGGAAAAGGCACACTTGCAAGATGTCTTTGAACAAATATACTCTTCTGATCTTGCACTAATTTCAGCCTCACTTAAATTTTCTTGAAACAAAATAGAGCTGTATTGCCAAAACAACAGCCCATGACATTATGTTTTAAAAATTAAAACTACAACTTACTCCATTTTCCAAAACAGAGAGCTGATCCCGCGCCGCAACACCTCCAATTATCAGAAGCTCCCTAAAATAAATATTAAGATGATAATGTAAGAAAAAAAAAATTTAAAGTCTGCTTTACATTGTTTGATCTGCATCCATTTATTTTAGGTGGAAATTAAGGCTGAGAAAGTAACTGAGGAAAAAAGCCTACAATAAAACAAGTCTGGGGAAGGTGGGAAACAAAGCAGTTAAATCTCCATAGCTGTATCCATTGCTGAAGTGTGGTAAAGTCATGAAAGACAATGTGTGAGCTTGTAACATGGAAAAAATTAATCCTCATCTACATATTCTTCTATATTAGGATAATTCAAGGTCTTTTAAAACCTGGTTTCAACCTGCGTTTTCAGACATATATACTTGTATGTATATAAAATGCCCTGAAGGAAAATCAATTTAAAAGGCAATACAAAAATCAATTTAAAACATTGCCTCCAGAAAGGATAACTAGAAATTGGGGAATGGAGTGAAAGAAGACTCACTTTTCACAGTACCCTTTTGTGTTTGAATGTTTCTCATTTCAACAACTGGCCCACTGGCACTGGGACACATGGAAACGCATGTGCAAAAGACTGAAGTTAAAACCCTTCCTCATGCCACACACAGAAATTAACTCTAAATGTATCACAGACCTAAATGTAGAACCTAAAATCATAAAACTCAGAAGACAACACAAAACAAAATTTTCATGACCTTGGGTTAGGCATAGTCTACCTTAACTACAACATCAAAACACCATGACAAAAGAGAAAAATAGATAAATTGGATTTCATCAAAATTAAGACTTCCAAAGGATAGTATCAGGAGAGTAAAGGCCAAATGCAGTAGCTCACACCTATAATCCAGCACTTTGGGAGGCTGAGACACAAGGATTGCTTGAGGCCAGGAGTTCGAGACCAGCCTGCACAACATAGCAAGACCATGTCTCCACAAAAACTAAAATTAGCCAAGCACTGTGGCACTTGCTTGCAGTCTCAGCTACTCTGGAGGCTGAGGTGGGAGGACTGCTTGAGCCCGAGAGTTTGAGGCTGCAGTGAGCTATGAGGCACCACCATACTCTGGCCTAAATGACACAGTGAGACTTCATCTTAAAAATAAAACCAAAACCAAAAGAATCACCTGGAGGAACTGCTTTTCTTAAAAAAACAAACAAATTAAAAAAATATTCTAATTCCTATTCTCTGGAAACTCTGATTCAGTATATCCAGGGGAGGGAACAAATACATTTTATATTTTTAAATAAGGTCCTCAAGTTCCTAGGTTTGGACTACTGTACTAATACTTCTACTTTCATCCACATTTATAATCAAATATATTTATCCCTATAAAGTTGGCAGAAGTAAACACACATATACACGATACTTTATGCTCGTATGCAAAGCACTATAGGGTTGAGGAATATAAAAGAACCACTCCTGCTCTAAGGAATGTAAAACTGAATTAGGAAGAGAAAAGTTTCGCATATTCAAAGCAAGAAACTTAAAGCAAATATAGCTTTGAAAAGGAAGTAAAAATTAAGAAAATTAAAAAGTAAGAAAAACTAACACATGACAGTATGTAAGGATCAGGGAAAGGCATGTACAGTCAGTGTATCAGAGGAGGGGCAGAGGGCTGGGCTGGGACAGTCAGCTTAGCTTCATTCAAAGATCACGACTTCAGCTGGGTTTTAAGAAGGAAAATGTGCATTTGTACCAAATACCAAACGAGTAGCCCATGACTTTACCATCTTAACCAATAAATTGATTTTATTATTCGTCTTCCCCTCTAACTTTTGTTTATAATCATGTTCATTTTTATACATAATCACAGCACAAAAATCAATTCACACTAGCATTTTACATTCTTCCCAAATCCTTTTATAAAGAGGTCCCTGAGTGTCTTATGCTAAGCAGATGCCCTGGTTACATGGTATGCTCAAGGCATTTATCGTATTTGTTTTGCTTCTCTCCCCTCCACACTATCCCCACACTTTCACACTTCATTCTGTGAAAGGAAGATTAATTCTCATTGTTGAAGCCCCCCAGCCTAAAACATCACACATAGAAGGTAGATGAACATTTGCTGAATGAGGAACATGCATCAATCCTCAAAACAAAATTAGAAATTATCTTACCTAGTATAATTTATCCCTAAGTAAGTTTGTTCAAACTGTAAATAAGATCAATATTAAAAAGAGAGGCCTGCCTGGCACAGTGGCACATGCCTGTAGTCTCAGCTACTCATGAGGCTGAGGTGAGAGACAGAATTCCTTGAGTCTAGGAGTTCAAGGCTACAGTGTAGGAAGATCGCACCATGAACAGCCATTCACTTCAGCCTGGGCAACATAG
>NW_012115211.1:4566189-4583260 GCF_000951035.1 Colobus angolensis palliatus | reverse complement strand
AGATTTAGGGCAAAAATAAATTTAACACTGAATGAAATCCTCTCTTCAAAAAACTATTAGGGCCGGGTGCAGTGGCTCATGCCTGTAATCCCAGCACTCTGGGAGCCTGAAGCAGGAGGATCACTTGCACCCAGGAGTTTGAGACTAGCCTAAGCAACATAGTGAAACCCTGTCTCTACAAAGGTGGCATGTGCCTGCAGTCCCAACTACTCAGGTGGGAGGAGTGCTTGAATCCAGGAGGTCAAGGTTGCAGTGAGCCACAATGATATCACTACACTCCAGCCTGGGCGACAGACTGAGACCCCCATCTCAGGAAAAAAAAAAAATTAGATTTTTACTCCAATGCTGTTTGACTAACCATGACTTTTCATGTAAGAAACACGGGGGAAAAAGACATATTTATCATTTAGCAAATAAACAGAAGTTTTATACAGAAATTATTAAAGTATATTTACTCACACACGTGTATTACGTATACACACTGAATTTCTACTTCATTTTTCTCTAACTTATTCTTCTTCCAAAAAACTTCAAACCAAAAGACAATAAGCATTTCAGCACAAAAGGAAGATTTACCTTAATTTAGGATTGTCAATATATTTCTTAAACTGCTTGATGTTATTCAAAGTTTGTTCAGCTAACTCCCGGGAAGGTTCAACAATGAGCGCTTTCGGAGCATTGGGGAGAAACTTTGTTTGTGTCACCTGTGCATTACCTTAGGGAATAAAAAAGATGAGAACACGTTCAAATCACGCTTTATAACACTGTTACTTACAAAACATTAGGACAAATATTCTAATATCAACATTTTAAATAATAATTGTCAAAAAGTAGAGAAGACAGTCAAACAAAATAAAGCTTAGATTTCTAAAACAAACGAAGGCTACTTTAAATTAAAACTATCTGGGCCACTGGGGTGACTGACACCTGTAATCCTAGCACTTTGGGCAGCCCGAGGTGGGACAATCACCTAAGCCCAGGTATTCAAGGCTGCAGCAAGCTATGATGGTGCCACTGCACTCTACACTCTAGCCTGGGTGACACAGTGAGATTCCCTCTCCTACAACAACAAAAATCTACTTGAAATAATTCTAATTGATTGATATATCTAAAAAAAAAAATGACTCACTTGTGACAATGTAAACAGGTTATGAAAAGTACTTTAAATAACTGAAATATATTAAATATACAATGGATAAGAGTATAAATTTTGAAGTCAGACTGCTTAGATTTGAATTCAGTTCTACCACTTATTTGCTCTGTGACCTTGGGCAAGTCACTTAAAGTCCCTATTCTTTAGGTTCTTTGCCTGTAAAATGGGAAAACTACTACCTTATACGGTTATTGTGAAGACTAACCATGTAAAGCACTCAGCGTGGTGCCCTGGCACTGAATAAGCACACATTCTATAAATATTAGATATCATTACCATTATGATTGGGATCCCAAAATCAAAATCAAATACTTAAATCAAATACTGAAACACTCAAATACTGAAACACTGAAATCAAATACTTAAGAGTTTATGAATGAGGTTTTAAAAATGAATTTTACTGGTGTGTTAAAAAAAGATATGTGACCAAACCAGCAAGGAAAGTATATGTAACTCACTATGAGAAGCCTTACTTACTGGAGTTCTCACCAATTATTTTCACTATTCTAGAAATCCTTACCCTTGCAGGTATAATACCTGAGTGCTGTGATTTGACAATGTAACCATCTGGTGCCTTGGAAAGAGCAACAAAGCCATCTTTTGGTGGAAACTTAAATTCCTCTTCACCGAAGTTAAATTTCAGTTCCGCATTCTAGCATTGAACAAAAGAGAAATTTAAAATTCCTCCCCTAATTGAAAACCGTCGTATAAAAAATAATGAAGAGCAAGCAGCTTATAACCACAGTAAATTTTTTCTAACTAGATTCCTAATTACCTTCAAAACACAGGCAGGAAAGAGGGCTTGGTTTTTCATATGTGGTGGTATTTCAAATGCCAGACCAAGATCTTTTCCTTAAAAAAAAAAAAAGAAAGAGAGAGAGAGAGATTGAAACAATCAGAAAAGACCCTTCTCATGCTGACACTGTCAAATCTACCAGCTTACCTGCATTCATGCCTCTCTCCTGTCACCATGGATAAACTGTGCTGCCTAAGGCCAGCTTCTTCATTTTTTCACTTTACTCCTGAAACTGTCACCTCTACCCTTCTACATTTTTCATTATTCTCTGTCTACAAGATCATTTCCATTAGACATTCCAAAGCATATAAACATACTCTCACAGTAAAATACACAAGAAAATCTCCCTTGAACCCACCTCTCCCTCCATTTACCTTCCATTTTTCTTCTCCCTTTTGTAGTGAAACTCCAATTTCCATTTACACTTCATCCACTTCCTTTCACCTCATTCTCTATTGAACTGGCTCCTTATTAGGAGGCTCCCCACCCTCACCCCTTTGCTCCACCAAAACAGCTTTCTAATGCTTTCCACTTGTCAAATGCAGCAGTTAATGCACATTCTTCATCTTGCTAGACTAGACCCATCCACAGCACTGGACACAGTGATTGCTCCCTGATCCTTCAAACACTTCCTTCACCGGGACTGCAGGACCCATGCTTTCTTGGTTCTCCTCCTGGCCTTCCTCTGCATTTCCCTCTGCTGCATTCTCCTCAATGTGTTCACCCCTAACCACAGGAACCCAGGCCTCAGATCTCTTCTTCTCTTTATCTACCCTCATTCCCTAGGCAATCTCACCCCACCCTCCAATGTATCTTCAACAAAGCAGCCAGAATAGTACTGTTAAACTAAAGACAGATGATGCCACTCCTCTGCTCAAAACCCTCATGGCTTTCCATTTTACTCAAAATAAAAACCAAAGTTTAGATCATGGCCCATATGGCTCTCCATGGCCTGGCCTCACCACCTCACTGATCTAACATTCTACCACCGTCCTTTATCCCCAGAGCACTCCAGATCCAGTGGCTTCCTCACTGTGACTCAGACACCTCAAGCACGCTTCCATCTCAGGGCATCCACATTTACTATTCCCTCGGTCTGAAATGCTCTTTGCAGATATCTGCCCGGCCCACCACCCAACTCATTCGGATCCCTACTTAAATGTCACTTTATCAAGCCTTCTGACTGCCCGACACAAAAGCACAAACCGCTATAACTCTCCACTTCCTTCCCCTGCTTTATACCCTCCTTCACAGCACTTATTACCACCTAACATGGTATTATATGTCTGTCTTTCACCACTAGTGTGTAAGCCCTAAATGTCTATTCCATTTTCTTCTGTGCCTCCAGTACTTACCATGGTACCTCAAACATAGTCAATGATCAGTAAATATTTGTTCAAATGAAGGCAGGGAGCGAGGGACAGGGATTTGAAAAAGAGGGTGGGGGGATTTTTAAAAATTACAATTATTGAGTATCATATATCTTTTCACTATTAAGATCCCTATAGAGCTTACCATTTTTGGAGAACTTGACATGTCCTTTATCTATATCTAGGTAACATCCAATGGTATCATGCATAGTGAATTCCTAGAATACCAGAAAGTCAAATGCTATTAATAGAAAGCAAATTCTTAAATAAAGTTAAAATATAGCTGCATCAAAAGTATGTGTGTTTCAAAATAATTATTTAAATCAAAAATGCCTATTAGAGCATACAAGCATTTGACGGGCTTGTGAGAATCAACATATTTAGGCTGATTCACATTACTGGAGATTTCAGCTCACCAGATGAACTATATTTAGATTCATCATGATCAAAAATAAGAAATGAGAACAACAGGTGTCAAAACCAAAATCAAAATGAGGTGAAAAGAGAAGACAATGTAATGTATTTTGGAGGGGATAACAAATGGCATAAAAGAAAAATTATAACTACTACATATTTATCTAGCTTGACAATATTTCTTCACTAAAGTCCAAATCCAAACTTTCTGTGGAAAATATACAGAAAATCTGCTGATTACACCCTCATTCTGTCATGAGTGATTAAGTTTGCAAGAAAACTTACTTATGCTATGTTGGAGTTGATAACATAATTGCTTACCTCTCCATAATTATCAAACTGTTTATTATGGGATTTCTTTCCCGTTCCACCAAAGCCAAATCCAAACTTGTCAGTACCTAAATTTAAAAAATATTTTACTTTTCTGATAAGAGAAAATATAAAATTAAAAGACCTGTAAAAGAAGCAATTTTATTCACACAGTATGTCCATTTCATGAACCCACAGGAAAACTATTCCTTAAGTTTCTGAATCCTACAAAAAAGTAAACAGTGCTTAGGTCACACAGCTTGTGTGAGACTAGGGACACCAGTGATACTGCATCCCTTTCTGCTTTGGCCACTAAGAAATTCAGATGCAAGTTTACAATAACATGAAGCATCTATATGGGACTGTGTGGTAGGGATTCACACACACTAACTTTACCCTGACTCCATTCAGAGTCTTAACCCTCATTTCATACTGCTATAATATCTGTACTTTTTGTAAGTTCCTTCAAATCTTTTTTGGGACAGGGTGGGGTACAGACAAATATTATTTCCATATCTTTAAAATAAAAACTTTTTATGGTTAAATTCATTATTTTGCTTCCCCAAATAATAAAATATTAACCCCCAAATGTAACTCAATCAATTCAGTTATTTTAGAAACACTTACCTAGGTCCAAAGAGGCCTGCATGGTAGACCACCCGACCCTGCATAACCCTTGGTCATGACAGGATACTTCATAGTAGTGTTTCCCTACAAGGGTAAGATACATTGAGATTTATATAAATCACACACACATAATTCATTTACCATGAAGCTACCTTCCCATTGTTTCTGAATTACACTGTTATGTACCAAATGAAGAATTATAGGTGATTTGTACCATCAAACACCTTCTCAGATCCTTGACTTACAGCTATTTTTAAAAACTCATGGGCCAGGCGCAGTGGCTCATGCCTGCGGCCAGCACTGTGGGAGGCCAAGGCAAGCAGATCACCTGAGGTTAGGAGTTCAAAACCAGCCTGGCCAACAGGGTGAAACCCCATCTCTACTAAAAGTACAAAAATTAGCCAGGCATGGTGGTGGGCACCTGTAATCCCAGCTACTCAGGAAGCTGCGGGAGGAGAATCGCTTGAACCCAGGAGGTGAAGGTTACAGTGAGCCACGATGGTGCCACTGCCCTCCAGCCCGGGTGACAGTGCGCGACTCTGTCTCAAAAACAAACAAACAACAACAACAAACCCTCATATATTAATACATTGCCTCAAAAGTTTACACAAGTACAGACGCTGTTCAAATACCTTTCATTAATCCTTTAGTAGCTCTACACCCATGCCATTCCTTTACTTCTCTGCTTTGACAACAAAGACCATCTGACCCAATTGCTGGATTTGAGAAGAAAATACAGAAAAACACGTCAGTAAAGATTTTATAAATCATACATTCCCACCCCCCACCACCAAAAAAAAAAATCATTCAGTCTCCCTAACAAGATAATTCCTTCCTTGTTGCAATGTTCCAGAGACTGAGACTGACTGATTCTTGAGTGATAGTATTTACCAAGTGTAATTAACCATTTCATTCCCTGGGTGTCCTTGGCTATGTTGGGGGCTATTTTCTATGCTGCCATCTGTTAACTAAGGTAAGATTTTACAGCAAGTCTAGAAAGGATTCAACACAGCTCTTAACCTGACATGCACTAATAGTAGTTGCATCATCAATACAAATGTGTTTAGATAACTATTCTCTAGAGTCCTTTAAAGAAATGTACTCAAGGATGATGCACCACCCCTCACCAATATTTGTTGTCCTGATTTTCTACTTAGAGCTTGAGTGACTATGTAACTAAAAGATAACAGAACCATCTCTAGTTTGTTCCTCAATCCATGGAAGAAACCATAATGGGAAAGTAGGGGAAAGCATGAGTAAATAAGCATATATTTGTTACTTGCTAATATTATAAGGGCTCTAAAAGATGAGGTATATTCTATATTATACATCACGATCAGTCTCAGTGATGTCCACATAGTAGGTGCTAAATGGTTTTAAGTAAAGATTCAGCTTTTGTCTGTACTGGAAAAAAACTATAACTTCCGTCCTGGTTCATCTTTCCAACTCATATTCTGTACTTGAAAGTAGAACAAACTGTTAAGCACCTCAACGCACATCTTCCTACACTTTTCAGAAATTAAATTATTCGAAGTATGAATTCATACCCATATAGGTACTGAATTGTGTAAAACTGAACTTTTAAAAAGTTATCTAGGAGCTTCCAGGATAGCTGAACACACGAGGGTTCACGAAGGGTGGCACGCCCAGGGAGGGGAGAAGCTCCAAGCCCCCTCCAGTACTTCAACCTATGCATCTCTTCATCAGTATCCTTTGTCATAGCTTTAAAAACAAACCAGTAAACATATTTCCCCAAGTTCTGTGAGCCACTCTAGCAAATTAATTGAACCTGAGGAAGGAGTTGTAGGAACCCTGATTTATAGCCAATCAGTTAGAAGCATAAGCCACAACCCGGACATCAGATGTGGGGGACAGTCTTGTGTGACTGAGCCCTCAAACTGTGGGATATGATGCTATCTTCATGGAGATGGTGTCAGAATTGAATTGAATTACAGTTCTCAGCTGGAAGAAACCATAATGGGAAAGTAGAGGAAACCATGAATAAACAAACACATGTCTGTTACTTACTCCATCAGTTCTCACTGACTGCTTGCTTGACTTGTGGGAAAAAAACCCCACACATCTGCTGTCAGAAGCATGCTGTGAGAGTATACAGGGAAAAATGGAGTTTATTTATTTCTCTATATTCTCAGAAGTGGTGTCAGAATCAGGGTTTGCTAGAACTGCCTTGGCTCACAGAAATGTGGTTTGAAAAGAAAAAGGATAAAAGGATAGGGGATGAGGAACTTTTGGTTTCTCGGTGGCCAGAAGATCACCTATGGCATGGAGCCACAGCTGTGCTACACTCAATTACTAATGGTAAAAGTTATCAGTGGAATTTAGAGTTGGATCCAACTCCGAGGAGCTGGTTCACTGGATGCATAAGAAAACACAAATAAGCACCCGTGAGGTGGAGCTTGCAATGAGCCGAGATTGTGCCACTGCACTCTAGCCTGGGCGACAGAGCGAGAATCCATCTCAAAAAAAAAAGAAAAGAAAAGAAAATGCAAGTAAGAAAGAAAAAAGTATACAGTCTTTTGGTTACTATTATCTGTAATAGCTAAAATGAAGTAAAAGAGTGCTGGGTCAGCCCTTGATGTGAGACCACATTCAGATTTCAGTCCACCTGAGCTTTGGTCACCAGCTTCAAAGCTGAACTCCAAGGGAAAAATTACGCAGGGCCAACAAAAAGTTCTTCTAAGACCTGTGGTCTCCAAGAAGGCAGTCAATGTGAGGAAGAGCAAAACCAAAAAACTCTGAAATTGGAGGGGACAGTGTGAAGGAACTGTTTCATTTTGTAGATCAGTATCATAAGCTTCCTGAGGAGCCTTTACTAAAATGCATTCTGAGAGTAACTCCTTTAGGAAAGTATCTTTGGTTTTAAATGCAGCAGAATAGAAGGGCATGTTTGGGTTGATGCAGGTCTCATTGCTCACTATGGAACAATCACAGATGGCTCTATGCATGATGGAGGTTATTCCCAAGCAAAGAGCCAGCCTGGTGGATTGGATAAAAGCCACTGTAAGGTCTGTTAACCCCAAGAAGGAGGACTGTCCAACTCTACCCTATAAATACTTTCTTTTATAATTTCTGCATTTTCTATTTGGGTTAGGGAAGTTTTGCCACTGCTAAATTATACATGTAGTTTCCTGTATTCAAATTCATACATATATATTTAAGTCCTAAATACACATGGAATTTATTTCTAATTATGATATGAGATAGAAGTCAATTTTATATTGCTCCAGATGGATCATCAATTGTGTCAGCACCCTTTACCTAATAAATCATCCCTTTTTCTCATTGAAATGAAATATAATTATTTTTCCTGCATATAACTTCTCATATATACTGGGATTTATTTCCATTATATTCCACTGTCTATTCCTATGTCAGTTCTATACTGTTTAATGATAGTGACTAGATTCTAATATCTGGTAAATTAAATCTTAATTTTATTTACTTGGTGTTCTCATGTATTATTTTTTTAAGTTTCTGAATTACAGATGAGCTGGTGGAAAGCCTATCCACTTACCGAAAGCAGATCCTCTGTCATATGGGTTCATCTGCCATTTGTTGAGCACTAAACAAATTAAAATAAGAAAAGTTACCCCCAGATATATAAAATTTAAAATGCTTGGCCAGGTGCGGTGACTCATGCCTGAAATCTCAGCACTTTGGGAAGCTGAGGTGGGCGTTCACATGAGGTCAGGAGTTCAAGACCAGCCTGGCCAACACGGTGAAACCTTGTCTCTACTAAAAAAATACAAAAATTAGCCAGGCATGGTAGCATGTGACTGTAATCCCAGCTACTCAGGAGTCTGAGGCACGAGAATCACTTGAACCCAGGGGGCAGAGGTTGCAGTGAGCCAAGATTGTGTCACCGCACTCCAGCCTGGGCAACAGAGCGAGACTCTATCTCAAAAAATAAATAATAATAATAAAATAAATAAAATGCTCATTTAAAAAAAGCAAGTATTTTATATACCTTAATTCCTCTAGATTCAATATGGTTTTATATATTTATAACACACAAGTAAAACCTGTTTTTATTAAAAGCAAAAATGCAATTGAAAAATCAGACACGTTAAAGATAATCATCACTGGTCTATTTGGACCTAAAACCTTATCTCCTCACTTGCTTGCTTCATTGTGCTCCATATCAGATGATACTGATCTCTGTCCTTACTCCTAGGTCACTACTAAAATGAAGGTTAGGTAACTAAACAAGTTGACTTCAATTACAAAGGAAATAACTGATCAACATTTCAGGATCTAATTATCTTGTAACTATCAAAAGAAAAGCAAGTCGTTTATCTTAATTCAATATCGCATTCAAAAGAAACACATTTTTTTCATCCTCCCTTTTATAGGATTGGCATTTTCCTTTTCTGACACATCTTAATAGTCTGTTAAGATATATGTATATATACAAACTAAGAATTGTAATAAAGAGAGCCCTACGTGCTTTCTAGCCCAACTTTCCATTCGGGGTAGAAATCCTTCCTAAATTATTTCTAGTCAAAAGATATCCATCATCAGCTTAAACACTTTGAACATTGGAGAAATAACTTTGAGGTTCTCCCTTGCATTGTGGCTCAATGTAGCTATTAGGAAGTACTTTACGTTAAACAGACATCTTCATCTAAACAATTTCTAATGGATCCTAGTCCTACTTTCTAGAATAATTATTTTCTCTCAAGTTCTCTTCAATAATTTAACAATTATCCCATCTCCATTTTTACTTCTTCTCCATGTTTAACTTTCTACTTTCTTTATTCCTCACAGGATGTGACTTTTAGAACCATTATCACTATGGTTATTCTTCTTTAGGAGTGTTTTGTTTTACCACCATTTCTCATAAATGACGGCACAGTTGTTACAAGTTCTGAAACTATTTTAGAATAGGCCAATAGTGTAAATAGTTACATCAATTATCTATCTCATAATTAATTTACAGGAGTTCATAGATTCTACGTTATACATCTTATGCATAACATTACTCTCAACTGAAAAGAATATGTTAATATGCCAGGTTCACTGGTCTTCAACTTGCTATTTTGTAACAATCCTGTTTTGTATAATGAAACAAGAATGACTTAGAATATGGAATAAATATGATTAAAATATAACAAAACAAAAGATTAATTAAGATAGAACGAAATTTAGAAACCATTCAACAGAAGCAACACCATTTAAAGATAAAGAAACTGCGGTAAGATTGTTTATGGTAGAGACAGTATCAGAAACCTAATAAAAAGACCAGTTTCCATGTAGATAGGATTGCACATAAGAAACAACTTCAAAATTTATATTTTACCTTCCTAGGTGATTCCCTTCTTATCTTAGAGGAAAAAAAATGCCTCTATTCCCTCTAAGGCAATACTTCCACCAGCATGGGATTTTACTCCAAAAATTATTTGTAAAATCTTTCCTTAATATTTTTGTAATATATACAAATTTTTCTTTAGTATTAAGCATAGAAAGTTATAAGGTTAAAAAAAACACTAAAATATCGAAATATAATCCCAAAATGCCAGTGTTTTCTCAAAGGGAACACTATTAGTATTTGAGGAGGGACAACCTTGCAGTGTTTAGGCTCTCAATGACATTTAGCATCCCTGGTTTCCAGGGTTCCACATCCCAATGCCACCCCTCAGATATTGACAATATTTTAAAACTGCATACCCAAATCTCACATTCCTAACTGCCAGTGATGAGAATCGATGATTTATATAAAAGGGAAATATCAATTTATAAAAATTACCTGTAGCACCAGTTTTAATTGTTGTTTTTCCTTTTTTCCCTTCCTGTTGGTCTTTCAGAGTTTCATAAACTATCTGGATAACTGGAATACTAAAAGCCTATCAAAGAAACAAAAGGTCTCTATATTAGTATTCAGATACTGACAACAGTTTAATAACCAACATAAATGACAAAAGTTATGCACACACATCAAATAATTATACATATTCCAGACTGGTACTACAATTTCATTTGCCCAAAAAAAAAAAATCAGTCAGACAACAGGGTGGGCTGAATGAAGGAAATAGGATGCAGCTAACAGCACAAAATGATAAAACAATTGAGAACAGTAGAATGAACCTACACTAAAGAGGAAAAATATCATCCAGTCTGACAAATATTTCTCTAGTCTAGGCCAATAGGAGATCAACTTCTGTATGTAACCTTTATATTTTAGGAGTCATCATATTAAAATTCAGAAGTGAGTATAAACACTAAAGCTACTATAACTCCCTAACACCCATTTAAAACTATGTTCTTAAGGTCATACTTTTTTGTAGCTCTTCATAATTAGCTGGCAACAAAAATATCATTTTCAGTGGCAAGTAATTAATTCCTTACCTTTTGGAGGTTGCTATTTTATTAAATACTTCAAAGTAAAAACTAC
Source organism: Colobus angolensis palliatus (assembly GCF_000951035.1). Classification (NCBI taxonomy): domain Eukaryota; kingdom Metazoa; phylum Chordata; class Mammalia; order Primates; family Cercopithecidae; genus Colobus; species Colobus angolensis. The sequence continues at coordinate 4,572,179 of NW_012115211.1, read as the reverse complement.
TATTCAAAGCTACTTTAAAATTCAACTTTTAGAGGGTAAGTAAATATAATTTATTACTTACACCAGTTTTGCCACTTCCTGTTTCTGCAGCCTGAATGAGGGGAAAAAAGTTGATTTTACAGATTAAGTTGTCTATTAAAGAGATCAAATTAACACCATAATATGTAGAAATCTTTAACATTTGACCGGCTACCTTTATTTTCACAGTGCCTCCAGATTATCCAGGCTTCCTCTGTCAACTCCGACTACAGCCCATTTTGTTACCTTTCCCATACCTTTAAGAATCTTTTCTTCCCTTTCCTTTCCCATTGCTATCATTCAAACGGAAGCTCTCATCATTCTAATCTAGATTATAATAAACGTATCCAAACAACATCTAATCCCAGAACTATACTACAATCTGCTACTCAAATTAGTCTTCATGGAAGACTAATACTCAAATTCTTTAACAGGACACTTGAGAAAGAGCCCAAACAATCTGACTCATTATCTCTCTACCATTTCATTTCAAGTTTATCCCCACTCAGACACATATTTTATGCTACCATCCAACTGAAGTATTCCAGGGTCATATCGTACATTCTACCATTCGCTGTTTTGTTGATATTCTTTCTACCTAAAAAGCATTTCCCTTTTATCTTGCCTTGTCAAAAATCTGGCCCGCGCTTATAACTCCAGCACTTTGGAAGGCCAAGACAGGAGGATCACTTGAGGCTGGGAGTTGGAGAACAGACTGGGCAATATACTGAGACCCTGTCTCTACAAAAAATACAATAAATTAGCTGGATGTGGTGGTGTGTACCTGTAGTCCCACCTAATTGGGAGGCTGAACTAGGAAGATTGCTTGAACCCAGGAGTTTGAGGCTGCAGTGAACTATAAACACACCATTGCACTCCAGCTTGGGCAACAGAGCTTGGCCTTTTTAAAAAAAGAAATACATAAAAGAAATCTACTTCCTCTAAGCAGTCCCTATGATCCCTAACGCAAAAGGATAACTGGAGTCCCACTCAAATTCCGCACTACTCTGCATCTCTTATGAAGGAGCCACATTCTCTTTGATACGAGATTCATTCTTACACATGTCTTATTGCCCTAGTTGGTTTAAGCTTTTCAAGGGTAAATATTTATCTGTTAGAAGCTTTTACCTAATGCTCTGAATACAGTATATGTATCATAAATGTTTGTGAATAAAGTTAAAGTATCATTTTTAAGCCTATGCAATTCTTAGAGTGTGTCCCCAGCTCCCAATCACCTCACCAAATTTAAACTTACCATAAGTACATCACCTCCTCCCAGTATCAATGGGATAGATTCAGCCTGGATATCAGTTGGGAGGCTAAAAGAATCATATTTGAAGAATTTTAGTTATTGGAAAAAAAAATCACCTAAGCAAATTAAGTCATGTTAAACTTTAAGCCTAAAAGAAAATTTTATGTGGTAAATATGACGCATCCTATTCCACTAGAAATACGTCAAGGTTGAAAAAAGGAAACTTTCCATAATTTAGAAAATCACACAAAAAAACTGATTTTCACTTATCCAACTAGACACAAAAATATTGGATAAAATCACTAACAACTGTTTAAATTATAAAACATCCTCTCCCAGGTACATTTAAGCTTTATGTACTTACAGCCAATCCATCTCTTCCACAGCTTGTGCAATCTCAGGCATAACACCCATCTCTGAAAGTAAACATTGATTTTAAAAATCACATATACTGAAGTGAAGTCATAAATTGCAGTGCTCTCAAAATTACTATTCAAAAACAGGGTAAAGATTTTGAAGGATAGCTCAGTTACATCAAATCTACTGAGCGCGGCACTGTTGAAAGAGCACAAGTTCTGGAGAAAGACTTGAGTTCAAATCTAAGTTCTCACTTATTAGCAAGTGACCTTAGGCAAGGCTATAAATCTGTTTTCTCCACACAAAACGAGGCTGATATTGCCTACCTTGGAGGGCTATATGAAGACCAGAGATAATAATGTAATGCAACTGGAGCATGGTTGTCACCTAATAAACTGTAGCCACTATAGTGCTTGTTTACCTCATATGACTCGTGAAAAGACTGCCAAGCATAGACAGGGTTGTTGCATTTAGAGATAATTTAGAGATAATGTGTGCATTTAGAGATAATCTCTTTACATTAGATATTATGTACCTTGGCTACTCCAGGACCATGTAAATACCTTCAGCAATTAGAGAAAAATGAATAGACAAGTGGAGAGCACCCACATTTATTGGCAGCCATAATCAAAATTCTGATTAACTGAGGAGGGAGGGGCCAGTGGTGAAAACATGGGCATCTGGAAATGTCAGCTGAAGAACTGCTCTGTTCTTAACTGTATACATATTTCAATAATTCTACTTCAAGACCCATCCTAAATGAATAGAGATGAGTTGTTCCTAACTGGGTCTTGTCATTTTATCATTTCTCATATGAACTCTAGAGGGTAATTAACATATGGAGTAGTTGGATTATTTAAATTTTCCTTCCAAATGAGAAGTGATTTTAAGTCTGTATTTATAAAATATAGCTTTTATTATAAAAATACATATTCCTATAAAAAACAATAGTCAAATATTCACAAGCCCCAGAAATACCAATTTTGAAATTCTGTATTTCTTGCCATTGTGAAAAGGCATAAAGCAAACGTACAGACTGAAAATATTATTCATAAAATTATGTAGCTTTTTCGTTGCATCAGATGAGAAGGATCATCATTTTCAAAAAAGAAGGCTCTCCTAACTCTTTTTTTTTTGAGACAGAGTCTCGTTCTGTCACCCAGGCTGGAGTGCAGTGGCACGATCTCGGCTCACTGCAAACTCCGTCTTCCAGATTCAAACAATTCTCCTGCCTCAACCTCCCGAGTAACTGGGGCTACAGGCACATGTCACCACACCCGGCTAACTTTTTTTTCGTATTTTTAGTAGAGACGGGATTTTACCATGTTAGCCAGGATGGTCTCAATCTCCTGACCTCATGATCTGCTCACTTTGGCCTCCCAAAGTGCTGGGATTACAGGCATGAGCCACTGTGCCTGGCAACTCTCCTAACTTAATCTCCTCAGGAAAAAAAAAAAAAAAAATCCACAGATAAACTAATGAAGATCTAAAGCTGAATATCCAGAAGACCTTCCTAAGAATTAACCTGTATCACAGTCTATGTTCTCTCTCCTAAAATGCAAACTGCTTGAAAGAAAGGAGTGGTGTGTCCTTACTGCATACGGAATACTATAAGCTGAAGCTGTTTGCAAAATTGTTTTACAACAAGAAACAACATATCACTTTCAGTAAATTCCAGACAACCTGTTGTACCATTCTGATCATGTTCCCTGCAAGTTTTCTTTGAAACCAGACCTTAAGTATAATACTTTTAACAGTTAAGGAAAAATTAGAAACATTTATGAAATTCCAGTTTTGTCTTTATTTCATATCATAGACTCTTTTTCCAGTCCTTTATCCCTAACTTTCATGAAATTTGTGTATGACTCCCAAAGATGTGTACCTATAAAATGACTACCTAGAACTATCCTACAGACCTTGGCTCTAAAATCTTGTTTTAGGAAAATGTCGGGAAACAAAAAATAGCAACAACTCTGAGCAGATTTCCAACTGAATCCTATTAGAAGATGTAACTGAAACAGTCAGAAATCTTACATGACTGAAGATTCGGAATTCCTAATATTCTTACAGAAGAAAACTAAAAAATATAAAATACTACAACACCTGAAGTCATCTTAAAAAGTTAAGACCATTAAAGGACATCAGGCCTAACGTGATACATTTACAGAGCAATAAACGTTACGTAAGTGCTACATAAATGCCTCACGTTTAGCACATTTAAGGCTGATTACAGCTTCCTAAAACTAGATCCCTAATAGGAGGATGATTAAGGGGGGAAAATATCAACTGTAGGTTTCGAAAAGCCACATCAAATCATGTTTGGAATAAAGGACAGTATCAGGCGGCAAATAAATGTAAATTTTCCAAACTTACGTTGGGCTGGTGCGTACGTTAATCAAAATGCTTTCCCTTTGGCTTCAACACTGAACATTAATGTTGATATAATAGCGTTTAACAAAGAAAGATCAGGTTTATGCCTGGGACGTTTTGGAAGGGCCTGAAAAAACTGGACAGAGGCAGGATCGTCATTTTCCCCAATCACTCCACCCCACGCCGTCTCGCTTCTCTGCCTGGCCAAGCCCAGATGAGCCGCGGGCAGAAAAGGGTTCCCAAAGGGTCACTGCCACGTTAAGAGGCAGGAGGTGCAGGCGTCTGGGAACCGCTAGAGCACCGCCGCCGCCTGGATTTTGCAGCCGAAGGTGCAATGGCAGGAAAGCCAAGTGGAGATTGATAGAAGGGAAAGGGCACGGGGAGGGACGTCCTGGCCCGCTCCTGAAAAGAACTGTCCTCCGAACCCAAGCCACGGCCGACCCCGATCCCGCAACGCGGGTCCATCAGGGGCTGCAGCGGACAGCGCCCTTCGGCCTCCCTGATCCCTTTAGCTCCCCGCGGGCCGCCCCAGGGCCGAGGCATGCAACAAGCCGCCCCACCACCCCCAGAGCTTCCACAAACGCACCGGAGAAGGCCGCCATCTTCACCCCGTCCTCCGCGGCTTCGCCCGCTCGATCCCTCCCTCCCGACTGACACAGCGCGGCAGTGGCGCCGCGCGCTTCCGGCCCCCGGCCTTTGGCGTTCGGAGTCCGGGCAGGGCCTCAGCCCCGGGAGAACGGTTCCGATGGAAGGAAAGGCCCGCACCGGCCCCGCCTTATGCACCTGTCGCTGAGCGGACCGCTGGGACCCAGGGCCTCGGGACGCCGCCTTCGTCCTGAGCACCATATGTTTGGAGCACACCAGGCGGTATCAGGGTCACTGCCACAGAGAAGGAAGCAGACGTTTGGTAATTAGGGTCATCCAGTGGGCTCAGGCTGACACCACACCGTTTCGTCCCCACTCAGTCCCCCAACTTTACAAAGATGAGCAGGGCCTTGGTGTGTGAATGACCTGGAGAGATGGACTGGATTCATTGCTCCGAACACTAGTGGGTGCCTGGCAACCAGTAGGTATTTGTTTTTTGTTTTTTGTTTTTTTTACTGAAATAAGTAATGATTTAGGTCTCCCTTCACCCATGTTTGACGTCGCTTTTATAATTTCGGGTTTGACTTCCATGCGATTTTCACTCCTTTCTCTTTGCAAAGAGATGGGGAAAGTAAATGAGGAATCCTCCCAACCAGACACTCTGTCAGGAAGGTATTAGAATCTTTAGATGAGGACTCTAAGATTCAGGAAAGTTAAGTCACTTATCTAAAGACACACATCTATCGAATGGCAGCGTGGGATTTGAACCACATCTGCCCAACGTGAGGGCGAGTGCTGTGCTATCTGTAGCCTGCCCCAGAATGTCTTAGAGAAAAGTGGAACCCTCAGGCAAGATAGAATAGGGTTGCAGCGGCTGGGCGCGGTGGCTCACACCCTCACACCTGTAATCCCAGCACTTTGGGAGGCCGAGGCGGGCGGATCACGAAGTCAGGAGGTCGAGACCATCCTAGCTAACATGGTGAAACCCCTTCTCTACTGAAAATTAAAAAAACAAAAAATAAAAATAATAAAAAAGGGTTGCAACTACTCGGGAGGCTGAGGCATGAGAATCATTTGAACCTGGGAGGCGAAAGCTGCAGTGAGCCGAGATCGCGCCACTGCGCTCCAGTCTGGGCGACAGAGGGAGAGTCTGTCTCAAATTAAAAAAAAAAAAAAAAGAAAGATGGTTGGGCGCGGTGTCTCACTCCTGTAATCCCAGCACTTTGGGAGGCCGAGGCGGGTGGATCACGAGGTCAGGAGATCGAGAGCATCCTGGCTAACATGGTGAAACTCCCTCTCTACTAAAAATACAAAAGAATTAGCAGGGCGTGGTGGCGGGCGCCTGCAGTCCCAGCTACTGGGGAGTCTGAGAATGGCGTGAACCCCGGAGGCGGAGCTTGCAGTGAGC
>NW_012115211.1:4552557-4566099 GCF_000951035.1 Colobus angolensis palliatus | reverse complement strand
AAAAAAAAAAAAAAAAAGATAGAATGGGGTTAGAAGTACAGAATTGGGAACCATATTCTGAGTTTGGATTCTAGCTCGACACTTGCTTGCTGTGTAACCTTGAACAAGTCATGAAGCTTCTTTGGGCTTCAGTTTACTCATGTAACAGGATTCACCCGAGGTTCCAAAGGTCCAGGACAATACACTCAGCCCTGCAGCTTCACACTTCCAGGGGGCACTATGCACATTATATTCTCTATTCTTGTTATATTTTATCTAAATAATACCCTGAGAGTTATGCAATGTAGCAATTTTGAGTGGATACCAAGTACTCCCACATTCCAAGGAGAGATACAAGACCCATATTATGTAGGACTTGCCAAAGGGAAATCTGAAATCTAATTTTTGTGCCTTTAGCCAATACCCACCTTTAAAGTATGAAAAATTGGCTAGGCATGATGGCTCATGTCTATAATCCAACACCTTGGGACGCCGAGGCAAGGGGATCACTTGAGCCCAGGAGTTCAAGACCAGCCTGAGCAACATAATGAGACCCCCATCTCTACCAAAAAAAAAAAAAATTAAAAATTAGCTGGGCATGGTGCACACCTGTAGTCTCAGCTACTTGGGAGGCTGAGGTGGGAGGATCTCTTGAGCCTAGGAGGTGGAGGCTGCAGTGAGCCATGATGGTGCCACAGCACTGCAGCCTGGGTGGCAGAGCAAGACCCTGTCTCAAGGAAGAAATAAAGTATGAAAAAATTAAAGATGCAAATTAAGAGAAAAGATTTCTGTGAAAAGAACGCGTTTTCAGGAAACTACTCTGAGAACTTTTGATCTGAGAGTTTGGGAAGCATAAGGACTGCTCTGAGAAGCTGTCCCTAGGAGGACCTGAGGTGGCAGTGCAGAAAAAGAGAAAGAAGACAGAAGCCTGCTGCAGGAGCTAACTGTGTTTCCAGCGACTGTGGGAGAATTGTGTGATATTTTTTTCCCAAGGGATAAATAGATCTGTGGAGAGTGGACTGAAAGTTTTCTTCAAAGGGAATGTGCCCAAGAGACTGCCTGGAGGAGCTAAATGATTCAGCACACAGACCCCCAAAGAACACAGTGGTATCCTTACCTTCCAAACTGGAGAAGAGATATTCCTTGTCTTATGGGAGTGGCATGTGGAGGATGCCAGCAGGGAGAATCTCCAAGATACCACAAAACGTTCCCTCTGAGAGATACAGTCAGTCTTGAGCATGTCTAAGCCAGAGAGCACCAGAATCAGATCACCATAGCCCCAGCCAGATAAAGCTGTATACCCACCCCCTACCCCATCCCCTAGACTTTATCCTTCCCAGGAGTCAGAAACAACAGCTAATGGGAGAGGCGAGTGCAGAAAAGAGACTGACCCCACCCTCCCATCCCACTGCAGGCTCCTGGCATGGAATAGGACAAGCAGGAGAGGAGCAAGCCATAATGTTGGTTGAAGTTGTGAATTTTGATCATGATACTGGACATAATAGTTTACAGAAACGGAGGTATAATTAGATGAAAGTAACCAGACAACTTTTCATTGTCTCAGAAAAGCTCTGGAAGATGCCAGAGACTTCATCGAGGTCAGGGGAAGAAATAACCCATAGAGATGATTTCAAGATAACGGATAATGTTTTCTGTTTGTGCTCACTTAATATACTGCTTTAATAATTATAGATATGTGTCTGTGTGTGTTGCAATGCCCTCAGTAATGCAAACTGGGATATGTGAATTGGGGTATGTGATTGACTCCTCTCCTTAGCAGGTAGAATAACACCAGGCAGAGAAAGAGTAGCCAGGTCCTTCGCTAAACCAAAAGATAGAGGATGGGTGTCTTTCAGTCCGGTATTTTGTTGGTCTAGTCTCCCCAAGAATAGGTTGATTAAATGGTTGCCTACTAACTGGGAGATTCCTGGGAACCCTGGCCTCGTCCCAGAAAGCCAGACAGACACCACCAGGTGGCACCAAACTGTAGCCAAACCGAGAAGTGATTGGACTGGACCCTAAAAACTCCCAGTCTGGACTTTTGTTCATTTGTCTCCATTTATGCAAATGGACATGAGACATTTAAGGGGGTTGATGGAAGTCTTCAACAATTGCATTGTGGTGCTGGTTGCACAGCTCTGTAAATCATTGAATTGTACACTTAGTGAATTTTATGGTATTTAAATTATACCTTAATAAAGCTGTTTAAGAAATTATAATTAGAAGACACATATGGCTGGGCACAGTGTCTCATGCCTATAATCCCAGAACTTTGGGAGGCTGAGGTGAGTGGATTAGGAGTTTGAGAGGTCAGGAGTTCAAGACCAGCCTGACCAACATGGTGAAACCCTGTCTCTACTAAAAATACAAAAAAAAAAAAAAAAATGGCCATGCCTGGTGGTTGGCACCTGTAATCCCAGCTACTCTGGAGACTGAGGCAGGAGAATCACTTGAACCTGAGATCGTGCCACTGCACTCCAGCCTAGGTGACAGAGCATGACTCTGTCTCAAACATACACACACACACACCTCCCAGCCTGGACTTGCCCCCAATATTTATGTTTTTACCCTCAGAATAACCCCACATTTTCTGTAATTGGGTTGTTTGGTCCCCGCTAATCAAGTAATAGGGAAGTTTTACTATATTATCCTGGGCCCAAGATATTATGCTATGTATTTTCAAGTAAGCTATATTATAATTATATCCCACTGTAGAGCAAATGGTTTTGCAACTACTAAGGCAGACCTAAAAAAAATGCCTTCAGATACCTGGGAAAGTGTAGAGAGGATGGGCCCTGTGAAGGCCTCTGTAGATGGACCACCCAAAAGCCACACACAGCTCCTAGGTTAGCTCATTTGTGCTGCTATAACAAAATACCTGAGACTGGATAATTTATAAGGAACAAAAAGTATTTTCCCCAGTTCTGGAGGTTGGGAAGTCCAAGATTAAGGCGCGGTAGGTTCGTAGTCTGGTGAGGGTTTGGTTTGGTGCCTTGAACACTGTGTCCTCCAGCAGGGAGGAGCTCTATCTCCTTACATGGCAGAAGGTAAAAGGGCAAGAGACCAAATACTCCATGAAGCTGTTTTTACAAGGGCTTTAATCCCATTCATGAGAGCAGAACCTTCATGGGCCGATCACCTCTTAAAGGCCCCCCTCTTAACATTACATTGGCAACATGTGAAGTTTGGAGGGAACGTACAAACCATAGTAGTCCCCTTTCCCATTGCCTTTCTTTATTATATAAATCTGAAAAAGGCTGGACATAGTGGCTTAGGCCTTTAGTTCCAGCACTTTTGGAGGACAAGGTGGGAGTATCACTTAAGCCCAAGAGTTTGAGACCATCCTGGGCAACATAGAGAGTCCCTTTCTCTAACAAAAGTTTTAAAAAATTAACCAAGCATGGTGGCACGCACCTGTGGTCGTTCCACCTATTTGGGCAGCTGGCTGGGGGTGAATCTTTTTTTTTTTTTTTGAGATGGAGTCTCACTCTGTCACCCAGGCTGAAGTGCAGTGGCGTGATCTCAGCTCATTGCAAGCTCTACCTCCCGGGTTCATGCCATTCTCCTGCCTCAGCCTCCTGAGTAGCTGGGACTACAGGCACCCGCCAGCATGCCTGGCTAATTTTTTTGTATTTTTAGTAGAGACAAGGTTTCACCATCTTAGCCGGGATAGTCTCGATCTCCTGACCTCATGATGAAGGATCATTTTTGAGCCCAGGAGGTCGAAGATGCAGTTAGCTGTGATCACACCACTGCACTCTAGCCTGGGTGACACAGCCAGACCCTTCTCAAAAAGAAAAACAAAAAAAGCAACTTGGAAGAAGAAGAAAACATTCACCTTTCCAGATTCCTCTGTAGAGAGAAAGCTCAGAGACTCAGCTCTGCCTGGAGAGATGTAACTGGTAGTGCCAGGTTGGGACTTCCACGGATGCTTTTCAAAAGGGAAAGATCTGACTGGCCTGCACCCTTTTTCCATTTGGAACATTAATATGATGCCTGGAAAGTCAGCAATGAGTCCTGAAGATAAAAACTGCACACTAAGAACTGAAGCAGAAATAAAAGGCTGGCTCCTTAATGATGGTAAGCCCAGGTCTGTCTACCTCTAGACCTCTCTTGCAGCTTGAGAATGTCCCAGTTAAGCCACTTTAAAATTTCTTTTTTCTGCAGCCCAACACATTGCTAAGAGGTACAGAAAAGAAAGGAAATAAAACACATGTCGTTATGGACATCGTGTAATGTATCTTTCAGGAAAATTTTTTGAATGTTTCATAATACAGCAATAATCAATCTATTCTGGCTACAAGGAGGAGGAGACATTTGGCCTGAGTTGCGAGGGAAACATCCAAAATTATCCCTGAATATATGGCCATTTCCTCACCATGAAAATGAAGGTGAAATGTGACATTTACCGGGGAGAATGTGACTCTGAACCCAGCCTAGGGAACATAAGTCAAATTAGGTTGTTTAGATTGTCCTTTCATTGACATCCATCCTGGTCCTCAGTTCCTATTCCCAGCTCCTTCTGGAGCAAGATAAAGCCAGCTGCTTAGTTTCTGAGGATCTTGCCACCAAGAAGGAGGAAGCAGCTAGAGAGATAATTTGTTTTAATCTAAAAGAAGTTGAGTAGAAAACATAATATCATCATACATAAACTCCCTCCCTCACAAAGTCCTTCCTCACAATATAAGATTCAAACTCACCCATCATTTCACACAAGTAACAGTAACCCTCTCCCTCCATAAATGCTGTCTGTGTAGGTTGCCCCAGATCTACCTGTTAGGAGAAAAAATATTACTCAGGAGTACTTGCACTGGATCTTGAATCTTGCTATGGTCAGTCTTTCCATTAATAAACCCTCTCCCCTTCGACACAGCTCTTAGTTGGTAAGGCTCCTGAATCCACCCTCTGTAGGATGGTCCTCCATGTCCAGCTTCCTGCTTACTTCCAGACTTATTACCTGCCACTTTCCTCCACAAATTTTACTTTCCAGTAGATCAAACTGTGTAGAATTCCTTGCATACACCACATTGCCTCTCACCACTATAGTTTTTAAAGTGCTGTTCCCTCTCCCTAGAATAGCTTTCCCGTTTTAGTTTTGGCTATCTGTTGCTGTGAACAACTACACCAAAACTTAGAGGCACACTACAACAGCCAATATATTCACTCATAATTTGGGTGGTCAGGAATTTCGGCAGGGTTTAGCTGGCCGGTTCTTCTTCTCCATGTGGCATTCCCTGTGGTCACTCACTAGGTCACATTCAGCTGGTGTCTTGGCTGGGCTGGGAGGTCAAAGAAGACTTCACTCCCATGTGTGGTCACCCATTACTCCTCTACATGATCTTGCTCTGTCCATGTGGCCAGCTTGAATCTTCTCACAGCAGGATTAGTATTAGGGAAGACAGACTTCCTACATAGTACCACAAAGATGTGTCTCAAAAGTAGAAAGCAAAAGCTGTATATCTCTTAAGCCAGCCTTGGAAGTAATACAGTGTCACTTCTATTACATTCTGTCAGCCAACACAAGTCATATGACCAGCCCAGTTTCATGGGGAGGAGAAATAGACTCTACAATTCAATGCAGTAAATAGCAAAGAGTTTGCAGCCATTTATAATATACCATCTTCTGTAACATAGTATGTGCATTTACAATATAACTACCTATAGTAACACCCATCTTCTTGGCAAACTCCTAATTATCATTCAGATTCAACTAAGCTAGCAACTTGCAGCAAATCCTGCTTCCCCAGTGTTTATTTCTCTTTTTCCTTAAATTTCTGACTTAGCTGGACATATGGCTGCTCAGAATAAAGACTCTATTTGCCAGCCTTCCTGGTAGCTAGATTTGCCCATATGCCCATGTTCTGACCAGTGGTACACAAACAGAGGTGTCAAATGTGACTTCTGGGAAATTCCCATAATGGAGGTGTTGTGTTCTTCCTCATTTCTTCCTTCCTATTGGATGGAATTAGGATGTGATGGCTGGGGTTTGAGCAGCCATTTTGGACCATGAAATGAGAGCCATATATTGAGAACAATAAGAGAGAAATAGCTTGCATCTCTGACACCTTTGGAGCACGATACCAGTCAAAAATTGTGACTCTAGATTTCTTAAATGAGAGAGAAATAAACATCTATCTTCTTTCTTTGCAGGAAGGGGAGATGGGGGCGGTCTGTCTCACGCAGCCAAAACTAATCCTAATTTGTATGCTCTCATTAGTTATCTACTGCTACAAAACAAGTTGCCCCAAAATCTAGTGACTTAAAACAATAAACATTTATTACTACTCCCAGCTTCTGTGGAACAGGAATTCAGGAGCAGCTTGGCTAGGCAGGTTCCACTTGGCGTCACTCTTACAGTAGTAGCCAAGCTGCAAGCTGGGACTACAGTCATCCCAAGGCTTCGCTAGGGCTGAAAGATCAGTTTTTAAAGCGTGGTCACTCCCTTGTCTGTGGTGGCAGTGAGTGGGAGGCCTCTGCTTTCTTCCATGTAGATCTCTCCCTGGGCCACTTCAGTGTTCTCATGATATTGCAGCTGGGGCCCCTCACCCTTCCCCACCAAAGCAACCCATCCTAGAGAACAAAGCAGAATGAATATTATCTTTTATGGCATAGCCATCAAAGTCACACTATCACTTCTGTGATATCTTAGTGGCCACGCAGGCCTATTTAGCATGGAAGAGGACTAATACACACAAAGGTGTGAATTCCAGTAGACAAGGATCTTTTGCGGGGCGAACAACCCAGAGGCTGGCTACCGTATCCCTGCTCCCTAACAGACCCCCTTATTTGTTCATGTGGCAGGTGGTGATCCCTCAGTCTCAGGAAAAAGTATGTTCATATCACATTCTCTGGGGTAAATTATGTTGCTTCTAGACTCACCATTGTCATTAAATTTGTTGGCTTAGCTTTCTGTGTTTTTCACAATTTACCGGACTCACAGAGCAGTTTGAAGATAGGGAGGTTCACATTTAAACATCCTTTCCCCCTGCCCCGTATTTCCTGTAACTTCTGAGTTGAGCAACAATCATTGAATTTTATGCTTTTGTCAAAATAAGCTGTCAGAAACTGGTCCAGATCTATTAGAATGCAACATCAGACTCACTGCCCCGGCATTCACCTTATGGTGCAGAGACCAGAGGGGGCCTGGCAAACAGACATAAATCCAGAGATCTATAATTCTGTATCCCCTGAAGAAGTGGCCATAAAGTCCATCACTCCAGATATATGGGGAGAAGGAGACAAAGGGCAACCCGGATGAGTTTCAGAGGGCCTGTAAAACAGAAAAAGTGATCTCACTAACTGCCTCACTTTCTGCATACGCAAGCCAGGCAGGGACACAATTCATGGTAGGGTGCCGACTGGCCGGCAGGCATGAACGGCCCTGTCTCCCATGCCAGCCATCTTGAGTATTCATCAGCCCCTGTGAGTGATGCTGACAGCCCTAGGGGAGATGGTGCCACATTTGGAGTCTGAACTTATGAGTGTTTAAGAACAGAATGTACATCAGACACATGTTCCAAATCCAGCAGCTCAGAATCTGCCAGGATCCCCAAATTCCATCACCTGCAGCAGAGCCATTTTGCACCTGCACACAGAGCTCAGACTCGCTTTCTCAGCCTCCCGCCCAGGTTCCTTGCTTCGCTGCACCTCCTTCCTGTCTATGAAATTGATCTCAAGTTTTCTTGTTAACAAGATCTGTGATTTTTTTTTTTTAGTAGACTGAAACAAAACCACTTGCCATATGAAAAAGAGGGGCAGGTAATAAAAAAGATGGTCAAGAATCTTCAAAATGCCTGGAGAAAGCAATTCTGAATATAAGAATTTATACTGCCTGTTTCCTATGATACAATAATAAAAATGGGAATTTGTGAAGTCTGCTTCCACTGTAGATCTGAATGGTGGTGGTCCAGTTCCTATGGCTGCATAACAAATTACCCCAATATGTTTTTGACTTAAAACATGTGTTTGCTTTACTTACAGATTTTAAGGATGAGGAACCTGGGCGCAGCAGGGATGGCTTATCTCTGTTCCACAATACTCACCTTGTCCAGGGGCTGGAATCATGACAAGGTCATCACTCACATGACTCAGTTAACACTCATCCTAGCTGGGATGAGACCCAGCTGGGACTGTTGGCCAGCTGCAGCCTGGGCTTTTCCACAATGCCGTGGCTTTATTCCAAAGGTGAGCATCCCCAGGGCAGTGTGGCCTTCAATGATCAAGCTTCAGAAGTCAAGTGGTGTCATTTCCTTCTCATTTTATCCACTAAGATAAGTACAAGGTTGCTCAGATTCAAAGGGAGGGATCATAGATGCCACCACTTGAAGGAGGAGCGTCAACATTACATTTTCTTTTTCTTTCTGAGACAGGGTCTTGCTCTGTCTCCCAGGCTGGAGTGCAGTGGTGCAATCATGATGCACAGCAGTCACGATCTCCCGGGCTCAAGCCGTCCTTCTGGCCTCAGCCTCCCAAGTAGCTGGGACTACAGGTGTGCACCACTGTACCTGGCTAATTTTTTGATTTTTTTTTTAGAGACAAGGTCTCACTATGTTGCCCAGGCTGGCTTTGAACTCCTGAGTTAAGCAATTCTTCCACCTTGGCCTTGGAAAGTGCTGGGATTATAGGTGTGAGCCATAGTGCTCAGACTCAACATTACATTTTAAGAAAACATGAGACAAGGTATAAATTTGTATGGTAATGTGTTAGAGTTCTCCAGAGAAACAGAAGCAATAGGTTGTGTGTGTATATAGAAAGAGATTTTATTATTTTTTTTAAGAAATTGCCTCACATGATTATAAAAGGCTAGCAAGTCCAAAATCTATAGGGTGAGCTGGCAGGCTGGAGACCCAGGAAGAGTTGATGTTGCTGTTGAAGCCTGAAGACCATCTACTAGAGAATTCCCTCTTGTTGGGGGAGGTCAGCCTTTTGTTCTATTAAGGCCTTTAACCGAACAAGGCCTACTCACATTATGGAGGGCAATCCACTTTACTCAAAGGCCACCTATTTATTCATTTGGTTACTTATTTATTTATTGAGACAGCATCTTATTCTGTCACCCAGGCTGGAGTGCAGTGGCCTGATCATGGCTCACTGCAGCCTCGACCTCCTGAACTCAAGTGATCTCACCTCAACCTCCCAGGTGTCTGGGACTACAGGCACATGTGACTACACCCAGCTAATGTTTGTATTTTTTTGTAGAGATGGGGATCTTACCATATTGCCCAGACTGGTCTCAAATGCCTGGGCTCAAGCCATCCTCCTACCTCACCTTGGTCTCCCAAAGTGCTGGGAGTACAGGTGTGAGCCACCAATTTAAATGTAAATCTCATCCAAAAACATCCTCACAGAAATATCCAGAATATGTTTGGTTTTTCTGTTTTTTTTTTTTTTTTCTTTTTTGAGATGGAGTTTTCTCCGTTGCTCAGGCTGGAGTGCAGTGGTGTGATCTCAGCTCACTGCAACCTCCGCCTCCAGGGTTCAAGCGATTCTCCCACCTCAGCCTCCTGAGTAGCTAGGATTACAGGTGCCTGCCACCATGTCTGGCTAATTCTTGTATTTTTAGTAGAGACAGGCTTTTACCATGTTGGCCAGGCTGGTCTCCAACTCCTGACCTCAAGTGATTTGCCTGCCTTGGCCTCCTAAAGTGCTGGGATTACAGGTACGAGCCTCCGTGCCTGGCCCCAGAATATGTTTGACCAAATATCTGGGCACCATAGCCCACATACATTGATACATAATATTAAACATCACACATGCCTGCCTTGTCAACCTGGCACCCGTATGCATCTCCTTAAACCATACTTAATCTCCAAATAAACACAATAACAAGGTCATAATTACACCTAAGATGATACAACTGTCCTGTGTACACTGGAAAATACACTAGCTCCTTCCCCAGGAGAGGATGTAAAAACTTTCCCAGGAGAGGATGTAAAAACTCTTGGATGATGTTTATTCTCCTTGACATTCTATTTTTATATCAATATTTAGATATAAAATTAACAATACTTAGATACTATAATATAAAATGAGTGTATCTTATGTTACATGAGGGGATAAGAGGGAAGAAAACAAAGATATTTGCAGCCAGACACAGTGGCTCATGTCTGTAATCCCAGCATCTTGGGAGGCCGAGGCAGATGGATCCCTTGAGCCCAGGAGTTCAAAACCAAGTTGGGTAACATAGTGAGACCCTGTCTCTACCAAATAAATAAATAAAGATATTTGCCATATATGTATATACATACATATACCAAAACAGATGTATATACACACAAATACATATATACAAACATATACGTATATACACACATATACACATATAAACACACATATACATATATATACACATACATATATACATTATAAACACACAAATATATTCATAACAAAATAAGGAAGAAATACTCATGGCAATTACAGTCCTTGTTTTTATAACTAATTATGTGGTCATATCCGGTATTTATAACTACTGTACCTTTGTCCACTATCTGTTCTGTATTCCATTTGCCCTAAGCAAGCACCACAGCTGGTCATGAAACCTTTTTTCCTGAAGGTTCATGAAAAGTTTCATGAAAACTTTTATTCCGAAGGGTCTGGACCATTAGTCTTGCCTGGAATGGGTTGTTGTAGTTTTCCATTGACTTTAATCAGGAGGCATGGTAATAGCAGGAATGCCCTAAGGAATTTCCTGTATTCCAGACACACTCTTCCTTACCTCTGTTGTGGAAAAGCAGTTCAGTTTCCCCTTGGTGATCAGGATCAATCACCCCAGCCAGCACAGTCATTCTTTTCTTTTCCTGTTGACTCAGAGGCATGCAAATGCCAAAGTGACCAGGTGGCAATCTAACTTCCAGTTCAATGGAATCATTGTTGTGTCTCCTGGTGGAGACATTCCTGCCTTTGGAGCTAAGACCTCTATCTAGGTCAGAAGAGTGTAAAGTCACAGGAACTGGAAGTAAACATTTTGCTAGTGGCTCATTAGAGGTAATAGTGAGTGGCACCATTCACATCTCTGCCCCTTGATTCCTGGGCCTGGGAATCTTGGCTATGGGAGAAATGGTACCATATATTGGATACTGGTTCAGAGCATATGGCCATCTTTGGAAAATGCAATCTGCCACAAGTGGATATATTGAATCTCCTGATTTGGAAGCTACTTCTGCCTTGGGAAGAAATGGAAACATACTGAGGCCTGAGAGTGAACAAGGAACTATATTCTTTCCATGAAGCATCTCTAAGAGCTTCACAAAGTTCCTTCATTTGCTATTCACCTAATAAAACTGATGAAGTGCCTCCTACGTGCCAAAGCCTATGATAGTGCTGGGGATATGAGTAAGACAAATATGAGTAAGACACAATTTTTTGCTTTCAAGATAATCTAAGTTTTTCAACTGAGATAAATGTAAACACATAATTTACACAAGGCAGAAATGCAGTGGTAGAGATATATTCAGAGTATCATGGGAACTCAGAGTAGACAGCTAAGCCAGTCTGGAAGTGTCAGAAAAGGGATTTCGGGGAAGATAATATCTCAGATGAATCTTAAAAGGTGGACTGAATTTAATTAGATGAAGAGGGGCTTATGGGGGAAAAAAAGAGGGGAAGCTTTTCAGGTAGAGGGGACAGCATGGAGACTTACACAGTGGCAAGAAACAGGACGGTGTACCCTGATGTATTAATCATCTAATGCTGCATTACAAACCACACTAGAACTTAGTGACTTAAAACAAAAATATTGATTATCTTACATTGTTTCTGTGGGTCAGAAATCCAGGAATGACTTATTAGGATGGTTCTGGCTTGGAATCTTTCATGAGACTGCAGTCAAGATGTCAACCAGGGCTGAAGGATCCACTTGTGAGTAGACTCCCTCATGCGCCTGGTGAGTTAGTGCTGGCTGACAGAAGTTTTTCACCACCTGGACCTCTCCATAGGGTTCTTGAGTGTCGTCGCTCATGGCAGGTGTCTACCCCCAGCAGCTGATTCAAGAGACAGGTTGCTGTAACCTCTGAAGTCTCACACCATCATTTCCACAGTATCCTGCTGGCTACACAGGCCAGCCCTGTTCAATGTGGAAGGCACTGCATAAGTGCATAGACACTAGGAGGCTGGGGAATGGGGAAGGGGCATCATTTTGAAGATTGGCTACTATTTTATTTTATTTATTTTAGAAATAAAAAATATTCCTCCGTTCTTCCCATGTCAAGTTCAAAATTGAAAAGTAGACAGAAATAATGCTAAAGAGTTTGGACCTGAGCTGTATCAGAGGGAACTTTGTTTGCTGATCAAGATTGGTTTACTCTGGGAGGTCAGTGGGCCTCAGCCTTCAGTGTGCATCAGAATCACCTGGAGCTTGTTAAAACAGGATGTAGAAACCTCCTCTTCAGACTTTCTGATTCAGTAGGTCTGGGGCAAAAATCATTTGCATTTCTCACAGGTTCCCAGGCAACTTGTGTACCATACTCACAATACTCCTGGTCCAGGGACCACGATTTGAGAACCACTATGGTGGGTGGGACAGATATTAAGCAAGACCGTGAGGTGATCGTATTTCCATTTTATAAAACTCTTCCTGGCAACTGTGTGAAGAATAGATCTGTGTAGGCGCCATTATGAGGCTATGATTGCAGGAGTATATATAAGATGTAATTGAAACTTGAATGAGGACAAAGAAAGTGTGTGAGGCAGGAGAGGACAGGTAAGAGAAATATCACTAACATGCCAGGATTTGATGACTTGTTGAATTTAATAGGGGTAGAGGCGGAGAGTGAAGGGAGAGTAATGAGGGGAAGAAAGGCGTTAGTGCAATGCCCATGTTTCAGTATGGATAACTGGGTGAATGACATTAGCATCAGTTGGGAAAAATAGATTACAGGAGGGGCAGCTGGTTGGTAGGCATGGGTCTGTTGAGTTCGGTGTGAATATCATGGCCAGCAAGTAGTCTGCTATGTGAGACTGAAACCTGGAGGAGGTACTTTGGGTCAAGGTAGAGATTTGAGAAATCTTAACAAATAGGTAGTGACCCGGGGAATTGATGAGTTCACCCAGAAGAGAGAAGAGCAGGGAGTGAGGACTGAGTGGTGGAGCTGCTTCCCACCCTTTGCTGTGCATGAACATTACCTGGGGATTCTGTTAAAATGCAGATATGGACTCAGCAGGTCTGGGATGGGCCTGAGATACCACATCCCTAACAAGCTCCTCGTGATGCCAGAGCCACTGGTCTGAGCAGCACTGTTGTGGTAACAAGGTGTAGAGAACCCCAGCACTAGGGGGCAGTGTGGTGTAGAGAACAGTGAGAAGGCGCTAGAGGATGCAAATAAAGTCAGAACTATAAGGACAATTCGAAGAGTCTGTTATTACAGAAACCAAGAGAATAGATATTCTGGAAATTTATGGGATGATTAACATTATATGCTGGACACGTTAGTGGAGTAATTAGAACCCAGGTTATAGTAGGTTAAGGGCTAAATAGGAAGTGACTACTTCTAGCGAGCATAGACTCCTGTTGTAAGAAGTTTGGATGAGGTGAAAATAAACTAGATGGAAATACAGGATGGATGT
>NW_012115211.1:4550355-4552507 GCF_000951035.1 Colobus angolensis palliatus | reverse complement strand
GTATCAGAGGGAACTTTGTTTGCTGATCAAGATTGGTTTACTCTGGGAGGTCAGTGGGCCTCAGCCTTCAGTGTGCATCAGAATCACCTGGAGCTTGTTAAAACAGGATGTAGAAACCTCCTCTTCAGACTTTCTGATTCAGTAGGTCTGGGGCAAAAATCATTTGCATTTCTCACAGGTTCCCAGGCAACTTGTGAGTACCATACTCACAATACTCCTGGTCCAGGGACCACGATTTGAGAACCACTATGGTGGGTGGGACAGATATTAAGCAAGACCGTGAGGTGATCGTATTTCCATTTTATAAAACTCTTCCTGGCAACTGTGTGAAGAATAGATCTGTGTAGGCGCCATTATGAGGCTATGATTGCAGGAGTATATATAAGATGTAATTGAAACTTGAATGAGGACAAAGAAAGTGTGTGAGGCAGGAGAGGACAGGTAAGAGAAATATCACTAACATGCCAGGATTTGATGACTTGTTGAATTTAATAGGGGTAGAGGCGGAGAGTGAAGGGAGAGTAATGAGGGGAAGAAAGGCGTTAGTGCAATGCCCATGTTTCAGTATGGATAACTGGGTGAATGACATTAGCATCAGTTGGGAAAAATAGATTACAGGAGGGGCAGCTGGTTGGTAGGCATGGGTCTGTTGAGTTCGGTGTGAATATCATGGCCAGCAAGTAGTCTGCTATGTGAGACTGAAACCTGGAGGAGGTACTTTGGGTCAAGGTAGAGATTTGAGAAATCTTAACAAATAGGTAGTGACCCGGGGAATTGATGAGTTCACCCAGAAGAGAGAAGAGCAGGGAGTGAGGACTGAGTGGTGGAGCTGCTTCCCACCCTTTGCTGTGCATGAACATTACCTGGGGATTCTGTTAAAATGCAGATATGGATTCAGCAGGTCTGGGATGGGCCTGAGATACCACATCCCTAACAAGCTCCTCGTGATGCCAGAGCCACTGGTCTGAGCAGCACTGTTGTGGTAACAAGGTGTAGAGAACCCCAGCACTAGGGGGCAGTGTGGTGTAGAGAACAGTGAGAAGGCGCTAGAGGATGCAAATAAAGTCAGAACTATAAGGACAATTCGAAGAGTCTGTTATTACAGAAACCAAGAGAATAGATATTCTGGAAATTTATGGGATGATTAACATTATATGCTGGACACGTTAGTGGAGTAATTAGAACCCAGGTTATAGTAGGTTAAGGGCTAAATAGGAAGTGACTACTTCTAGCGAGCATAGACTCCTGTTGTAAGAAGTTTGGATGAGGTGAAAATAAACTAGATGGAAATACAGGATGGATGTGGGGGTCAAGGGATGGCTTCATTTTTTTATTTTTTATTTTTAAGACAGTCTTGCTCTGTTGCCCAGGCTGGAGTACAGTGGCACGATCTTAGATGCCTGCAGTCTTTACCTCCTGGGTTCAAGTGATCCTCCTACCTCAGCCTCCCATATATCTGGAATCACAGGTATGTGCCACCACACCCAGCTAATGTTTTTGTGTTGTTTTTTTTTTGTAGAGACAGGGTTTTGCCATGTTGCCTAGGCTGGTCTTGAACTCCTGGGCTCAATGATCCACCAGCCTTGGCCTTCAAAAGTGCTGGGATTACAGACATGAGGCATCATGCCTGGCCAGTTTTTTTAATCATGAGAGAAACTTGAGTGTGGTCACAGGCTGAAGGGATATTGCCAGTAAAGAGGGAACCTGCACAAGGATGCCCAAGATTAAGCCCAGCTTCAGAGAAGAAAGAAGGAATTAAGATGGGTGAAGGGAATGGTTTTGATTAGGAGAAAGAGAGAAACTTTCTCTCTTAGCTGTGGGTACTAGCACAATAGAACTGGAAGACTGCAGTGACAGTGGTGTCCACAGGGACATCTCAGTTTGTGTCTCCCAGTCCAAAATTCAGCCCTAGAGAGACAGGGACTTCCCTTTCAGTCAGTGTGCAAGGGCAATCAGGCCCTTGGAACTGGCTTAAATTAATTACGTCCACTTAAAGTCTTAAGATCTATAAATTTGGAAAGGAAAATTTTATTTCTTATGATTGGTTGCAACCTCCAGGCCAGGAAGTGGAGCCTCTGACTGAGATCAAAGCCTGCCCTTTAGGCTGAGTACGGTGGCTCATGCCTGTAGTCCCAGCACTTTGGGAGGCCAA
>NW_012115211.1:4522893-4549090 GCF_000951035.1 Colobus angolensis palliatus | reverse complement strand
GATTCTCATCTACAGTAAAGTTTGAGGAACACTAGTTTAACTTAAAAATCATAAATGTGCTGCTGAAAAGTTTCCTCCAAAAAAGTGATCTGGGCAAAGCACATTTGCTATACGTTCAAGCATGTTAATAGTGAGGCATAAACAATGGTACTAACGTCCAAAGGGAAACACATCTTTAGGAGGAGGATGACATGTTTTCAGTGCAGCTTCTTGGACTGCCCTCTGTGAGGGCTTTAAGGAGGCTGGGGCTGCTGCTGGGGGGATGTGGGGATACCCCGTGCTACCTCCTCCTCCAAGGCCTCTCCATCTGGCCTACCTCTCACATACAGTGGCCTGGCCTTCCTTCCTTCACAGTAGCTCAGGAATCCAAAATGGAGGAAACTGAAGCTACCAGGCCTTCTTAAAGCCTGGGCTAAAAAGTAAAAGCTTTTGCTCACAGGCCTAGTTCGGATTCAAGGGGAGGAGACATAAGCTCTACGTGTTTATCTACCAAAAGTGACTATCTCCCTGTGGTGGTTGATACTGAGGGTCAACTTGATTGGATTGAAGGATACAAAGCATTGGTCCTGGGTGTGTCTCTGAGGGCGTTGCCAAAGGAGATTAACATTTGAGTCAGTGGGCTGGGGAAGGCAGACCCACCCTTAATCTCGTGTGCACCATCTAACCCGCTGCCAGTGAATATAAAGCAGGCAGAAAAATGTGAAAAGAAGAGACTGGCCTAGCCTCCTAGCTTACATCTTTCTCCTGTACTGGATGCTTCCTGTTCTCGAACATCGGACTCCAAGTTCCTCAGTTTTGAGACTCGGACTGGCTTCCTTGCTCCTCAAGCTTGCAGACAGCCTATTGTGGGACCTTGTGATCGTGTGAGTTAATACTTAATAAACTCCTTTATCTATCTATACTATTCTGTCCCTCTAGAGAGCCCTGACTAATACATCCCCGCCCCCATAGAAAGATTGGAATACTTGTCCTCAGCCTAGACTCCCTTTCTTTTTACTGACTGCAAATTGATGAAATTCTATACCTGCTCCCTCCACACCCCACTCCACCCCCAATTTTTACATATGACATCTGATATCAAACCAGGTTCATTTGGCTCATGGAAAGCAAACCAATCATTGTGACTGTGGGTTTTGCAAAAGAGAAAAGATTTTATTTTGTGAGATTGCTCACAAGGCTGCTGAGCAAGGAGAAGGAGAACAAATCGTAAATCCACCTCCCTGAAAACAGGGCTTAGGGTAATTAGGGGGATAGAAAGCAGGATGGTGTGAAGTATGGATAAAGGTGATTGGCAGGTGGGAAAGGGAGGTAATCCAGGTTTTTGCGCAAGCATAACTGAGCTACATGGCTCTTCATAGGAGGCATGTTCAGAAAATGGTTGAATTAGCATGAAAGGAGGGTGCAGGTTTTGGCCCTTTGACATCAAAAGGTCACGCTTTACGTACCCACGCAGGCTCAGTTGAAGGGTTGATGGTCTCAACTTGCTTGAATTCAACAAGAACTGCCTGCTAGCTGCAAAACAACATTAAGCACTCATTACTATGGTGACCCACTGTCAGAGCCATTATCTATAAGGAGGCTAGTGGAAGTTTAGTTATGTATTGTTTGACTACTATGACTTGCTAGTGGGAATTTTAAGATTAACTAGACATAAGCAATTAAAAGCAAGCAAGCAGGTTAAATTAGGCAGGCTTAATCAGGTTAGCCCTCAGTTTCCCGTCTTGCTTAATACATGCTAAAGTAGACAGAATATGAGCTATGTCTTAACCCCTTGTTTGGAATGCATTTTCAGCAGCATGTTTATATTTAATTGTTTATACCAGTGATCCTCAAATGTGAGAAGTTTAGAATTACTCCAGGGAGGCTGGGCATGGTGGTTCACATCAGGTGGATCACTTGAGGCCAGGAGTTCGAGACCAGCCCGGCCAACATGGCAAAACCCCGTTTCTGCTAAAAAATATGAAAAAAATTAGCCGGGTCTGGTGGTGTATGCCTGTAGTTCCAGCTACTCAGAAGGCTGATGAGGGAGGATTGCTTTGACCTGGGAGGTGAAGGTTGCAGTAAGCCAAGATTGCGCCACTGCACTCCAGCATGGGCAACAAGCGAGACTCTCTCTAAAAAAAAAAATAAAATAAAATAAAAAAGAATTACTCCAGGAAGTTCTTTCCCCAGTGCATATTTCAAGGTTCTAGCACTCAGGAATTTTGGTCTCCCCAATCTGAGGTGGAGCCCAGGAGTGGGCATTTAAACAAATTCCCTAGGTGGGTGATTCTAATGCAGGTGGGTCTACTTGGATGATGCACATAGAAAGCTTATTTTAGAATATTATTGTTTTAAGTTCACCAACATGATCATTTTGATTTCATGGCTTTATTCTTAGATGTCATTTTATTTCCTACTTCTTGAACTGTTAAAGAGATGAATGTTAAAGTGGTAAGGACAGATTTTAATCGGTAATATACTATTGCAATAGGGAAGAGGGTCCAGCATAAACTAAACTCAACTTGGGAGGTGGCTGCGGGGGCTGCTGGAGCTTGAGCAGAGTCAGGGAAGTGAAAAATTAGAAAGGTTGGTCAGTGTAAATGCCCATTAAGTCAACTGCATATGTTAGCTGGCAATTAATCAAAGTTAGGGTTATATTCTCCCGGAGACTAGAGACAGAGGTCCTGTCATTCCTGATAATTACATTTCAAAGGAATGGCTTTCACTCCTGAATTGTTGGAGAAAGATGTACATCTCAAAGGGACAGAGGAAGGATTCACAATTGTAAATTGTGCATTGAATAAAATTTAGTAAATGCTCTAAGAAAGGGTAGTCAGGGGCCTATGGTCAGGTGTTGGCTTGAACAAACAGTAAATTCTTTTAGCAGCCTTGCACTTTCTCAGTCAGGCCCTTTAAGGATAGCTAGAGACACTTGAGGTGGCTGTGGCTCTGCGCTGTTGGTAACTGTTAGTGTTTGCTTAAGTCTTTAAATGGGGAGGGGAAGAGAGTGGATGAAATTGTTTATACTGAGAGTTTGTGGTTTTCATAGGCCAAGGTTGAGGCCTGGCAGATAAGAGGGCTCAGAGGAGCCTGGCTAGATTTTGGTCGAGAACCACGCTTTCGTTTATGTCTCCCAAACCATTCCTAATGGTTTCCCATTGGGAAACCAAGATACGAATAGATTAAATAACTCCTGCAAGGCTATAGAACCCAGTCAGTAACAGAACTATTATTCAAAACAAGTTCTCTCTAACATTAGAGTCTATCCCAGAGGTAAGAGAAGGAGGTGGAAGATTGTAGAAAAGTGGAAGAAATGACATTCTATTAATGTGCCCTGACTGCAAAACTTGTTTTATCTGTTAGGTTCAGTGTAAATTCTAGAGCAATTTTTAGCATAGGGCTACATTTGACTTTAACATGCTATTTTCTTACTTGGTGACTTCAGTTTGGTAAAGATTTTTGCCTACAATCTTTCTTTTAAATGTTTTCAATCTTTATTTTAGTTAATCCTTTCAGGACTTAATTAGGTTGCAAAGTTTCTTTAAAAAATCATTTATCTCATATCTGTATCAGACTATAACAATTTAAACTTAAAAACTTTAAAAGTGTAACATTAGGTATACATTTTTTATCTAAAGAGAAACCTAAAATGATAAGGACTTCAATAGGAAACAGTTTGCATGAAATTCCATGGAAGAGCTAAAACCATTAACATTGAGAGACATTTAATAATTCTTCCTCAAATGGTTTTTAATCCTTGGTGTTTAATTTAGTTTTTCCACATAGCTGAAGGTGTCTGACCCTGATGCTTTAATAACTTCTACATTTTGAGTTGGTACTTTGCCCTATCAAAATACATATTAATTACTTGTTAGCTTCATTGAAGTTTTGCTCTTTTGGTTAATATTTCCATTGTAGTTTTTAATTAGAGGAAACTAAAAGATAAACTGAAGAATGTAACCAAAATCCACTACAATGGTAGAAAAAAAAATTATGGCTCATGAATGGTCCATTTATTGAGAGAAATATTTTCTGAGCCTATATTACTTTGCTGGAAAAAATACGTCATTTTTAAAAGTTACAATCTCCCTTTTAAGCAAAAAAAGGTTAATCTATAATAGCATCAACATAACCATGTATAATTCATATAGTCAATAACTATTTTCTCAGGGCCTGCTTTCAGGCTGGGTTTACAGAGATTAAAAAGTCATTGGCCCTGTCCACAAAGAATTACAGTGTTTTGGTTTTGTAGTTGCCTTTTGAATTTTTGTATTATTGGTGTTATTTGAGACTCCCTAGCCTTGCCATCTGTGGACACGAATGGTAATTATCATAATAGCAAATTTCATAATTTCACTAGTCTTGCTCCTAGTTGATGACAGAAGACCCTCAGTCATTTGTAAAATCCTCTACCAAATATTTCTGGGGAGTCTCAGAGATATCTGGTACATGTTGGCAAAAAGGTCCATTACTCTGCCGATCATTTCCCTTGGGAGCCGTTGCTAATCTGCTGCCTGGGGTCTGTGCTGTCTGTGAGCTGCATGGCTGTTTGTATCAAAGCAGTGGGGAATGCCTTCCCCCTTTTTGTTTCCCTCTGCTAAATTCAGAGGGTTTCGTTTAGTCAATTTCTCAGAGAAGACATCCTAAAAGCCTCCCACAACAAGAGTGCTAGCTAATATAGAAATAAAAACACAATTTTTAAAATGAATGAATGAGTTTGTGAGAAAGTAAAAGATAGCTGAGTCCTAGCAACAGGTGTGGGAATCCATGGAAGAAGGGAGAACTGATGCTTTAGGGATCTTTATGGATCTGGATGTCCAGAGCTTTGATTGCAGGGCTGAAAATAGTGGAAGTGGGATGGGGAGGCTTGGGCTCACGTAATGGGAGTGAGAGCTCTAGTCACTCTAAATAAAGTTAGTACCCATGAAGAGCTACCATTTTTTTTTTAATCCCATGAAAATGAGGCAGAGAGCAAATAAATTTGTCTGTTCAGCCTGGAATCTGAGTGGATACAAAAGTCTCCTTTAAGAATTTGTTGCCACAGCCTGACACTCTTGTAAGTTTGAAGCCTGAATTTACACTATTTGTATCATGTGAAACAAACAAACTTTAATTTAAAGTGGACCCAAGTCTTCCGGGTGCTTTGCAGAAATGAAGGCAAGTCTTTTCAGGGTGAAGGCACCCTCCATCTGAGGCCTCAAAGAATCCTCAGAACTCAAATTCCAGAGCATCTGAGCAAACAATAAGACATACACACACACACACACACACACACACACACACACACACACACACCCCATAAAGAAAGAAGCCACCATGAGCAAGAGTCAGCCAGAAAAAAATAGATACTCGAAGGCTTCAGGTATTAGAAATATCAGGTAGAGAATATAAATTATGTTTGATGTGTTCCTAAAAGTAGGACTTAACAGAGAGAAAAAGAAAGTAACAAAATGACTGGCAGCCTTGAGTTTTTAAGAAATAACTTCTAGAAATAAAAAATATAATAATTGATATTAAAAAACTTGATGGAAAGATTAAGCAGAGAAAGCTTAAAAGTGAATGTGTGCATTGGAATCGAGATCAGAGGAAATTACACTGGATACAAAATAGAAAGACAATGAGGTATAAAGTGTGAGGGAGGCTGAGATGTACAGAGGATATAATGTCCCATTATCTGTCTAAAGTGAATGGTGTACAGGTGACATGTGAATAGGTAAAAAGTGAGAATTTTCTCTTTTCTTTCTTTCTTTCTTTCTTTTTTTTTTTAGAGCTGTGGTCTTTGTCAGCCAGGCTGGAGTGTAGTGACATGATCATAGCTCATAGCAGCCTCAACCTCCTGGGCTCAAGTGATCCTGTCATGTCAGCCTCCCAAGTAGCTGGGACTACAGGTGTGAGCCACCACGTCTGGCAAATTTCTGGCTAATTAAAACAATTTTTTAAGAGACATAGTCTAGCTATGTTGCCCAGGTTAGGACAGAACTTTCCATAAGTGATTCAAACAAATGAAGGGAGTGGGTGAAAGCTATACTCTAAACTTTTGAAATTACTCCTTATAAGAAAAGGGGAGGTTGGAAGAGAGAAGTGTGTGTATGGGAGGTGTACACATGGATGGATATGTGAGTGTTATATTAGCTTAATCATTATTGCATCACCTTATTCCAATGGGAGAAATTTCTCTTTATCGTGGTTTATATTTGTTTATTTATTCTGTCCTTCCCTGTCTCAAATTGACAGTTTTCTTAATGTCCTTTATTCTATTTTATGTTTTGGAAGATATATGTTGTAATTCTTTGTATCGCTTGTTTGTGCTTTTTAAAATTGTAAATTTACCTTTTTCCCCCAATATGTTATTATAAAAGTTTTCACATATAGCATAGTTGAAAGAATTTTACCATGAACACCCATGTACCCACCAAAGAGATATCATTAGTATTTTACTATACTTGCTTTATCACATATCTTTCCATTTATTTATTTATCTTACACCTATCCATTAATCCATCTTATTTTCTGATGCACTTCTGATGTACTTCAAAGTATATTACAGATAGTTTACCTTTGCTTTTAAACCAAATAAAACTAAAAAGCTATTTTTACTTTTAAGTCAATAATTGATCAATTTACCAATATATTTTTTTCTTTTTATGAGATAGAGTTTCTCTCTTGTCACCCAGGCTGGAGTGCAGTGCTGCAATCTCGGCTTCCTGCAACCTCCGCCTCCTGGGTTCAAGCAATTCTCCTGCCTCAGCTTCCCAAGTAGCTGGGATTACATGCACCCACCAACACACCTGGCTAATTTTCTCTATTTTTAGTAGGGATGGGGTTTCGCCATGTTGGGCAAGCTGGTCTCGAACTCCTGACTTCGGGTGATCTGCCCGCCTTGGCCTCCCAAACTGCTGGGATTATAACTGGGATTACATGAGCCACCATGCCCAGCCTACCAATGTATTTTTACCAATGTATTAGCCAACTTCTTGCACTTACTTGCTGCTGATTTTTGCATTTGTTACTGTATGTGCCTCTGGTAGGGCCTATTTCCCAGTTTGATATTCTGTATAATTTGTGAGTGAGAAAAATGGGGGGAGAAAATGGTCTGTTTGAATTGCATTGCTAATGAGTGTAAATGAGATTTCATTAAGGGGCTGGAGATTCTTTCTTTGCTAAAACCATGCATGAGCTTTATATCTATTTTGGCTGCCAAGATGTATTATAAAAGTCTTAGAATATTTGTGGAAGGATTGATTGGGATTCTGCAGGCTTTCTAAAGGAAATAAAATTTCTTGAATTGCTCTCAGTGTTTTTTATATTATGATTAAAATTTATATTCTTCATAAAGAGCTAGTGCACCATCCAATCAAATACAAATGTATGACACATATAACAGGTATTGTTTAAATGCCCAAATTCAATTTTACTATGCAATTTCAACTTTAAAATAGAAGCAACTTCATATGATGATCTAATTTCTTTTGTCTCTAATATTGAAAAACATAAAAGGGTTAAATGCTGAATCATTAATGGCTTTTAGCTTAATGGACTTTTTAACTGATAGGAGCTAAAAGGCTGAGCTCCTACTAAATGCATCTCTGAGCTAATGACAGCTATACATTGACGAGTTAAGAGAAGAAAAATGATTCCTTTTTTTTTTTTCCCTTTGAGACAGAGTCTTGCTCTATCAGCGAGGCTGGAGTGCAGTGGCATGATCTCGGCTCACTGCAACCTCCGTCTCCCAGGCTCAAGCAATTCTCCTGCCTCAGTCTCCCGAATAGCTGGGATTGCAGACATGTGCTACCATGTCTGTCTGGCTAATTTTGTATTTTTTTTTTAGTAGAGATGGGGTTTCACCATGTTGGTCAGGCTGGTCTCGAACTCCTGACCTCAGGTAATCTGCCTGCCTCGGTCTGCCAAAGTGCTGGGATTACAGGCGTGAGCCACCGTGCCCGGCCAAAAAATGATTCCTTCATGTGAGATGATGCTAAGTAATTTTTGTCTAATTCTAAGATAGAATGTCTGTGGTCATCAGCAAAGTGAATGAGGATTATATTCAGTTCAGTTGAAGCACACTTGATATGCTATGAGGCTAGGAAGGAATAGGAAAATTTTTCTAAATTTTTTCCTTTTCATCAAAGGCTTATATCATCATCAGATCACTACTCTTTAAATCATAGTACCTTCTCTGTTAGACAAAAACTATTTCATTTGTGGCTTTACCATTACCAGCATGTGACCTTGGTTGGGTCACAATGATTTAGAGCCTCAGTTTACTAAAGTACATCTATATCTACTTGTAGATACAGATATTAACACTTTCCCTACAGCATCATAGAGAAGAGTAGAGATAAGGTATAATAAAGTACCCGGTACAGTGCTTGAAGCAGTGTAGGTACACAAAACATAGTGATGATGATAATGATGATGCTTATTTTGAAACTGTCTCAGATTTTATTGATCTTATATCCTTAAGCAGTTTACAGTTACCATTTGCGTTGGTTATTTGGAAAACATAATTTTTCTTTTCAGAATGATTTATTCATAAAAAAGAAACTAAGAGAGAGAGAGAGAGAAAAGAGGCTGGGTGCAGTGGCTCACACCTGCAATATCAGCACTTTGGGAGGCTGAGAGGTATGAGGCTCACTTGAGGCCAGGAGTTCAAGACCAGTCTGGGCAACATAGCAAGACTCTTTCTCTCCAAACATTTAAAAGAAAATAAAAAGACTTATTCATGATTTCAAATATTTTTGAACCAGAGATGGACTTTCAACTAAATTAAGGAGTTGATTAGATGATCATAATAGTATTTGTCAACCAAACTCTTTTATATAATGTATTTAATTTTCCTTTGACAGGCTGATAATACCCCAGTTCCACATGTTGGTACTCCTGGTCATCCATAACTGTTTATTTTCACTTTCAACCATCTAAGTGCTCCATCTATGTTTTTTAATAATCCTTTTCCATGCAGTTATTGGTGACATGTGGTAGTTTAAAGAAAAAGCACAGGATCAAGACCTGAGGACCTTGTTTGAATTTTAGCTCTGTTATGATCTTGGATTTCTCTAAGCTTTAATATTCTTATTTGTGAAATAGAGATCGACTCTGTTTTCTGAGTCTGTCAGTTTCAGCAGTGGCTGTGAGGACGGAAGAGCTCAGTAAGCCATGAACACTATCAATTATTAACTAATAACACCAACCTGTCAATTCAGAAGCAGCATTGCAGAGATCCATACATGACATACAGATTCTAAATTTGGTAAATCTTTAGCTGGGTGTGGTGACACATGCATGTAGTCCCAGCTATTTGGGAGGCTGAGGCAGGAGGATCACTTGCATCCAGGAAGTCAAGGCTACAGTGAGCTGTGTTTGCACCACTGCACTCCAGCCTGGGTGACAGAGCATGAGCCTGCCTTAAATAAATACATAAATAAATAAAGTAAATATTCAAAATTCACTAGTAGAAACACCAAGAGAGGAGTGGTTTTCTTGCCTAGAAACTCAAACTAGTTGAAGCATAAAAGAGTATGAATTAAATCACTTACTTGGGAAGATGGAATCATACAGGTGTCTCTTGTTTCAGGCATCCTTGTATCAGATGAAGTCTCGACCTTTTTCTCTTCTCGGTGTTTTTCAATGTATTGGTTTCATTCTCTCACTGTGCAGACAGGCTTTCTCTCTGTAGTGAATAAGATGGATGCTAATAACCCCAATATTCTTTAAACTCTGTGACCCCAAAAGGCAAGGAGCCTTTTCCTCCATTTCCATCTTTAAAAAAAAAAAAAAATCCCAAAGTAACAAGAATGGAGTTCTTTGGGTCAACGGGGCAGAGTTTGGGGATTGGCGGTTCCACTAGGAATTGTCCGACTTGAGTGAACAAAGAGCAGTTAGAACAGTCTCCAAAGGAAGCAAAGGGCCTGGGCAGACAAAAAATGACCAGTGTTACTACAAGCATGAGGGAGGAAAGGAGAAGAGAATAATGACAAACAGAAGAGTCTTGCTATCCTTATGAAATGCTCACCACCTCTTCATTAAATTACCCACTCTCCTGTTTAAGATCAGTGTGGCAATCTCTCAGTTTGCCCACGACAGCCCTGTTTCATGCCTTGTCCTAGCATAACTATTAAAATCATGGCTTTTTATTTTCAAAAGTATCCCAGTTTGGAAAATCTGCTATACAGTCACTATAAATAAGACCAAGTAGCGATTTGTCTTCAGCCACTCAATCTATTTTAAGTCATCCTATTCCTTTGATTCAGTTGAACTTGATCAGTTCTTTGCCTTTTCTTTTCCAACCTGTGTCTGATATTAAACATTTGGAGTTCTTGTGACATACACATTCTTGCCACCTTCTTCCCTTTTATTGGTCACCTCACATTTCTCCCCTTCCAGGAACTCTTCTGGATTTTAACTAGTGGTGCTGAAGGTTTAACAACCCACTCATCTGCTCAGAGCATCTCTGCTAGTAGAATTTTTCTTTCAGGGATTGCTGCAAGTTAAATGTATACTCCCTCTCCAAATAGCATGGATTCATCCTGTGAAACTTCGGTTGTTGTTTCTTCAGAGTAGAAGCTCTCTGCCAGGCATGACTTTATGTTTTCTGTCCTATTGCACATGCTATAGTAAGTGGGGTATGGATGAGGATGGATAAAACAATTAACATAGTGTGAGTCTGGGCATGGTGGTGTGTGCCTGTAATCCCTGCACTTTGGGAGGCTGAGGCAGATCACTTGAGCTCAGGAGTCTGAAACCCCCCATCTCTACAAAAAATATTAAAGTTAGCCCAGCATGGTGGCAAGCATCTGTGGTCCTAGCAACTCAGGAGGCTGAGGTGGGAAGATTGCTTGAGCCCAGGAAGTGGAGGTTTCAGTGAGCTCTCTTTGTGCCACTGCATTCCAGTCTCCGTGAAAGAGATCCTGTTTCAAAAACAAAACCAAACAAACAAAAATAGTGTGATGATGGTAAAAGACATAAATTCTTTATAATGTATTTGCAGTGGTCCCCTTTGCACACCACCTAAGAAGGAAGCACCAGTTTGACCAGCTACCTCCTGGCCGTGATTATACAGATTGAGTGAAAGTGGTGAAGAGAGTGATGAAACAGAAAGCAACCCCAATATCTACCTGAGAAAGGAAGAGACAGGGAAGAGGAGTAAAGAGCCAAGGAAACTTGGTGTGGAGAAATAGGTAGGGATCGTACTGAGGTACTGGAGGACTCCAGCAACCAGCCCTCACAGCATGTGCATAGTGTTCCTACCTCTTCATGTTCTACTGCATGCAATGTGGGCAGGGCTCCCTGGAGGTGTGTAATTTGTCAGCCTTGAGGGTTAGGGAGAAGACATGTCTGGTGTTCACAATGAGGGGTTTCATTGAAAGGCACAACTGCTGTGCAGAGAAATACTATGGGGAGACAATGTGTAAAAGAGGTTTTCTGGGAAGTCTGTCATTTATTCGACAAATAATATACATTTTGTCCTCTGCTCTATGCCAGGCACTGTTATAAATTCTGGGGATATAACAGGGATGGACATAGCATTTGTGTGTATATACATAGAACACCTGGCATGGCTTACCTTTTAGTGAATGGAGACAGATAATAAGCAAATATATTGTATAGCAGTTTAAATGATGAGAAGTGTAATGGAAAAAATAATAGAACAGTTCTGGAAAGCTGGAGTTGGAGAAAGGTCATTGCAAAATTTAAAAATGAGCAGTCAAGGTAGGCTTCAGAGAGAAGATGACATTTTTGCAAAAACTTGAAGGAGATAAGGCAGGAACCGGGTAAACATCTGGTAGAAATCCTTCCAAGTGGAGAGGACAGGCTTTGCAGAACTCCTGAATTTGATATGTGTCTGGTGTGTTCAGAAATAGAGCCAGTGTGGTTGAAGGTAGTAGGGGGAGCAGGAAATGAAGTGTGAGATTTAGGGGAGCAGGCAGATGATGTAGGGCTTTGAGGTCATTAAACTTTGAGAGAAATGGGAGCTGGTTAGAGGCTTCCCAGCAGAGGCTTTTAATTGCATCACGGCCTAATGCATCTTGATGGATATTATGAAGTATAATTATCTCAAGGGATATTCAATATTTGTTTCTTTTGATGTGAAACAGTGTAATACTTTGTACAGTATATATTCATGTTACAATAGGCTCTGCTTATAACTGTCCACAAAGAGGTATTTGTGGAATGAATGAATGAACAAATGGGGTTGACCTTTTCGCTCCCTCCATGCAGGTTCTCAACCTATTATTTAAACTTTATTGCCCCTACACCCTTTCTCAACTTGGGTTCTATTCACCTGCCTTGTTGAGTACTAATTAGGAAAAAAAAAAAAAAAAAAAAAGGCAGGCTAGTGGGAGCAGGAAAAAACAAAGAGATAAGGCAAGTAAGAATAAGCTATACATCTGCCTTTCTTCATGGTCCGAAACATATAAACAAAAGGAAGAAACAAATAAGCCATAGGTCTACTTTTCTTTATGGCCCAGGACATATGGCTCTTCTAACCATATAACGTACTTAACTCACAAATTTCCTGCTTACCTTCAAACGCCTCAATTTATCAAACACTTCGGTTGACAAAAAAAAAAAAAAAAAAAAGGAAAAAAAAGCAAGTTAACTCCCTTAACTCCCTGCTACCTTGGTGTTATCAATCACTCCAAGTTCCAGTCTATAAAATTCTCAACAAGCCTTTGTTTCCTAGCAATGAGCTCCTCCTCTGCTGATTCTGCCCGCTGTTCCCTGGCAACGAACTTTCATACTTTCTTTAATCTGTCTTTCTTTATCTACTACTGTCTTGGTATTCTTTTACTCCCACACCCAGAAAGTCGTCGCTCACTCGCGACACGTTGAAAGAGTTCTTTCTTTTTTTTTTTTTTTTTGAGACGGAGTCTGGCTCTGTCGCCCAGGCTGGAGCGCAGTGGCCAGATCTCAGCTCACTGCAAACTCCGCCTCCCAGGTTCACGCCATTCTCCTGCCTCAGCCTCCCGAGTAGCTGGGATCACAGGCGCCTGCCACCTCGCCCGGCTAGTTTTTTGTATTTTTTAGTAGAGACGGGGTTTCACGGTGTTAACCAGCATGGTCTCGATGACCTGACCTCGTGATCCACCCGTCTCGGCCTCCCAAAGTGCTGGGATTACAGGCTTGAGCCACCGCGCCCGGCCGAAAGAGTTCTTTCAACTCTGTACTTCTGCCTGTCTCTGCTCATCCCATTTCCCTCTACTTGAAATGCTTCTTGTTAAAGACCTAGGGACAAGCTCCACGTCCTCCAGGAAATCCCTGCAGACTCTGGCCTTCCTTGCCTTTTCTGAGCGCCTGCAGCATCCTTCCTTTGCTACCTTTCATTGGCTTGATCCACTGCATTGGATAACTTTGGTTGTTTATTTTAAAACCACTGTTTGAACTCTCTCTACGTGCTAGGCAAAGAATACACAAATGAACATTAGCATTTCAGTGGGGTACCTTTACCGTTTCTGTTTTATAGAAACTGACTTGATAAGAAAGGCTCAGTGACTTGGCTGATCTCATGTAGATTAATTAACAAGGAACGCACCAGGACCGGGACACAAGTCGTTCCCAAGACAAGCAGTAGTCCCTGTCCTTCCTATTCATAAAAGGGTTAACTTAGCATTTCCTTGCCGCGGTCAGGGTCAGTTCACTCCACTCCCTTCCCGGTGAATCAAAAGCGGCCGCGGCTAGGGAAGCTTGTCCTCTGAGGGATTCCGTAGAGGCCCTCCTCCACTGCTTGAGTCCCGGGCGAACATGGCGGCCCCCGAGTCAGGGCCGGCTTTGAATCCAGGCGCTGCAGAGGGTGAGGAGGAGACGATTCTCTATGACTTGTTGGTCAACACCGAGTGGCCACCGGAGACTGAAGTACAGGTGAACCAGGCCCGTCTACAGCAGCAGCCAACTTGGTGCAGGCGCTTCGTGGGCAGAGCCACGTAGCAGGAGCCACGTAGGGGAGTGGAGCCGGGTGGGCGGGGGACTAGGGCCTGATGGCTTGTGTGGTCGCCCTGGCAACGGCACCTTGGGCTACCGGGGGTCTGGGGCTCCTAAGGCGGGGTGGGGTCGTGGTCGAGATTCCTCCTGGGCGCAGAATTCGGTTGTTGGGGGCTGGAACTTCGTGCTCTGCGGAGCGTAGGATCCCACTCTGGTTGTTAGTTTCTCTCTGTTTTCGGAGGAGTGGGGATTGTTAGTTTCACTCTCTGTATTCGGAGGGGAAGGCACAGCGCTGGACTCAAGGGTCCTTTCTCCCAGCTGGACTCTCGGTGGTCCCTTCTTGCAGTCTGGCTAGGGCTAGTACGGGCGGACGCTTAACAGTGTGAGAATTTTCCAGGACCTTACAGTCTTCACCATCTGGCAGGCTGCTGCAGAATGCGGAATCTGAGGCTTTACAGCTACCTGGGGCTGGATCGCGCCAGTTCTTGTGTGTAACAATAAAAGAGCATTTAATAAGGGTGTGCGTGTCCGTTCGTCCGTCTCGGTGTCCCAGATGCTGTGCTAGGTGCTGAGGATACAGAGATAAATATGCTTTCGTGGAGCTTCTCCTCTAGAGGGGAGACAATCCTGTAAACGTTATTCATAATCTAGCGTTTTATGCGCTATAGTTAGCGATGTGAGCAAAATGCCACGGAAGTGAAGGGTAAAGAACTGCTGACTGAGATTGGGATCTCCGCTAGAGAAGGGTTCTAGAATAGGTTGATAATTTATAGACTGGATCTTGGAATTATCAGTTATTTGGTAGTGAGGGCCTCCCGGGTCTGTGGTGAAGAGTAGGAACCACAGATCCAGGTTTCTTTAATAGATATTGAGTGCTTAACACATGCCAGTTACTGTTTTGGACCCAGAGGAAGCAGCCAGATCGAAAAGAATCGTTATTAACGATTATGTAGTCCAGCCCATACGAGTTATCTTATGTTTTTTTATGAGTGTTTCTTTGCTGAAGAAACGACTCATTTTTCAGCCTAAAGTTTGCATTTTTTTCCCCTGTAGCCTCCTTCCCACTGCAGTTTGTGCTTATTTTGAGTAATGTATTTTGTAGAACGGGTAGAGATCTGCATGTTTTGCTGTTTAATTTCAAGTGCTTAGTTTGTCTTAATGTGAGTATTTTTTGGGTTATGCAGCTAGGAAGCTGTTGCTGCCGCAGCTGGTTAGATAAGTTTCCACTCCTTAACACTCATTGGTTAATTGCAGTAATGTTTCAGAATGCTTAGCATAAATTGATTCCAAAAAAGTAACCACAGAATTACTTACTTTGAAACCTTTAGCACTTTGTTTTGTGTTTGTGTGTTGGGGGTGGGGGAGTTCTATTGATTTCTGCATTCTATTGATTTCTGCATTCTATTGATTTCTGCATTCTATCGATTTCTGCATTCTATTGATTTCAGCTGTTGAACTATAAGCTCTTGGAGGGCAGCTACATCTGATTCATCTTTATGTCTCTCCCCAGGGCCAAATTGTGTCTTGCATGAATCTCACCATCAATTCTTGTTTGTTGAGTGAAATAACTTTTCTGTTTTTTTTTTTAAATCTGTCTACACTTATTGTGTGTCCATTGTGCTTTCCTTGACAGCACTTTAGTGCACCTTATGCAGTGCCTAGTGTCATGAACCTACCCACAGTGTGTTCAGTCTACAGTTATGGAATGGAATTATTTAATATAGCAATTACGTATCGGTGTATGTTTTGCTGGTAGCATTGTCTGGATGGATATACAACAGATAGTCAATGAATTTGCCTTGGAGATATGACCACCTTTCCTGTGAGCAAAACTTACAGCTTCAATAGAGTGTGCTGAACTGGCAACAGTATGGTCTTTGGCCTTGACTCCTCTTGTCTTTGGATTGGTATTTGATTTGGAAACAGTTTCCAGCTTCAATCTTTGTTCTTACCTGCAAGGTTAGTCCTGACATGTACCTGTAGCTCTGCTATGCTCCCTTTACTCCTATTGTCCCCTATCCTGAGTCTACTTTTTTTTTTTTTTGAGGCAGGGTCTCACTCTATCACGCAGGCTGGAGTGCAGTGGCATGATCAGGGCTCACTGTAGCTTCAACCTCCCGGGTCACCTCAGCTTCCCAAGTAGCTGGGGCTATAGGCACGCACCGCCATGCCTGGCTAATTTTTGTATTTTTTGTAGAAACGAGGTTTTGCCATGTTGCTCAGGCTGGTCTGGAGTTCCTGGACGCAAGCAGTTGGCCCACCTTGGCGTCCCAAAGTGCTGGAATTACAAGCGTGAGCCACTGCACCTGCACATTCAGTCTTTAAGTAGTTTTAAGACACTGCTTCCCTGTGCCCAAAACTCTGAATATTAGTAAATAAAAATAAGTTTGCATTGTATAAGTAATACTAGTCTAATACTAGAGGATTCAAATGTAAGGGGTTTGTTTTAAATTCCAGCCTAGAGGCAACCGAAAACATGGTGCATCCTTTATCATCACGAAAGCAATTCGAGGTAAATATAGCTTATTTCTCTACAGTAATGATATGGTTAACAGTTAAAATGTGTTCTTTAGACTTCTGGTGTGGAGACTAATAAAAGTGATGTGTTATCTGAGTTTAATTATATATATTTATATATACACACATATGTATGTATATGTATACATTTGTATATTTACACATGCACATTTTTAATGCAGCTTAAAGTATATAGCCTTGGTTTAACCATTATGGGTGTATTCTAGAACAGGTGTCCCCAGTTCCTGGGCCATGGACTGGTACCAGTCTGTGGTCTGTTAGGAACCAGGCTGCACAGCAGGAGGTGAGCGATGGGTGAGTGAGGATCTGAGCTCCACTTCCTGTCAGATAAGCGGCAGCATTAGATTATCACGGAAGTGCGACCCCTATTGTGAACTGCACATGTGAGGGATCTAGGGTGCATGGAAAAATTGTCTTGTACAAAACCAGTCCCTGGTGCCAAAAAGGTTGGGGACCGCTGTTCTAGAAGGAATGAAGGTCAAAGCCAGTATGAGTCTCAGAAAGTCTGTGGATGTTGAAGGTGAAAATACACTGAGAGACTATTTTAAGGGTTTTATGTGATGTTTCAGGTACATCTGGTCAGAGATACTCAAATTACACATTTGGTAAGCTAGGGTATTCATTTAACTCCTGACAAATTTTACGTATGAACTAACAAGAGTCTGAGAAAGGATTGAGCACTAGGTTTACTGAGCTGGTGCCATGACAGGTTTACCGTATTAATTGATAGAGTCCTCTTATCAGACCAGAAAGGGTAGGTGCCGTTACTCCTTTACATTTTTAGATAAGAAAACTTGCCCAAGGTCATTCATTTGGAATTTGACTGCACATCTTTCTGGCTCCAAAGTCCATCCTTTTATACCACTGAATTTAAGTTCATTATAAAGAGAAAATTCATTTTCACAGAAGTACTTGAAATTAACTATAATCTTCTGATTATACTTTTATCTTCTGATAAAATTATAGTTAATTATAGTTAATTTTATCTTCTGATACAAGAAACACTAGCATATTCAGTTTTCATAATGACAAATGCTTTAAATTTTGAGAATTTAGAAAATGCGTACAAATAATAAAAATTCGTTGTAGAAAATACAGACACTATAGATAACTACAAATTAGAAAAAAATTTGTCCTCATCTTACCACCTAGAGAGAATCTGTTATTCTTTAGATCTTTTTCCATTGATGTATACCTAACTGCCTACACAGGTACACACATATATGTACATTTAAAATAGGATGATAGAAAGCATTGTTTTTTCATAGCGTGTTAGAGGTTTTGTTTTCCATGGGCTTTCCCATTTTAGGTATTATTATTTTTAAAATCTTTGCCATGAAGTGTAAAATAGTATCTTGTTTTAATTTTTATACGAATATTTTGTTTTTTAAGGGGTGATTATTATAACTTCTAGTCCATGGTTTCATGAAAGCTTCTTAGATTAAATTTAACATCTCAAACCACTTTTATTTCTTGAACAGTTAGGAAATACCTGAAACTTTTGAGTAACACAGAAACTTGGAGTTTAATAAATATATGACCCTGTAAATGTTATGATGTATATTAGGTTATATTTAGTCTCTCATTTTAAGAGTTGTGTTATTTTTTTTAATGACTCACTCTGTAGTATATTTTAGATTTCTCATCTATAAATCTAATTTGAAAATGATTCTTGAAGAACAATGGATTTATAATTGGCTTTGCCATTTCTTTTAATTACAGATCGTTTATTATTTTTACGCCAATACATCTGGTACAGGTGAGTTTTGGTTCTTCAGATAAACAGTGTGAACATCAAATATAAGCAATATTCTATATATGATTTGTTTTCATAAATGAATTCTAGATCATGAGAAAGTTGCTGACATTCAGGCAAACTCAGCATGAGACATTTCAAACATTTAAGTATAATCTGACAAGATATCTCAGTAGACTTAGGGTAGTTTTTGTTCCCTTAGTTGCTATTAAGAATGTCTCATGACAATTTCTGCTTCCTCTGATGACTGTTCTCAGGCTTGTCTTGAATGTCGATATGAAGCATCTATAGCTTGCATACCTTTTGAAAAACATTTTTGTTCTTGTCACATCATCTCACTTGTGGTTAATATTCAACTGCTGTGTATCAGAGAAGGTTCTTTAGGTTTCAGTTCTTGTGTACTTTTTAATTCGTTGAGTGCTAAGTATATTTTCAGGCATGATGCTAATTTCCAGCTTTAGAAAGAACAAAGAAATAATTATTATGACAAAAAAGTTATAATTCTGCTTTTAGATACGTGCATAGGAATTGTTTTATAGAATTATTTAGATAGATTGCTTTTTCCCTGGAATATCTTGTCATAAAATTTCAGAGATAATATAGTTCCGTAGGAGAGGCCTTTGGCACTTCTCTAGGACTTGCTCCAATGTCTTTCTGCTTTCACTCTATGTATGTGTGTATGTGCATAACTATGTATATATATGTCTATATGTATGCATATTTACAATTTCTGTACTTAATTGTATCACTTTTTTGTGGGTGTGGGCTATGATAGGATAGAGCAATGAGTAGGAAGAGAGAGTGGAAGGAGAGGATAGGAGTATGGGAGGTGGGCTGTGTTTTCTGACCTCTCCAGGCGACAACTTGTTAGTCCCAAACACCCTTGGATAAGGTGTTAAGCTTGTCTTATTCAGGTTACTGCTTGATAATTCTTTTTGTTATTGATTGAGAAGGAAGACTCAAAAAGTTAACTCTGCTACAAGCCCTATCCTCTGTGTGAGAACCTTATGATCAGGCATCATAAGTAGGTATCTTTTTGTCTCCCTTCCTCCTGAGAAGCCTTTGTCCTTGAATTGGCTGTGTTGATCATTGTACAGGTTACAAATGCACCATGAAGTGATTAATCTGTCTCATGATGTGCTACTTTCAAAAAGATTTTGTTCCATTTGTGCTCTTGAGTTTATGGTAATTAAACCCAAAGGTTTTGGGGTCAATATTTGTTTCAAGTGGCTTTTTCTTATTTTTTTAAAAAAGTTCTTTTCTTTTAATTATGAAATATAAACATACTGAGAATTATTGACAATATAATAAACCTGTATCAGCTAGCTCTTTTTCTTTTTATGCAAAATGTTACATCTCAAATCCTTTCCCTTTTTCCCTTCCCTTCCCTTCCAGAGGAAATTATCCTCATATAGATAGTATTCACATACATGTTTCATATCTTCATTATATTTTGGTAACTGCCTTTCGATATTATTTTGTGTTTTAAAAAATGAGCATAAATATACTACATGTGTATATATATATATATTTTTTTTTTTTTTGGAAGAGAGGGTCTTATTGTGTTGGTCAGGCTGTAGTAAGTGGCTCTTCACAGGCAAGATCATGGTACACTGTAGCTTTAAACTCCTGGGCTCAAGCAATCCTCCTGCCTCAGCCTCCCATGTAGCTGAGACTATAGGCACATACCATCGCGCCTGGCCACTAACATTTTGAAATCCTATTTTGTCTTTTCTGATTTCCACAATGTATTCTTTTTTTTCTATTTTTCTTTCATGGAATTATGTTCTTTATTCTTCTTTTCCATCTGTTTTCTTGATTTCTTCAGGTATTAGTCCTCTAATTTGCTGTGTCTACTTACCCACTTATGGTGGGTAGTTTCATGTCTTTTGTGAATGGTTTTATTTTGAACTTACGCTTGCAGATTCTTCCATCACGTGAGTAAAGTGAAATTGTAATCTGATCTTGCATATAGTACAGACGGACTTTCATTTTTTCATAGGAGATTTTATTCCTGTCCTCCACAGAACCATAGTTCCAGGGAGAGAAGAGAGTCTTTAGTCTCCCTGGGCCTATCGTGAGGTGTTTCTGGTTCCTTCAGTGACCTGGTGCAGTCATTGCTTTTGCAGAATTCTCACTTCCAACTCCTGTCCTCTCTTTGGTTCAGTAGCTCATTTCCTATCCTGCGTGCTAAGTCCTGTTTTGAGTCCTTGTCTCTCCTTTTACCCTGTGCCCAATTCTAGCTTTCAGTGACTTTTTCATTTCTAGTACTTGGAAATTTATCTTTCTTTCTTGTGAGTTTAACTTGATGCTAAAATTTGTTTTTGTTACAGTTGAGCCAGAGTTCCTAGGCAGTTAGAGCAGAAAGGGTTGGTGTAAGCGTACTCTGCTGTGTCATTGGTATACTAGATGTCTGTTTCCTGGGAAGTACATAACATTTATACCTGTGAACACACCACTGTGTTTTTTGGAAATAGAGAAATATATATGGTCAAATTTCAGCTACCAAATAGTAACTTTTGGTTTTGGATTTGCTAATCAAATTTTATATTCTAATGGAAAAAAAATCTCTCTCTCTCTCTCTGTAAGTATATGTGCTATTTGTCTGCTTATATGTGGTTTTCATGATTGGATTTTAAGCTAACTAATGTGTTGTAATTTCAGCCCTGCACCTTTTTTGCTCCCTGATGGACTGGTTCGCTTGGTTAATAAACAGATAAACTGGCATTTGGTACTAGCAAGGTAAGGAAGTGTAAAATTCATATGTTTTTCTATCTGGATTTGCTTTTACATTTCATTATGGATGTTAATTTTGGAATCCTCATGACTTTCAGTCTTTTTATTGTATGTAAATCTCTTTGTTGCAAATATTTAGTATTGTTTAAACATGTTAATTCATGCTGTATTAAGTCATTTCGTATGCTTTTGTACCTATATCCTCATTTAATTGTAAGGTCAAAAGATGGATAATTAAAGCATGTGAACAAATTTAGACGTGATTTTTAACTTACTAAATAATTCCATCTGTGTTGAAAACTGCTACAGATATTCATAATAGATTTTCTTCCCCCTCTTTCTTCTCCATAAAAGCAATGGAAAGCTTTTGGCTGCTGTTCAAGATCAATGTGTGGAAATCAGGTAATTGTTAATATTATTCATAGTCAAGATTTCCTTTGAGAAACATTTGTTACTCTGTAAATGGAAACTAAGATTTTTATAGGGGGTATATTTAAAAGGATTTTATTTTTAACTCACTTAATTTTGTGAGTGTCAAACACCAACTTATGCCAGTTGAAAAATTAAGGATGCTTTCTCAGAGTTATATGCTTATCTTTCTCCTTCCCCAGATCATTCTGTTGCCTCTTAAGAAATTTTACTTTCTCGGCCGGGCGCGGTGGCTCAAGCCTGTAATCCCAGCACTTTGGGAGGCCGAGACGGGCGGATCACGAGGTCAGGAGATCGAGACCATCCTGGCTAACACGGTGAAACCCCGTCTCTACTAAAAATACAAAAAAAACTAGCCGGGCGAGGTGGCGGGCGCCTGTAGTCCCAGCTACTCGGGAGGCTGAGGCGGGAGAATGGCGGAGCTTGCAGTGAGCTGAGATCCGGCCACTGCACTCCAGCCCCGGCAACAGAGCTAGACTCCGTCTCAAAAAAAAAAAAAAAAAAAAAAAAGGAAATTTTACTTTCTCGGTAAATGAGGCCTATCCTCCAGAACTGTGGAAATCACTCTGTTTGACTATTTACTGCTACGTCAGCTAAACAGACACTCAGGAAGGTGTAAAAGAGTAGGGATGGTTCAGCACTTTGGGAGGCTGCGGCGGGCGGATCACAAGGTCAAGAGATTGAGATCATCCTGGCCAACATGGTGAAACCCTGTCTCTCCTAAAAATACAAAAATTAGCTGGGCATGGTGGCGTGCGCCTGTAGTCCCAGCTATTCGGGAGGCTGAGGCAGGAGAATTGCTTGAACCTGGGAGGCAGTGAGCCGAGAACTGGTTGCAGTGAGCAGAGACTGTGCCACTGCACTCCAGCCTGGCGACAGAGTGAGACTCCATCTCAAAAAAAAAAAAGGGATAGTTTTGCTCTGCTGGTACAAAACTGTAGATTGAATATGGGTGTTCAAAAGACCAAGGTTACATATTACTTGAGACCAGTTATGCTGTCTGTCCTCTTGAGACATTCAGTGGTATTATATACACATCTAAAGACATCTCTAAACTGGACTTTTCAGTTGTTTTATTTTTAAACAATGTATCAGTTATGAAAGAAATATCAACCATAGCAACTAAGAAAAATGGGTTCATTCTTTGGGAAATGTTATTAGGAAAATCATATGAGAGAGGAATATATTTACTATTCATTAAGTGGAAGTGGACCATTATAAAGGTCTTCATTATTATCATCTTCACATGGAGTGGGCTCAGGAGAAGGAAGAAGAAGGGAAGGTGGTCTTGATGTCTCAGAGTGGTAGAGGTAGAAGAAAATCCACATAGACATGGACCTGCACAGTTGAAACCTGTATTGTTCAAGGATCAACTGTAGTAATTCC
Organism: Colobus angolensis palliatus; assembly: GCF_000951035.1. NCBI lineage: Eukaryota > Metazoa > Chordata > Mammalia > Primates > Cercopithecidae > Colobus > Colobus angolensis. The sequence goes on along the minus strand of NW_012115211.1, from coordinate 4,526,343 downwards.
ATAATATTTCCTTGAGTGCACATAGCGAAGTTTAATCTCTTTATACTGGAGATTATTTTCCTCCTTTATAAATGAGACCATACCAGATTTTTTGATATTCATATGTATCTGTAATTATTTCCTGGGGATAACTTTATAGAAATAGAATTGTTAGGTCAAACGCTACAGACATGAAGGTTTTGGATAATTGTTATTAAATTATTTTCTAGAAGGTTTACCAGTTTTCATTTTTAAACATTTTATAATAATTATACTACTTGGTATATATTTCAGGATCACAGATTTAAAACAGGTTATTGATTTAAATATGGTGACCTATTAAGGCTCTTTGATTTCTTAAAATACGACTTTTTTCCCCTAAGTGATCAAACTTTGTAATATGATACAGACCAGTACTTCTTAATTAGGATTCATGTATCCAGCAAAAAAATATTTTTGCTTGGGCCCCATCCCAGATTTCTTGATTCAGAACCTTTAGGGATGGGGAACAGACATCTCTATTGTATGAAAAGACCATGGTAAATTCACTTAGGCTGTGTCACTATATTCCATGTATATATCTCCATACAAAGTAGCTCTGTATTTGATGCAATAAGAAGGTTGGAAGAAAATATTGTCACTGACAAAAGGGTCATAATTGAGGCACAAAACCATGTCTGAGAGGAGAAATGATTGAGCGTTGTATATAGAGACTATCTAGTCCACAGTATCTGGTATTTTATGGTTCTATGCAATATTATGATAAAACTTTTGCCTTGATTTTGCATGTTTTACAGGTCTGCAAAAGATGATTTTACATCCATTATCGGGAAATGTCAAGGTAAGAGTTTCTAAAATATTTAAAGAATGAAAATTTCAAATGTGCAATGGTTTACAATGTTTCTTAAAAGTTAGGATAGATATTAAACATTTATTAAGGATTATTATGACTATTAAAATACTTTAAAAACATAACTGCTTTTTTTTTTTTTTTTTTACTGTCTTAAATATTTTGCTTTAAAATGGTTCATTTTGGTGAGATTTGGAAACTGGGTTCTAAAAAATGTCTAAGCCAGTTTTGGGATGAAGTATTTTTAACTGTCTGTAGCCTTTTATTTTGAATTAAATGCAGAAATAAATAGGTGTAAGTCAAGAGTTAGAAACAGACTAGTAAAAAGTCTAGGATTTGGTCATTTTAAAAATATATTCAGCAAAAGTTTACTGACTTTAATTTATGTGTATGTGCTATTTTGCTGGGTGCTTGAGGTATGATTGTGAGCAAAAACACCTGGTCCTTTATCTCATGAAGCATATAGATGCTCAAATATATAATTACAAACTTTGACAAATCTAATTAAGGAAAAATTAAATCCCATGAGATTTCTTAACCAGGGGTGTTAGATGAGATGGCTAAGAAAGAAAAATGACTTTTGGAAAGCAGCTTTAAGAATGAGTAGTCTGGTTGCAGTGGCTCATGCCTGTAATCCTAGCACTTTGGGAGGCCGAGGTGGGCGGATCACTTGCGGTCAGGAGTTTGAGACCTGCTTGGCTGACATGGTGAAACCCCATCTCTATTAAAAATACAAAAATTAGCCAGATATGGTGATATATGCCCGTAATTTCAACTATCTGGGAGGCCAAGGCAAGAGAATCGCTTGAACCTGGGAGATGGAGGTGACAGTGAGCCGAGATTGAGCCATTGGACTCCAGCATGGGCAACAGAGTCAGACTCTGTCTCAAAAAAAAAAAAAAAAAAAAGAATGACTAGAAGGTAGAAGAAGACAGGGAGTATTTCAGTCTGCAGGAGCAGTGTATGAAAAGGCAGAAGGAGCTGGGTGTGGTGGCTCATGCCTATAATCCCAGCACTTTGGGAGGCCAAGGTGGGTGGATCACAGGGTCAGGAGTTCGAGACCAGCCTGAGCAACATGGTGAAACCCCGTATCTACTAAAAATACAAAAATTAGCCAGGCATAGTGGTGTGTGCCTGTAATCCCAGCTACTCAGGAGGCTGAAGCAGGAGAATCGCTTGAACTTGGGAGGAGGAGGTTGTAGTGAGCCAAGATCCCGCCACTGCACTCCAGCCTGGGCAGCAACAGAGTGAGACTCCATCTCAAAAAAAAAAGAAAAAAGAAAAGGCAGAAGGAGCCTTGTGGCAGAGAAAGAGGGTGGTATTAGGTAAATGCATCTATTACGTTTGCTTTATTTACAGGACCTGCAGTTCCATCTGTCTGATCTTGTGTTAGTTTAACAGCGTAATTGTTGTAGGAAGTATAATGATGGTAATCATGGTCATTGTGTTCATTTATATACAAACATTTATAGTGTTCTTACTGTGTGCCTGGCACTGTATTTAGGGCTTTATATGATTTTCTTGTGTAATAGAAATAAAGCAGTATAAATATTTTATCTTAAAACAGTATTAGGATAAAATATATATTTGACATCAATAGAGAGCAAGGAGGTGGGAGGCACTGGTAGTTTTCAGAACTATAATGTGGTAATACAGAAGATTCCTCCACTCCCTCATGGAAATACTGTTATTTTTTATTTTTTATTTATTTTTATTTTTTGAGATAGGGCCTGGCAACAGGGCCTCACTCTGTTGCCAGGCTGGAGCACAGTGGTGTGATCATGGTTCGCTGCAGCCTGACCTTGTGGGCTGAAGTGATCTTCCTGCCTCAGCCTCCTGAGTAGCTGAGACCGCAGGCACGCACCAGCATGCCTGGCTAACTTTTTATTATTTTTAAATGTTTTTGTAGAGACGAGGTTCTTGCCTTGTTGCCCAGGCTAGCCTCAAACTCCTGGGCTCAAGCAGTTCTCCTGCCTCAGCCTCCCAAAGTGCCAGGATTATACGTGTGAGCTACTGTGTCCAGCCTTTAAGAGAGAGAGAATGGATAATCATTGTAATTGTACTAAGTGCTGTGATGGAGAAGAATCACTTTCAGCTTAACTTTACCAAGCCCTGGGAGCCTGTTTATTTATTTGTATAGTAATTTAATTAATTAATTAATTTTTTTGAGACAAGGTCTCAGTCTTTCGCTCAGGCTAGAGTTCAGTGGCATGATCATGGCTCACTGCAGCCTCAACCTCCTGGGCTCAGGTGATCCCATCTAAGTTTCCCAGGTGGCTGGGGCTACGGTTGCATGTCACCATGCCCAGCTAATTTTTTGTATTTTTGATAGATAAAGGGATTTGCCATGTTGCCCAGCCTGGTGCACTCATGGGCTCAAGTGATCCTCCCACCTTGGCCTCCCGAAGTGCTGACATTACAGGCGTAAGCCACTGTGCTCAGCCTTTTTAAATAGCTCTTTTATTCCACTTGGGTACTTCCACCGTCACAGCCTTAGTTCAGGCTCTTCACATTTTTTGCTTAGTGTCTTACAACAGTCTGCTGACAAAGTTTTCTTCTGTATGCCCTTTAGTAATCCACACTTCATACACCTTGACAAATTGATCATTAAAACATCACTA
>NW_012115211.1:4503835-4515853 GCF_000951035.1 Colobus angolensis palliatus | reverse complement strand
CCTTTATATAGAATTAATTAGTCTCGTATGTTTTAGGTCAAGCATCAGCTCTTCTCCCTGTATTTGTTCCCACCATTTGTACATCTTCATGTTTCCCAACTAGTTGCTTGTGCCTATGTCACAACACTTACTTTCTTTTTTCTGCTTTCCTTTTTTATTTATTTGATTTTTATATATTTTTTGAGACGAAGTCTTGCTCTGTCGTGCAGGCTGGGGTGCAGTGGTGTGATCTCGGCTCACTGCAACCTCTGCCTCCCGGGTTCATGTGATTCTTCTGCCTCAGCCTCCTGAAGTTGCTGGGATTACAGGTGCGTGCCATCACACCTGGCAATTTTTTGTATTTTTAGTAGAGATGGGGTTTTACTATGTTGGCCAGGCTGGTCTCGAACTCCTGACCTCAGGTGATCCACCCTCCTCGGCCTCCCAAAGTGCTGGGATTACAGGCTTTGAGTCACTGCGCCTTGCCTGATTTCCTTTTGTAATTGTTGATTTACTTGTTGGATTCCCAGTTAGTTTGTAAATTATTTGACAGCAGGGTTCATATCTTACTCAACGTACATTTTTTTTTTCGTGCTTAGCATGGTGCCTGACATACTGTAGGCACACAAGTTTTGACCCTATCAAGTGGATAATAGCACTTGGGAACTATTCAAATGGTTTTTATGGATGAACGAATATACCAACAAAGTTTGTTTGCTTGTTTCTTGTTTAACTTTAGAAATTCACAAGAGTGTATATATATTTATTATATATAACACTGTCTATATTATATATATTATAATGATCCATATATAAATTTGTGGATGCTTATCGTGGCATTAGTATTTTTTATTCCTTATGTATACATGTGTATACATAGCATGAGTAGAACAGTAAGGGTGGATAAGAAGACCTGTTTGCCTAACCCTTTTGGGAGTAATAGAAGGGGAGGTAGTATTTAAATGTGAATATCTAAAGCTTGGGGCTCTAGCCCTTTCTGAATATACCTTCTGTAGTTTCCTCACCAGTGCTTATTAGAGTAGACCAGGCCTTGCCTAAATATCGTGTAAAGGTCAAGAAGTTCCCAGAAGAATAATTTGGTGGGTGTTCGACTGCCTTTTTTCTGGTGCGGCCTTTCACTGGGGTTGGGGGGCCTGGGATAGGTTTCTGAGGAGCATGCTTAGAGTGTTGGAGTGATTCAGATATACAGGGTTCTTTTGAGCTTTGGCATTAGACACCTGATCCTAGCCAGTAAGTAAACCAAGAAATCTACAAATTAACATGAAAATGGGGAGCTTTACCCTTCTGTATTTCATACAAATTATAATATTTGTCAGAGTTTTTAGTGTGTACAGTTAATGTGGCAGCAAGGATAAGAAGATAATGCTTTGAGAGCTAATGTTTTATTTTGTTGGCTTCTGAGTGTGTGAATTTATGACCTTAATACTGCATTAATGGCTTCTTTCCATTTCACATAATGTGAGGTAATGATCATTTGCTTGTTATCTGACTCATCTTTATGGGAATAACTCCCATATGCCAAATGATATCTCATGTGTGTGCCTGGAGAAAAGGAGCCAGATTGTTGTTAATGCATTTGTGAAACTACATATTGCAGAGTCTACAAACTGAAATAGGAGCTATTTGGTTCTACTTTGATATTTTTCAATTATTGTTTTATAAAATACGTGCCATTTGAGAATGTTTTAAATGTGGATTGTAACTTGTTTTGGCTCTGTTAGGCCATAAATAGTAATTCAGTTTTCTCCTTCTACCTGAGTAATGACCTGAAAATAGCACATGAAATTAGAGTTTTTAAAAAGAGTTGTACTCTGTTAATCAACAGATTTTTTTCATATTTTTGATTTTGAGATACCATAAATGGGAGTTTCCTAATTGTACGCAGCAACTTGCCTGCTATAGGTATGGTGAGGTCCCATCAGCCCTCCAGTGGCTGGGTGGGCACTCTGACAGCGTGAGCCTCTACTGGTTGCCTCTGGCTTCCAGCAGCCTCATCAGTTTACTGTTAGATGCCATACAAATATGATTTTCTCTGGGTGTGTTGACAGGAAAAAGGTTGGCAAGCATAGACTATTTGAAACACCCAGACTTGGTTTTTTTGGTTTTTTTTGAGACAGAGTCTGACTCTGTTACCCAGGCTGGAGTGCAGTGATGTGATCTAGGCTCACTGCAACCTCTACTTCCCGGGTTCAAGTGATTCTCCTGCCTTAGCCTCCCGAGTAGCTGGAATTACAGGCGCCTGCTACCATGCCTAGCTAATTTTTGTATTTTTAGTAGAGCTGGGGTTCATCGTGTTGATCAGGCTGGTCTCGAACTCCTAACATCAAGTGATCCACCTGCCTCGACCTCCCAGAGTGCTGGGCTTACAGTTGTGAGCCACTGGGCCTGACTGAAACACCCAGACTTTGAAATGAAGCATTTTGTTCCAGAATTGTGATTCAGGGTCCTCAGATTATATGATAACTGTTTTCCCTTATTTGTAAGTTTCGAGAAAGTGATTTTTTCCTATTGAAAAAATAATACACATTCTTCGTAGAAACTTTAGAAACTTAAAATGAGCAAAAAGTAGAAAAGAAAAATAAGCTCAGCACCAAGAGATAAATACTATCAACACTTTATTATCTGTTGTTTCATAGATTTTTTTTGTACCTGTTACTGAAGATATGTTCTATGAAAATAAGTGTTTTGTAATCTGATTTCTTCACTTAAAGACAGGTTGTTAAAAAAGAGTTATTTTTAGGTTGAAATTTAGCAAGCACTTTCCAGAGTATCTTTTTTGATCGTTTCTACTGGATAGCAACTTAGGTGTTAGGACATGGTCTTCCAGCTATCCAGATAATCCAGGAAATGCTTATAAACTTGATCTCTGAGCAGCAAGCAACTAGATATTGTATTTGATTCCACCAGCAAGGAAAATCATCATCAGGCATTTATGCGGATAATTGTATAAAACATAGCAGATTATTGCATCTGTGTTCATGAAGGATATTGGTATCTAGATTGCTCTTTTGTAATGTCATTCTGGTTTAGTATTGGAATAGTGCTGGTTTGAAAAGGGTTGGCAAGTGTTCCCTCCTTTTTTATTTTCTGAAACAGTTTGTGTGGAATTGAATTATTTCTTCCTTAAATGTTTGATGGAATTCACCAGTGAAACTTGGAGTTTTCTTGTAAGCAGTCTTTTAATTAAATTAATCAATTTAAAATTTTGAGTTTAATTAAAATAGATTAATAAGGCTTTTAAAAATTTTAGTTTACTTTTATTTTAGTTTTTGTAGAGTTTTTCCCTAAATTGTAGAAATTATTTGCTTAATGTTTATAATATTCGCTAGTACCCTTCTATCTGTAGGATCTGTACTGATGGTCCCCTCTATTGGTTTTGAGATTTGTACTTGGTATTTCTCTCTTCAATCAGTCAGGCCAGAGTTTTGTCCATTTATTAATATTCTTCAAGAAAAAAATTTTGGATTTTGTGGATTTCTTTTTTTCCTTACCTTGATTTTTGCCCTTATTAGTTCCTTTGTTCTGCATGCAGGATTTAATTTGCTCTCATTGTTGTAGATGGAAGGTGGAAATTTAGATTACTGAATTTAAACTTTTTTTCATATATAAACGTTTAAGCCTATTCTAATATAAGCATCTTTTTGTTAATTACATCTAATTTAATTCTGTTGTTGCCAGAGAACATAAACAAGAGCATTTAACCGTTTTCATTTATTGAGGCTTGATTTATGGCCTAGCATATATTCTGTGTTCATGAATGTTTCACATTTAAAAGAATTTGGTTCTTGGATATAGTGCAGGTATTAGATATAGTTTTTTTTTTTTTTTTTTTTTTTTGGCCAGCCAGAGTCTTGCTCTGTCACCCAGGCTGGAGTACAGTGGCACGATCTTGGCTCACTTCAATCTCCACCTCCTGGGTTCAAGCAGTTCTCATGCCTCAGCCTCCTAAGTAGCTGGGATCACAGGCGTGCACCACGATACCCGGCTAAGTTTTGTATTTTTTAGTAGACATGAGATTTCACCATTTTGGACAGGCTGGTCTCGAACTCCTGACCTCGTTATCTGCCCGCCTTGGCCTCCCAAAGTGCTGGGATAACAGGCATGAGCCATTGAACCTGGCTCTTTCAGCTCTTTAAAGATGTCATTGTTCTGTTTTTGACAAGAAATTGGGAGTCATTGCTATTGTTTTCTTAGATATAAGGTGTCTGTCTTTCCTCTGTCTGCTTTAAAATTTTCTCTTTATTATTGTTTGTCAGACATTGATTATCATGTGCCTTGATGGCTTTCGAGTTCATCCTGCTTTAAGTTCATTAAGCTTCTAGATAAGCAGTTTGTAGATTTCTTCAAATTTGCAAAGTTTATGGCTATTGTTTTTACACAATTGATTTGTTTTAAATTTGTTGTGGCATCTTTTTCCATAGAGAATTCCCTCCCTCCCTTCCTCCCCTCCTCCTTTTCCTCTTTTCCTCCTTCCCTCCTTCCCTCTTTCCCACCTTCCTTCCTCCCTCCCTCCCTCCCTCCCTCTATCCACCATTTGTCACCTTTTTCTTTATAAAGTCAGAATTTCTTATATTTAGGCCTTTCTTATTGTATAATTGTTAAGGTTTTTCTCTTGTGTTCTTCTGGCGACACTATTAAACATTTACATATTTGGCTTCTCTGATGTCTTTCCATTCCCACTAGTTTGCCCTTGCTCACTGGTTCTTAACTTGGAAGTAAAGAATGTACATATATGAGAGATTGTTCATCGAATTCACTATGAAAATGAGGAAACTGAGGCCATACCCAGGGTCATACCCAGGCGTCTTGTGGTAGCACTGAGACGAGAACCCAGTGTTTATTATTTTTAAATCCTTGCTCATTTCCATTTCTAGTTTGGGTAAATGGGCACTGGACTGAAGTCTGCTCCTTGAGAATTTGGGTGTTTGTTATGTCCCACCAGAGTGCTAGGCACTGGTCATAAACATTATGAACAAAATGGACACAGCTCCTGATATTTTGGAATTTATAGATTAACAAATAAGGCAGACAATAAAAAGTCTGACAGATGATATGGTTTGGCTCTGTGTCCCCACCCAAATCTCGTCTTGATTTGTACTCCCATAACTCCCACTGTCGCGGGAGGGACCCAGTAGGAGATAATTGAATCATGGGTGGCAGTTTCACCCGTATTGTTCTCGTGATAGTGAATAAGTCTCACGAGATCTAATGGTTTTATCAGGGGTTTCTGCTTTTGCATCTTCCTCATTCTCTCTTTGTCTTCTGCCATCTATGTAAGACAGGTCTTGCTTCTCCTTGCCTTCTGCCATGATTGTGAGACTTCCCCAGCCATGTGGAACTATAAGTTCAATTAAACCTCTTTCTTTTGTAAATTGCCCAGTCTCAGGTATGTCTTTATCAGCAGCATGAAAACGGACTGACATAACAAACAAATGTATAATTATTTGATGTAAGAGCTGTGAAGGACATGAAATCATTGGACTGGTGAAAAATAATGGGGCTCAGAGGCTACTTAGGGTCGTAACAGAATGCCTTCTAGGGAAGCGCTATTTAAAGTGAAGCTTGAAAGATGAAAAAAAGCCAGTGGAGTGTTAGAGAAAGAGCATTCCAGGCAGAGATAGCGCTGAGGTGAGAAAGAGCTTGGCAACTGGGCAGATTTGAGGAGCTATAGCTGATGAAATTATCAGTGGGGTGTAAACTTTTTCACCATGCACATATCAGTTGTCAATTTGCTGGTTAACTTTTACCATCAGAGTTTTTTGCACACTTTTCAGACAACTTCATTGACACCTACTTTGTAAAAATCTGTACTGTTCATTTCTTTCCCAAGCCACACGAGCAACTGGAAAAATCCAGTGATAAAGTCTTTATTTCCACATTGTTATGTGAGATCTTATCTTGTAATGAAAATATATTTTTATCTGGGTCAAAACACATGCTGAGGTTTCTGGAGTTACTGGTTGTAACTAGAAGTAATAGTAAAAGCAAATCCCTTGCAGATGCAGTGTAGTGCATAGAATCTATTTATCTTATCAAAATGAAATAAGAGGAAAAATCTGTTATCACATGGCAGTGTTTCCTTAGCACATAAATATTTTTCAGGGCAAAATTGTCATCTTGCTGGTTTTTATGTAGCATCTGTGCATTTGCCAGTTTTTTATTCTTTTGCTATTTTGCACCTATGTCTGCTTTGAAGTTTGGTTTTTTATTTTAGCAGTCTAAAGACAGGGAACTGATTTTTTTAAAAAAATTATTCCCACTTACAAAAATGGCTGTTCCAGAGTGTATGCAGTATCTTGTTAGGCTTTAATAAAATTAATTAAACTTATCCATGCTGAATGACCTCTCTGGGATTTTTTTGTGTGCTTTTAACCTGTTGATCAATAATCAAAATGAAGAAACTTGTGATGTCTGGTATACTTTCCCCATATATTCCCAGAATGTATATTACAGAAGTAAAGGGAAGTCTGAACTCTACACATTATTTCTTTTAGGTAGATAGATGACTTCCGTTATAGAATTCACATTTCATTGGTAGTCCTGGAGGGATGGTCCTTACCATTACCTTGCCGTGTTAATAGAGATTTTTTTCCTGAGAGATATAGGTGTCACTTATTAGTGAAACGTTAATCACTTTGTGTTCCAGATCCTGGGAACAGAATGTTGAATAAGACATTGTTTCTGATTTCAATGAGCTCAGAGACTTGTGGGGCAAATAATTATGTAAACAATAATATGATGTGATAAATGCTATGCAAGAAGTATGTACAGAATATTTGGGGTCACAGAGCAGCCAGTTGCAAGAGTGTCAAGGAAGGAGGGGGTAACAAACTAGACCTGGAAGGATGAGTAAGAGTGGAGATGAACAGCCTGGGTAGAGCAGCAATATGTATAAAATGCACATATGGGCGGAACACGGTGGCTCACACCTGTAATTCCAGCACTTTGGGAAGCTGAGGCAGGCGGATTACCTGAGGTCAGGAGTTCGAGACCAGCCTGGCCAACATGGTGAAACCCCGTCTCTACTAAAAATACAAATGAATTAGCCAGGCGTAATGGCACATGCCTGTAATCCAAGCTACTCAGGAGCCTGAGGCAGGAGAATTGCTTGAGCCCAGGAGATGGAGGTTGCAGTGAGCTGAGATTGTGCCGCTGCACTCCAGCCTGGGCAACAGAGTGAGACTCTGTCTCAGAAAAAAAAAAAGGCACATATTTGCTCATTTGCCAGGTTGGCGTGGTATGAGTGGGTTATTAGGTATATGACAGAGGAAGTGGTAGAAGGCAAAACTGGAAAGCTACAATGGGGCCTTTTGTGAAGGGCCTTTCATATATATTGAGGAGTTTGGACTTGATTCTGTTGGAAATGGAGAACCTTCAGGGATTTTAAAGTGGCAGAAGAATGTGATCTGCTTATCTTGTTATTTTAGAAAGATATCATTTTGACAGTATGGAGGAAGGAATAGAAGGGAAGAGACAGATGGCAGAAGACCTGTTAGTAGGTCAAGCAGGAGATGGTGGGACCTGAGCTGGGATAGTAGCAGAGGCATCAAGAGAAGGCCATACATTTCTGGAGCATTTTTGAGGCAATTGTAAGGCCCTGGTGGAGAGGCGGCATGTTGTAATGTCACCTGCACTGCATGGGAAGACAGGATGCTGATGTTCTGGGTTTTGTTCTACTCTTGACTCGAGGTGTCACCTTGAATCTCCTAATCATTTTGAATTCTTTTTGGGAAAGGAAGAACACTTATCTGTCTACCTGACTCTTCAGTTCTGAAATTCCAATAAGAGGAAACTGAAGCAAACAAAACAAAACAATAAAAAACCTCAAACAAATCTAACTTAGAGTTTCATATCCTCTTTTTTTTCTTTTGCAGCTGGTAGCCTTTCTCTCTATTTTACTGAAAATTCAGAACAGAAAAAAGTTCAGTTGTTGAGTTATTAGAATTATTAAGGTGTTAACAAAATCTTGAAATTGTGTGATTTGACTCATGAGTCCTTGATTTACCTGCCTCTTTCTATATATATATGTATGTATATGTGTGTATATATATGTGTATATATTCCTCCCCTTTCTAATACAATGTTATTGTAGTCCCAATTTGTATCTTGGCATCTGTATTTGATGTATTTAAAAGATCAAGTTGCAATTTTTATTTTTTGCTTTTAGAGGAGTGAAACTCATTGGATTAGAATTGTTAATATTGTCTGCCCATTCTGTATGCTTTAGATCTCTCTCAATATTACAGGTATTTTGTGGTGTATTATTACTGGGCCTTTACCAGACCAGGGGCTGCTCAGCATTCATCAGACCATGCATCAGTAGACTTTGCTTCTACAATAAATAGGGCATGGTTGGCAGTGGTTTGTATTTCCCACTCTTACTTGAAGTGTATTTCTGGAAACTGCTCTTTTTTATTGAGGGAAGCATTATTAGAGATCCTTAGGAGACGATGTAATTATTATACTTGAATACTTACTTTAGTTGCAGTTACTAAAAGCATTAACTGTCTTTGTAATATATTGTTAAAAGCACCTCTTGTCTCTTTCGTTCCAGTTCCGAAAGACCCGAAACCCCAGTGGAGACGGGTAGCGTGGAGTTACGATTGTACCCTCCTGGCCTATGCTGAAAGCACAGGAACCGTGAGGGTGTTTGATCTCATGGGAAGTGAACTCTTTGTCATTTCCCCGGTATGTACATAGCTTAAATTGAAAACATAGTTTTTTCAATGTCATGTATGTATAGGTACTTGAATAAAAGAGGGTGAAGGGGAGGATAATACAAATATAAATCAGAATAATAAGCTGTGGACTTAAGATGCCCAGAATCTAGTTAGAAATCTATATACATGCAATATTTATTCCTTGTATTTTGTGATACGCTATCCAGATGTAAACCACGTGGTAGTAAGTAAACACTAAATATAGGTACAGAAAGTTGTTATAAAGCTCTAGTGATGGAAAGAAGTCAGTGGTCTGTCGCAACAGGAACAACTTCAAGAGGAGTTGGAATTTGTTACCTTACAGGAAATAGAAATTGAAAAGGAGAGTAGAGAAAAACAAATGGTAGTAGTAATTTGTATTTGTGTGCTAGTTTATTCTTTATTAATGCCTTTGATATATATTATGATTTTATATTCACAGCAGCCCTTTGAGTAGGTTGGGCAGATGTTGTTCTCAGTTTGTCTAGAAAACTAAGATTGAGTGGGAACAAAATGACTTTTGTATGACAATTCCGTTAATAGTGTCTCTTCTAGGAATCTCATGCTTTTTAGTTTGTATCCTTCTTCATCGACTGAACAAGATACAGGGTCAGCTAGAACAGTGGTTCTCACTCTGGCTGTATCTTAGAATCACCTGGGGAGCTTTATAAGGAAAATAAAAAAACGAATTACCAGATTGCCCAGGCGCTACTCACAGAGATTCTGATTCATGTGATCTGTGTGGGGCCTGGGTATTAATACTGTTCATAAGCTTTTCAGCTGATTCTGGTGAGAAGCTAGGGTTGAAAACCAATGATACAGAGAATGATTTTTTTCAGAAATAATGAGTGGAGAAAGTAAAAATGTGTGTTGTGCTCATATTCTGGGAATCTTAGCCAAACTAAGGAATCTGGGTTCTTATTTTCTAGACTGTTTCTGGCTAAAAGAAATACAATGCGAGCTGTATGTGTGCTCAAATGTAATTTTATATTGGGTCACATATACGATAACTACAGGTGAAGTTTATTTAGCTGTAACTGTTATTTAAGTTTATTTAACAATGAGAAACTAAAATAAGAAACAGGTGAAATTTATTTAATACTATATTTTATATCATCCAATATATCCAAAATATTATTTCAACATGTAATCAATATAAAACATTATTAATGTGATATTTTATGCTCTTTCTTTGATTTTAAATCTTTGAAATTTGGTGTGTATTTTTATGTTTATGACATATCTCAGTTCGGACTAGCCATGCATTAAGTGTTTACTGTGTGGTTCTAGACAATGAGGAACCATTCAGGGGGGTTTGGGAGGAAAAACTTTTTCTCTGCCTGCTTAAATTTAGCAGTAGGAGCCTGCAAATTAAATTGACAAAAGACAGATTAACAGGAGAAAAGTTGTAGAGTTTTTATTGATGTTAATGTTTTTACATGTACAGGGAGCTTCTCAGAAAAGATGTGAAAGCTCAAAGAAGTGGTTAGACTCAGGCTTATATACCATTTTTTCTTTTATTTAAAGATAGAGTCTTGCTGTTGCCCAGGCTGGAGCACAGTGGTGTAATGATAGTGATCACAGTAAAGCCACACCTGGCTAATCTTTTAAACTTTTTGTAGAGACAGGATCTTGCTTTGCTGTCCAGGCTGGTCTTGGACTCCTGGCTTCAAGTGGTCCTTCTACCTTGGCCTCTCAATGTGTTGGGATTACAGATGTGAGCCACCCCATCCAGTCTTACATACCTTTTTAATAAAGGAATATAAATTGTTGAGATGTGACTAGACAAAGGAAAGGGAATTTTGGCTTTTTCAGGTGATAAGTTGTGGGAAAGTGACTAAGAAATGCATGGGACAAATTCATGGAAGAAAGGGATTTTAATAATGTCAGTTTGCACAGACTCATCTTGGTATGACTTCTGGTCTCCAGGGATGAATCCATCTCCTCCTCCTGGTACTGAGGAGCACTTTCACAAAGAGAAATTTGTGCCTTGTTTTTAGGCATTTAAGGGGAGGGCAAAGAATTTTTCCTGCATCTGTTGATTCTCAGTTGCCTTCAACTCAAAATAATCCTTATGCCAAAGTGGCATATTTTGGGTTGGTGTATTTGAATCCCCTTCATGGGTGATAAGCTTTATAAGCTTTGTTTTGTGTGCTTCCCAAGGTGTACAGGCCTTCAAATCTTTTTTTTTTTTTTTTTTGAGACAGAGTCTTGCTCTGTTGCCCAAACTGGAGTGCAGTGGCCGGATGTCAGCTCACTGCAAGCTCCGCCTTTCGGGTTCACGCCATTCTCCTGCCTCAGCCTCCTGAGTAGCTGGGACTATAGGCGCCCGCCACCTTGCCTGGCTAGTTTTTTGTATTTTTTAGTAGAGACGGGGTTTCACCGTGTTAGCCAGGATGGTCTTGATCTCCTGACCTTGTGATCCGCCTGTCTCAGCCTCCCAAAGTGCTGGAATTATAGGCTTGAGCCACCGCACCCAGCCAGGCCTTCAAATCTTTAGCAGTTTAGCCTGGTATTTAGTTAATGGAGAAAGGTTAACGTTGAGTGAGTGAGTATTTTATGTGTCATTTCCTTTAGGTTGCTGATTAGGCAAATGGAAACTGGAGACTTTTTTTTTTTGCCACATGCTATTGCTGGCAGGGAAAGTTAACATTTGGAAACTTCTATCTTTAAACAAGTTCTTAGAGTTTTTGGAGGCTGAATGGTGGCATTATCTTTATTTTTTTCTGTAATTGACATAAAATCTGAATAGAAATTTACTATGTAGGTGAACATCTTCTTAAGAGGGACTGCTGTGGTTTCAGCCTGTGTCTGAGAGGGATGGTCTAGATTTGGGTGTCTAGATCTAGGCATTCTGACTTGCATGATTCTTTAGTATACAGAGCAATTCTGAAGTTATCTTACATAAAGTATACCTGAAGCCAGTATATCAGATATTTTCTAATTATTAATGTGTCAACTTTTATCTAGTTCTTTTTTAGTAACTTAATTTCCTCCTCTTCTGTAGGCATCTAGTTTTATAGGTGACTTAAGCTATGCCATTGCTGGGTTGATCTTTTTAGAATATAAAGCAAGTGCACAGTGGTCTGCAGAACTCCTGGTCATCAATTACCGAGGAGAACTTAGAAGTTACCTTGTAAGGTAAAAATGTACTTTGGGAAGCCGTACTTGAAATATTATTTATTTCTCTGGTTTAATGTCAGATTTTGGTATTTCTTTTTTTTCTTTCTGTCTATTATGAAAAATTGCAAATATAATAGGGAAGTTGAAAGAGTGGTGTGGTGAACACCCATTACTTCCACTTGGATTCTACAATTAG
>NW_012115211.1:4487320-4503065 GCF_000951035.1 Colobus angolensis palliatus | reverse complement strand
GCCATTCTCCTGCCTCAGCCTCCCAGGTAGCTGGGGCTACAGGTGCCCGCCACCAAGCCTGGCTAATTTTTTGTAGTTTTAGTAGAGACTGGGTTTCATCGTGTTAGCCAGAATGGTCTCAATCTCCTGACCTTATTATCCGCCTACCTCGGCCTCCCAAAGTGCTGGGATTACAGGCCCGAACCACCCCGCCCGGCCTACTATGCCATTTTGTGTCAAGGGCTTGAACATTTGCAGGTTTTGTTATCCTCTGAGCATCCTGGATCCAGTCCCCCAAGGATGCCTAGGAATGACTGTAGTATGTACTCTTTTGTCTAAGTCTTCCTTTATTCATCATATTTTGAGGATTCATTCATATTTTTACATATATCACTAGTTTATTCCTTTTTATGGATGATTACTATTTTATTGTATGAATAGCTCATGATTTTAAAAATCCGTTCTTCTATTGATAGAACCTTGTTTCCAGTTCTGGGCCACTGCAAATAATGCTGTTACAACCATTCTTGTACAAGTCTTTATGGATATACATTTTCATTTCTCTTGGGTCATTATCTTCACGTGGGATTGCTGGGTCATGGGGAGATGTAGTTTATTTTTATAAAAAACTACACTTTTTACCACATGGTTTTATCAATTACCTTCTCATAATGTATCAGAGTTCTGGTTGTTTTATATCCTCAGCAATATTTGGTATTGTCTGTCTTTTAAATTCTAAACACTTTATTGGGTATTTAGTGATATTCATTGTGGTTTAATGGTATTTACTTCTTACTTACCTTCTTAAATTTAGTGTTGGAACAAATCAGAGCTACCAAGAAAGTCACTGTTTCAGCTTCAGTAGTCATTATCCTCATGGAATCAACACAGCTATTTACCACCCTGGTCACAGGTAAGTAACTATTTGTTCTCATATTTAGTGGAATATTAGGTGGACATAGAAATGTTGGCATAGAGTCAGATAGAATAAACTATTCTGATTCTTATGTTGACTTCTTAATTTTCTCCTCTTGTGCATAGTTATCTTTAATATCTATAATGTTGTTGTCATCTGATTATTCATGCGTATCCATCTGGCTCACTGAGCTCTTCTGAGCTAGATGGGGCACTGGGAGTATTCACTGAGGAATTTGTTCTCCTCTTTTAACCCCCTGGACCTTATTTTTCTCATCTGTAAAATGAGTATGATACCTAACTCAGAGAATTAGTGAGAGAACTAGTACTATATATAAAGTGCCCTCACACAGAGTGGCCTCAGTAGATGCTACTTCCCTTCTTTCTCTCCTTGGTAGTTATGGCTGCACTGATATTGCACAGTTCCTTCCAACAACTGTGTCCTGTCATTCACATATGCCACTTCCCTATGTATTTGCATCTACATTGAGGGTTACTAGAAACCTTATGGCATTTTCTATTTCCAGTGATTTCTCCCCTTTAATTTCGTTACTTGAGAACAGAAGTCACATACTTTATATAGGATAGCCAAGCTAAATGTTTGGTTTCATAAATGGGAAGAGTATCAAAGTTTGAGTAAGACAAACCTAACTTGAATTTTTGAATTTTGAGACTTACTCTGTGTTTGTTGACAAGTCCTTAACTTGGACTCTCAGTACATTTAAGTCTTTTTGATTGGAAATGTATGCAAGTTGGTATTCTATTCAGTCATATGTCTGTATTTAGTTCAGGACTTTATTATTATGAAATTTTTATTCTACAAAAGAAGACACACACACACACACACACACACACACATACACACACATACACTGAAGTCCTCCTTGTGCTCTTCCCTGATCCCGTCGTCTCCATTCTAGAGATGACTACTGTCCTGAGTTTTGTGTGTATGATTTTCTTGCTTTCTTTATAGTTTTATCACTTGTTCATATTTGGTTTTGCTGTTTTAACTTTATGTAAATAGAATCACTCACACGGAAGACATCACAGCTCTCACTTCGTGACTTGCTTTTTGGTGCGTGTTTTGCTTTAGTTTATTCATTTTTAACTACTGTTTAGGACATTTCATTTTGCAAATAATTTGCAACATATTTATTCATTCTCCTGTAGATTAAAATTTGGTTTGTTTCTAATTTTTTTGTTGTAAAGATCGTACTGTGGTGAAAATAATTATGCATTCCTCTGGTATAGATGTCCAAAAGTTTCCGTAGGATGTATAATTAGGAGTGGCAATGCTGGATTGTCAGGTTAGTACATCTTCACCTTTACTAGATAATGGCGAATGTTTTCCAGAGTATTTGTACCAGTTTACAGTCCCATCAGCAGCTTATGAAAATGTCTCTCGTTTCACATTCTCAGTAGTACTCTTGATGGTGTGAGACTTTTAAATGTTTGCTAATTTGGTAGGTGTAAAAGGATATGTCACTCTGGTTTTAATTTGTACTTTCCTGGTTACTGATGAAACTGAGTAGCTTTTCATATGTTATTGGCCATTCATGTTTTCTCATCTATGAAATGCTGGTTTTGTTTCTTTTCTTTTGATAGGGGGTTTGTTGTTGACATTTTATGTAATCTAGATATTAATTCTTACTCTATTATATGCATAATGAATTTTTTTACCAAGTGTGACTTTTTAAAATTTTTTTCTTATATTTACATTTTATTTTTATGAGTTGTATTTGCACATAATTTTAAGTGTTTAATTTTAAAAACTGACTCCTCTACACAACTTCTTGCTTTCCAAAGGTAACCACTTTTAGCTATTTTAATTGATTGTTTTGATTGTTTTCATACATTTAAATAAAAAGCTTACATTGTACTTCTTGATTACAATTTTATACAATGTTTATTTACTTCCCTTTGTGGAAGATGGATATTTAGTTTTCTTACTCTACCACGTGTATGCGCAAATAACTTTCACTTTGTTCTCCTGTTATGTTACATCATATATTAAATCCTATTATATCATAATTTTATAGTTTTTTTTTTTTTAAGATGGAGTCACACTCTGCCGCCCAGGCTGGAGTGCAGTGGCACAATCTCCACTCACTGCAAACTCCGCCTCTTGGGTTCACGCCGTTCTCCTGTCTCAGCCTCCCGAGTAGCTGGGACTACAGGCACCCGGCACCACGCCCAGCTAATTTTTTGTATTTTTAGTAGAGACAGGGTTTCACCGTGTTAGCCAGGATGGTCTCGATCTCCTGACCTCGTGATCCGCCCGCCTTGGCCTCCCAAAGTGCTGGGATTACAGACGTGAGCCACTGTGCCCGGCCTATAGTGTGATTATTATGGTTATGTAGATGGTACTTATAGGTAAGACAAGAAGCTTGTATAGTATTTCATGATTTCAATGATTTTCCATTTTTATTTATTCATTTTTTCATTCGACAAGCGTGTATTGATTTCCTACTCTGTGCCACATACTGTTCCAGGTGCTTAGGGTGTATCTTCCTCATGGAACTTTTTGAGGGAATGACAGACAACAAACAATGAATATAAAGTATGGAGGAGCTAAGTATTATGGGAAAAAATAATCAGAGATGGAGAGTGGAAGGCTGGGAGAGTAGGATGCAAATTCGGTGGCCACATTACCCTCACTGAGGAAGTGACATTTGTGCAAAGACCTGCAGTAGGTAAGGGTATTAGTAGTTTTTAGGTATCTGGGAGAAGAGTATTCTATGCAGCAGGAATAGCCAGAGCAAAAGCCCTGAGTTGGAAGTGTGTTTGGCATTTTTAGGAACAGCAGTGAAGCTAGTTAGGCTGAAGCAGATTGTGATGCAGAGTAATAAGGTGAGGTCAAAGAGAGCGTGGTGAGTGCTGAATCATGCAGAGCTTTGTATGCTATAGGAAGACCCACCTGGTAACTTCTTACTTGTTTATTCTCCTTGTAGTTAATAATTCTTTTTAATTTGCCACGTTTTGAAATGTACTTATCACAGATTTTCCCCTAAACCCACCTCCATAGTGTAAACCTCCTTTTAGGTGTGCTGTTTGATCATCTTGAAGAGGTCTCAGAACTTTCTTCTGAGATCATGCAAGATCAGGTGCATTCAGTGTAGTACGGCCATGGATGGAGATCTCAGAACTTTCTGATCTGCTCCAGTTTGGATTTAACACCTGCCACATAGCTATTGTCTTGGAATTTCACTTCACTGTTATGCAGAAGATTGCTTCCCTATTTCTCTTTGGTTACATGACCTTTTCCTTAGATTTTTTTTTTTTTTCCTTTCTTGGTTTATTTAACTGTTTTGGTGGGTCACAACCTCCTGTAACTTCCTGAGAAATGGTACATGGGAAATACATTTTTTTGAAGCCCTGCATATCTGAAAATGGCTTCATTTTATCTTCGTGCACTTAATTGATCGTTTGACTGAATAGAATTGTATTTTAATACAATTTTTTATTAAAAGTATAGGAAATACTTTTCCTATAAAATTTTGAAGGTATTGTTCTATTTTCTTCTAGCTTCTGGTAGTGTTGCTCTTGAGAATGTCATTGTAGTATCAAACCCATGTTTCTTTCTTTCTCTGCTTTTTGTCTTCTTTCTCTCTGGAATGTAAGATTTTCTTTTTTTCCCCCAGTGTTCTGAAATTTGACCATGTTATGACTTGGCGTAGGTTTACTAATATCCACAGTGCTGGCCCTTCACTTTGGATAGTCAAAAATCTCACTTTTGAGAAAATTCTTTGAATTATTTCTTTGATTATTTCCTCTTCATTTTTTTTTTTTTTTAATTCTCTGGGATTTCTGTTATCTAGATGTAGGGTGTCCTAGAATGACCTTTAATTTTTTCCCTTTCTCCTTTCCCCACCTACTTTGTTTTTGTGGAAAAGAGAGAAGTAAAATATTATTTTAATTTTTTCTGTATAAATACATGTACTTACTGAAGAAAGTAGTTTGAAACACTTTTTGAGATCTTTTATAAATATAGTAAATTACTGATACATATGATTTTATTTTGAAAAAATCTATATTCTGGTTAATTTTTGCCGATATGTTTCTTATATTACAAATTCTTTTGTGCTGCATCTCCTTTTTAAATTAGTTATTGTGATTTTAGATTTTATTGTTATATTTTTCACTTATAGAAGTTCTCTTTAGTTTTTTACAAAATCTTTCTTAAAAAAAGACAAAAGGGAGTTGAAATGAATATTTAGTGAGCCCCAAGGTGTTTTGAGGGTTAAATATTCAGCACATGGTAGGTATTCAGGAAATGATAGGTAAAGTTATTATTTAGTATTGAATAAATGTAATACTTTTAACTTACTCCTTTTGATTTGTGTGGCTCTGTTTAAGAGTTAGTTGTTTATCCTTAAGAAATTTGATGATCAGTTTCAAAAATCTGGGTAACTAAAAAAATTTAAAAATTTAAAAATTTTAAAATGTTAATTTAATTTAAAAATTAAATATTTAATATTAAATTAAAATTTACAAATAATTAAAAAATATTAACAGTAGGTAATCTGAAATGATAATAGACTTCTGTTTTATTTTGGATATAGTTGAATGTTTATATGTGAAGTTAGAGGTCTTTACGTTTTATAGTATTGAATGTAATCCTATATGCTGCAAATAATTACACAATTTATTACAACAAAACATTTTTGATTATAAAATAAACATATTACAATAATAAAATCATGCCATTTTGATTTTATTTTTGTCAAATTCTTATACGAAGACTGGCCTTTCAATGTTTAATATGTTAGATCTTGTATTTTCTGTGCCTAGCTTCACATTAAGTCTTGAATTTAAATCTTGCTATTAGAAATGGGATAGAATTTGTTTTGCTGTGACATGCTCAGTTCTTTATTGTGAATTTTGCCAAGCCTTGACAGTGCATATACAGTACCCATGGCACTCTGATTGCTAGTTTGATTTCTGTTGAGGGTGACCTCTTGTTTATGTTAACATTTCCTTTGGGATCACATTTTATTGTTTAAGCAGGGTTTCCTCCTTGAAAGTCATTTTGGGTTTAGTTCAAGTTGATTTTTTGGTTTTATTTTATTTATTTATTTGAGAGAGGGTCTCACCCTGTCATCCATGCTGGAGTCCAGTGCATGATTTTGGCTTACTGCAGCCTCAACCTCCTGGGCTCAAACGATCCTCCCACTTCAGCCTCTCAAGTAGGTGGGACCACAGGCAAACGCCACCACACCTGGCTGTTGATTTTGGAGAGATAGGGTTTTACCATGTTGCTCAGGCTGATCTTGCACTCCTGAGCTCAAGCAATCTACCCGCCTCAGTCTCCCAAAGTGCTGAGATTACGGGCATGAGCCACCACACCCTGCTAATTTTGTTGTTTTAAAGTGTAGTTATTAATACCTCACTTTCTCAGCACGTATATATACTTTTTGAATATGTTTCTTACAAAGTGTGTGTGTTCTGTTACAGAAGTTGTTGGTATTAGGATGATTGATGAGGTGGAAAGTCCATTCTATCTTTACCTGGCCTGCTTTCCATGACCGTCTTTATTGTGGCTTGCCTTGTGGAATGCACCATGTTAGGGGTTGGGGGAGATGTGAAGATGGAGAGCAATTCTGACCTAAGATCTCATATTCTTAGGAAATAATATATGTGTGTATTCATATATATATATTTTAAATTTTATTTATTTATTTATTTTGAGATGGAGTCTCACTCTGTAGCCCAGGCTAAAGTGCAATGGTGTGATCTCAGCTCACTGCAACCTCTGCCTCCCTGGTTCAAGTGATTCTTCTGCCTTAGCCTCCTGAGTAGCTGGGATTACAGGCACTTGACATCAGGTCTGGCTAATTTTTGTATTTTTGTAGAGACTGGGTTTCACAATGTTGGCCAGGCTGGTCTCGAACTCCTGACCTCGGGTCATCCTCCCGCCTCGGGCTCCCAAAGTGTTGGGATTACAGGCATGAGCCACCATGCCCATCCAGTGTATGCGTATATATTTTACTAATGTCTAAAATACATTTCTTTCTCTGAATGCTCTGTGTGTGTGTGTGTGTGTACATTTATGTATCTAAACATATATAATATATAAAAATGTATTTCACATGTATTGAAATATATGTTTATTATATAAATACAAATAATATAAATATATTCATATTATATGTGTAAATGTACATATTTCATATATAAAATATATTAAAAATCTATATATGTGAACTAGAATGCAAGCTAGAAAATAAGCACCTTAAAGGGATGCAGATACAGTGATGTGGGGGTCCAAATAAGGAGCTACTACTTGCTTGAAGGAGCAGAGAAGCATCGCAGGTAGCACTTGGACTTGCTTTGATGAATGGATACAATCCAGATACGATGGACATTCTAGACAAAGTGACAATGTTAATAGTGGCAAGGGAAAAGAAGTCATGGTATAGTTTTGGGAAATTGTAAGTGGTGTAGCTTGGCTGACACTGTAGAGTGTGTGTCTGAGGACAAAGAAGGTGATAGTGGTGGTGGGAGATAGGACATGGGAACGGCAGGTTGAGGCCCGTTAATTGGGAGTGGTAAGAGGCAGCTTATTCTTTAGGGGACTCAAATTTTTGAGCTGAGGAAATAACGATCATTTGTGCTTTGAGGAATGTTGATTCCATAGGGAGGTACTAAAGGCTGGCTGGGTGACTTGTAGATGATCAGGTACTAGTTCACGCCACACGTAACAAGGACCTACTCATTATCTTATATGTAACTGCTATTGGCACTATTTAAATATACCATATTTTATTGTTAATTGTTTTCTATTTTGATGAACATATCCTTCTATAGTTTGAACATCTGCCCTCCAAAATCCATGTGTTGAAACTTAATGGCCAATGCGATGGCATTAAGAGGTGAGGCCTTTAAGACATGATGAGGCCGTTAGGACTCCTCCCTCATGAGTGCATTTAAGGCCCTCATAGAAGAGGCTCCATGCGTTGTCTTCCCACCTGGCAGATGCAGCAACAAGGTGCCGTTTTGGAAGTGGAGAGCAGCTCCCACCAGACAACCAACCTCACCGCACCTTGTGAACTTCCCAGTCTTCAGAACTGTGAGAAAATAGGTTTCTGTTCTTCATTAATTACTCAGTCTCTCAGGTATTTTGTTATGGTAGTTCAAATAGATGGACACATATCTCATATCCCCAATTAGACTATCAGATACTTGAAAGCAAGGAATACGTAGTATACACCTTTGTAAAAGCCGCAGTGAATAGTATATGAGCTCTGGCTCTGAGGGCACCTTGAATAAATAACTCTTATTTTTTGAGTAGAGAAGAAAATTTATGTTTCTTTCTTTTGACTTTTCCTTTTTTCTCCTTTTCCATTTTGCATTCTTCTTCATACCCCACATTTCTGTGTTTTTTTTTTTCTCTCCTCCCTTTTAAAAGAAGAGTATTTTATATCTTAATGCTGGACTATTTTTGTTTGATTGTTTGTTTCATACTGACTACTCCACTCTCTTCAGTTGTTATAAGAGTCAATATTTGATTTCTTTTTTCCTGGCATTATTTCAGGAAGGTAAGTGGGACTGTAGGATTGAAATGATCATACTGAATAGTTATTGTGGGATAAATTTCCTTAAAGTCAGATTATACTTACTACTATTAAGATGTTTACTTTTTGACTCAGGATCTAAGCAAAAATAGGGTATTTTTGAGGGACAGTCTCCATTTAAATAAGAATGTCTGAAAAGTTTGATATATTATCAAACCAAAGAAAGAGGGCCTTTTGTTGATTGTACAATCATATACATCTCTTGGTGGCAGTCAGTGTGGAGATGGATGACTGCATTATTGTTTCTGAATGAAGACTGTTGTAAAGCAAGGAGCATATGTAAGTGGCCTGTTGTACATGACGAAAATTTTGCTAGCTTGTTTGTATTTTCCATTATGTGGTCTTTTTTTTTTAAACGAAAGAAGCTGAAATATTTATCACATTTTTATTTATTTTCAGTTATTTCAGTAATGTGGGCCTGTGATGTTTATCATCCACAAAGATTTTATAAATGTGAAGAAAATCAGCCAGAGTTGAATTTCGATAAATTGGTAATATGCAAACTCAGGGTTGTATGAAATTCATCGTTTTGTCTAATGTTGTGAGCATTGTTGAAGAAGAGAAACTGAGATGGTACATTTGGTAATATGAAACAAAAATTAGTTGAGAGGCTTTGGGATAAGCTCTATGAATGTGCTGATTTTGACTATTTTCTTTCTTACATATCCTAACTCACAGCCTAATGTATTTTATCCTTAAACACTCAGACTGTCTCATTCCAGTCTTGCTTCCTTTCTTCAACCTACCCCAACACCTCGCTGCCATCTTTTTTGTATTCTTAATGTTTTCTTTGCTCCGTTGATTTTAGCAGAGATTACAGCCTAATTCTGGCTGAGAAGATTCTCTGATCTCTGCATTGTTAGACGAGATGGCATTAAGCTTTTTGTTCACGGTGGGTACTATGCTTGCTGGTGGAGATTCAAATGTAGTACCTGCCCTGTAGGAGTTTACACCCTATCTGGGAATTATACAGTCCCAAATAACACTTAATGAATTAGGTTCAAATAGAACACTTTATGTATAGATTTTTAAGTGGCACTTATTGCTTTCAGTAGTATATAACTTTTTTATTTTTGTGATTTTGTTCCTATTTTTGTTTTCAATTTTGTTGAAAATTTTTATAAGCAACATCTGACGTGGCTTTGTATTTCCAACATTTCCTTGATAGCTACAAAAAGGTAATTAGTGTTTGAAGGTAGCTACTTCTAGACTCTAATTTACATCTCAACAAAGTCAAAAGGCAGAGAACATACCTACTTTCTTGGGAGAAGCTGTGCTTTTTGAAAAACCACTCATGTTCACTTTCCTTGATGACCCTTTGACACTGATTTTCAGTATATAATTGATTGATTTTTACTAAATGTATAGAGTTGTGCAACCACTACTACAGTTGGTTTTATATCTACAGAAAATTTTAAAAATATTTTTTAATGTAATAGAATGTGTACTAGAATAGGAGACAGGAGCCCTGAATTCTGTTCTTGGTTGTTCTACTTTCTAACTGTGTAATCACAAAGCAAGTCATTAACCCTTTCTTTACCACACTTTTCTGGCACTGTACTGGGCACAGACCACAGTACTTCAAGCACCAAGGAGGGTCATTGTAGACTACTGTGTAGCATTTGACAGAGGAAAATTGTGGTGGAGAGTTTAACAGCAGGCACTGTGGAAGGATTCATTGTCAGGGATACCTGGCAGGCAACAGCAGGCTTCAGAGACAAGACTTACTTTTCCTGGGAGAACAAGTTTGAGTAAGACTTCAAAAATTAAATTGCTGGTATTGGGATGGAAATTGGGAATTTGGTTTCAGAACCTGGATAGTCATTTAAATCTGGATAAAAAGTAGATGTGGAATAAACCATATAGGTAGATGCTGAATATATTGTGTTTTTGCAGTGGAGTTGCTTAAATCCACCCTAAGGCTCGAGAGGGAATTAAATCTTCAGCTTATGTTCCTTAGCATCAGCTGTGGGTTGAGGGAAGGAAACAGGCAAGAACGTCCAAGAAATCTAAGTTAATTTATTCATTAGTACTTTTATTGACATTCTGTGCCAGGCCAATGACTCTTAACAAGGTGTGGACAGCAGAATTACCTATTGAAAGTTTTAAACATTGCGTACCTAGGTCCTACCCTCAAAGACTTGATCAGGTGTCCTCCCCTCCAGTTAAAAATCCTTGTGCTATAAGCTCTGGGAGATTTAATGGGATGAATGGGATAATGACTAGGATATGTTCCTTGCTTTGAAATTGCCCTAATGAGGGATAGCAATAAATTTCATTTTAGTTGCTATCTCCCTTCCATTGGTTGTAGCTGCCTAAAAAAACTGGGCGAAGAAGTACTGTGAGGCCAGGCCTGGGCCCATAATGAGCTAAGATTGATGGTTGGCACAGGTGTAGAAGTAGCAGAACTGGATATCCATCTTCTCTTGTCTGTCTGCATGGGGTGAGCATGTGTATGCATGTGTGTTTATTCTGACTTCCTTGGAAGCCTACAACATGCCAGTCAGACCACTAAGGCACTTGTTGCAGGTAGGGGTGACAAACATGAGTAAAATACAGGTTCATGCCATCAAGATTTCATGCTCAGAGAGAAACAGTTTTCTCTTTAGCGAGGTTACTCTAATCCAGAAAACTTCAAAGACGCAGAAAACTGGATTTGTCAATGTGCAGAGAGGATATCACACTTAGGGGCTAACGTAGCTCAAAAGATCTATGTAAAGAAAAAAGCATCAATGAGCCAATATCATATTTTATTTTGAAAACTATAAAATGGACCAGGACACTTGTCTTGGTAGACCTATGTGGGAATCCCAATTGTAATCAGAAGTTTGTTTAGAAAGCACAGACAGCAAAAGTAGTGTTACAGTATTGACATTTAGCTGAAGTACCTAGATTTTCCATGTCTACCGTAAGGAGACGCTTACCAGTAGAACTTTATACTTAAATTCCTTTTGCCAAGAATCTTCTAATTGACACGTGTGTTTGCTCTTTATATGTATTCATAGCTAGATAATATTTGCATACATATATTTTACAAAACCACATATATGATGCTTATGTGATGCTGCCAGCTCTCCCCCTACTCCTACTCCAGTTTGAACCGGGACAGGTAATAAGTGCACACAATCTATATCATCACATTTACTCAAGAATATCTGCCTTTGCAAAACCTGTGTGGGGCATCTTGCACCCCATATCACAGTTAGGAACCACTGCCATCATCTTGGCAGTCAGGAAGTCACTCCGTTTCAGGTATTATTTTATCTTTTTCCATTCACTGTGTATCTCCCAAATACGGCAACATGATGGCTTTATATTTTACATGCACAAATGTTTTTGTGTAAAAAATCTATGGTGTCACAGAGAGTAGTGGTTATGATAAAGCACAGTTGTTTAGCTTTTATGTGCTAACTTTAAATAAATGAACAAATAAAGAGATGATGTAAATGATACCTTTAAAATACCAAAAAATCATTTGAAAGAGGTACGCTAGTGTCTAAAGTTTGAGATATATTTCCTACCTTAGTTAGCTTTTTTCACTGTTCACTGCTAGTAGATAGAAATACAGTTTATTTATTTATTTATTTATTTGGAGACAGAATCTCGCTCTGTTCCCCAGGCTGGAGTGCAGTGGTGTGATCTCGGCTCACTGCAACCTCTGTCTCCCGGGTTCAAGAGATTCTCCTGCCTCAGCTTCTTGAGTCGCTGGGATTACAGGCGTCTACCACCACACCCAGCTAATTTTTGTATGTTTAGTAGAGACAGGGTTTTACCATGTTGGCCAAGGTGATCTCGAACTCCTAACCTCCAGTGATTCGCCCATCTTGGCCTCCCAAAGTGTTGGGATTACAGACATGAGCCACTGCACCTGGCCTATAGAAATACAGTTTATTTTTGCACAGTCATTCCTTGGTATCTGTGGAGGCTGGATTCTAGGACCCCTCCTGGATACCAAAATCCACAAATGCTCAAGTCCCTGATGTGAAATGGCGTAGTATTTGCATATAATCTATGCACATCCTCCCGTGTATTTCACGTCGTCTCTAGACTCCGTATAATATCTCATCTAATGTAAATGCTCTATAAATAGTTGTCATACTGTATTGTTTAGAGAATGTCAGGAAAAAAAGTCTATACGTGTTCAGTACAGATACAACCATCCCTTTTTTTTCTGAATATTTTTCATCTGTGGTTGGTTGAATCCGCGTATGCAGAACCCATGGATGTGGAATGCTGCCTGTACAGCTGATCCTTGAAAACACAGGGTTCTACTGCATGGGTCCACTTATACACAGATTTTTTTCAATAAATATATTAGAAATGTTTTCTTGAAGATTGGCAACAATATGAAGAAACTTGCAGATGAACCACATACTTTGGAAGTATCAAAAATATTGAGAAAAAGTTAGATATGTCATGAATGCATAAAATATATGCAGATATAATTCTATTTTATTACCATGTACTATACACAAATCTATTATAAAAAAATGACATTTATCAAAACTTACATACCGTGTATGGTGACATTCACAGTCAAGAGAAATGTAAACAATCATAAAGATGTAGTGTTAAATAATAACTGCATAAAGTAGCTGCGGTAATACTGTACTATGGTAATAATTTTGTAGCCACCTGTTGCTGTTGCAGTGAGCTTGTACTGCAAGTACCCACTTAGAATGTTGCATGATGCTAATCATCTCCAAGTGAGCAGTTAGTCTCCAGGAAATTGCGTATCACAGTAAAAAGTAATCTCTCGAGGTTCTCATGTATTTTTCATAGTGTTTAGTGCGGTACTGTAAACCTTGAATAATGCCATGGGACCCATACGAAGTTCCATTAGTGATGCTGGAAGTGCTCCCAGGAAGCAGGGAGAAGTCACGACATGACAAGAAAAAGTTGAATCGCTCGATATGTGCCACATGTTGAATCTGCAGCTGTGGTGCGCACCCTTTCAGACAGATGATTGATCTTGTAAACAGACTATGTAAACATACAGCATTGATAACTACAGTACAGTACTGTAAATGTATTTAATCTTAGGATTTTTTCTTAATAACATTTTCATTTCTTTAGCTTACTTTACTGTAAGAATACAGTATGTAATACCTATAAAATATGTGTTAATAGACTGTTTTTCTTATCAGTAAGGCTTGGGTCAACATTAGCCTATTAGTAGTTAAATTTTGGGGCAGTCAAAAGTTATACATGGATTTTGCCTGCTTGGGGGCTGGCACCCTTAACCCTGTGGTATTCAGGGGTCAGCTGTGTATTGCTCCTACATTAAACTTGGTTATCAATTCTCATAGTATTTTAATGGAATCTTTTGGCCATATTTTTTCCTTTACCTATTCTATGTATTTTTATAGGCAGCCTTATTCAGACCTAGTGGTTTTTAACCACTTAAATGCATATGTAATACCTTCTAAGTCTATATCCCAGAAAGTACTCCTAGGCCACAAAGCTGCTTATTCACTCGCTTACTGAACATCTTTTCCTGGATAGCTCACAAGTACCATGTACTTATTATATTTTGTGTTCATAATTTTCCTCCTTCAAACCTGCTTCTCATGTATTCCCATATCTTGATGTATAATATTTCCACCAGGCCAGAATTTGAGATTTATGTTAGATAATTCTCAACTCATTCTTATGATCTTCAAGCCTTGTTGATTCTGCTTCTTTAGTATGCCTCCTCCTCCCCATTTCTAGTGCCATCCTTATACTTCAGACCCTCATTACTTCTGAATTTACTTATCAAGTTGTTTTCTCTTCCTCTAATTTCTTTTCATTTCTGTTGCTAGAAAGAATTACAGGTCTTAAAATGCAACTCTGATCATTTACTTCTCTACTTAGAAATCCTTCTCTGATTTCCTTTAGTCCTTGGGATAGGGATATCGCTTCTTAGATTAGTATTAAAGGCCTTTTGTAGCTTGGCCTTTCATCTGTCTAGCTTCCTATTACACCCTCTCATGTTTTCTTTGCTCCGTGCCAGCGGTCAGCACACTTCCTGTAAAGGGGCAGCTTGTAAATATTTTAGACTGTGTGGGCCATATGGTCTCTGTTATGACTGCTTAACTTTCCTCTTGTAGTGTGAAAACAGACATGACAACATGTAAAATTCACAGTGTGGCTGTGTTCCGTAAAGCTTTATTTACAAAAATCGACGGTGGGCTGAATTTGATTTGAGGGACTAGAGTTTGCTGGCCCCTGGTCTAGATGACCCTAGGCATGTGTAAATTTCTGTATTTCTCAAAATGTCATTGTTGTTTTTAAAGCCAAAAACCCTGTCTTAGAACTGTATCATTAGTCTCAGCAGCACGGTGCTTCGCATGGAGTACTTGTCAGTAGATTTTGGTTAAATTGTTAAATATACTTGACTTTGTCAAAGCATATAAAGAGAGAAAGCAATACTAATACACTGGAATGTAATTTCCATGAAAGCAGAAAATTCATCTGTGTTATTTACGGCTCTATTTTCAGCTTTTAGACTAGGGCTTGGCACATACTTGGTGCTCAATATGTATTTCCCAGTAAATAAATGAAAGCCTGACTTTGGAAGAATTAAAATGTAAGAGCTAGGTGGAGCAACTGTATGAATGGAAGAGTTTTTCCAAACTTCTCTTTGGTGAAATTACAGTCTCACTGTATTTCACATAGATGTGAAATAGATGTTTCTGTAAGATGGAATCACCTCCGCCTGCTGGGTCGAAGAAGGTAGTATTAAGATTGCGGTCAGTTAATGATATAGTAATGCCATAAGATTGTAAACTCCATGAAGGCAGGGAATACTTGATTTCATCACACAGTATTTCCTACACTGCTAGCTTAGCACCTTGCAAGTTTTAGACACTTTCTGAACTGACATTGAATTGACTTCAATTGAAGATTATAATAGATGAAATTAACTTTATAGAGCCTTTACTGATGACCAGATACTTATATATGCTGAATCCTACTCATCACAATATGCGATGGTTTCATAACTGCTGTTGTGTGTGTAGAGAAACCTAAGCTCCTAGAGCTTAAGAAACTTTCCTAAGATGGCATGACTGTTCAGTGGTAAATTCATGTCTTTGATTCCCATGCCCAGTAAGCTTTTCTCTGGCAAACTTTGGCCTGTGGGCCAAATGTGGCCTGTTTCTAAGCATAGATTTTATATTTTTTAAATTGTTGGAAAAATCCTCAAAAGAATATTTTATCATACATGAAAATTATATTAAATTCAAATTTCAGTGTTTATAAAGAAAGATTTATAGGAACATAGCCACACTTTT
>NW_012115211.1:4482860-4485861 GCF_000951035.1 Colobus angolensis palliatus | reverse complement strand
GCAGGATTTTTGTAGTAAAGAATGTTTAGGATCTACTACAATGAATTAACATTAAGAACATTTCAGTTTTCCCAAGAGTTATGTCTTCTAGCTGTGAATTGATAGGTGACGTTTTTTGAGCCCTTACTTTGCCAAGTGTGGTTAAGGCAGTTTTAAATTTTGGGATATGGGGAGTATTTTCTTTTTTCTTTTTCTTTATTGGTCACTGGTCATTGGACAGGTTTCTTCATTGGTTTTAAGGAGTTTTAAGCCACTAGATGGCAGATTTTTCCCACATTTATTAGATTGAAGAGCCTTCTTAATAAGCCATTTATAATTCTTCTTGAACCAATTTTTAGTGTAATTTTTTTGTTAATTAAAAAATTTAAATTGCTACATAAGATACCATGGTATCTTAATATATGTATACAATGTGTAATGATCAGATCAGGGTATTTAGGATCTCCATTACCTAAACATTTACCATTTCTTTGTGTTGGGAACATTTCAAATCTCTTCTAGCTATTTTGAAATATATGATAAATTGTTATTAACTGTAGTCATCCTACTATGCTATCAAACACCAGAACCTACTCCTTTATCTAACTGTATGTCTGTATCCACTAACTTTCACAGTTCGTCAGTATCACGTATAGTCGGCTGCTTAGGGGCTTGCATTCTGCCCGTACTTGCCTTTTCTCGTATTGCCCTGGTCACGTCTGTGATATCGCCCCCTGTTCTTCTCTGGCCTCTACCTTTAATCTTGCTCCTTTAATTCACTCCTCCTTAGGTTTTTTCACTCCATCAGTCACAGTTTATTTTTGTTGTCCGATACCTGTGTTCCTGCTTTGAGTTTTTGACTCTTAGAATTTTAGAGCTGAAAAAGAGTTCATCCATCATTTGGTTCAACCTCTTCATTTCTCAGGTGGGAGAACTGAAGCCTAGAGAAGTTAAGACAAGGACAAGGACTATGTCTTATTTATCTTTGTAGCACCGTAGTTCTTGGCACTTAGTGCCCAGAGAGAAGTGTCTTTTGAAACAACCGTCGTAAATGCTCTAAAGGATACAACCATGAATTAGACACAGTGTCTGCACCCAAATGGCTCCAAGTGTAGTAATGGAGGCATGATTTAAATGACTGTTATGTGGTAGAAGGTAGAGCATGATTAACTTCTTGCCCAGGAAGTTAGCAAGACTGAATATTTGTACTGTTAAGGACCTATTGGAACCTTCTGCCCTGTTTTTTCCCACTTGTCCTTTAGAGGCTGGAAGCACTCATTGCAGTTCTTATAGTTCTTTGAACACACCATTTACAAACTCATCTCTGTGTTCTTGTACATCATGTTGGTTTAGAATGCCCTTGGCTTAGAAGGCTCTTTACCTAACCCCTTTATCTGTCTGGGAAATTGTTTAATGGATGAACCTTTTACTGGTGCTCCGCTGTGCAGCCTTCTTTGACCTCTTCCTTCGTGCAGTTAATGTGTCTTTTAGGCTGCTTTTGTACCTAACTGAAAGGTTTCTGAAGAGGTCTTGTGCAGTAGTGGTCAGTGCTTACTGGTTATTTTACTTGTGGTGGACTCTACTCATATTTATTCCTCTATATGAATGCATATCCCTGGCTGTTTGAGAAAAGGAAGGTACAGAAGTAATGCAGGCCCCCTAACCAGCACACCATATGTGGTACTGGACAAAAGTGAGAGTTAAGAGTTATGCTCAACATTGATTTCCAAAAAATTAGAAATAGTTTACTAAGAGGTTTCGTCAGTGGCTTGGCATATTCCTCATTGGTTATACGCAGTTTAGTAAACATTAATGGCGTGAAAGGAATGTCTCAAGATTATATAGTTTCTTTTGAGCAAAGGTTAGTTAAACTTGATACTCCTGATTCTAGACCCATCATTTGCCTGCTATTTTCCATAAAATTTGAGGTTGAAGATTAATATGACTTGGCTCTGTGTCCGCACACAAATCTCACCTTGTAGCTCCCATAATTTCCACGTGTTGTGGGAGGGACCTGGTGGGAGATGATTGAATCGTGGGGGCGGGTCTTTCCTATGCTCTTCTCGTGATAGTGAATGGGGCTCATGAGATCTGATGGTTTAAAAAAAATGGGAGTTTCTCTGCACAAGCTCTCTTTGCCTGCTGCCGTCCACATAAGATGTGACTTGCTCCTCCTCGCCTTCCACCATGATCATGAGGCCTCCCCAGCCATGTGGAGCTGTAAGTCCAATAAAACTCTTTCTCATATAAATTGCCCAGTCTCGGGTATGTCTTTATGAGCAGCGTGAAAATGGACTAAGACAAAGATTATTGGGAAAGATAATCTTTTTCTTTCTCTTTCTCTCTTGTTTTTGTTGAGGGGAAGTAAAGTTTTGCTAATTCCCATGCCATGTGCTTTAGTGTAGAGGATTTAATTTGTATTATAAAAATTCCATTTTACTGTACCTTCATAGGATAATTTGAAAATATTTGCTTCAAAATGTTATTTTGAAATTAAGCACTTAAAAGTCGAATAAATATTCTGTATATTTAAGGATCTAATTGTTACCATTGCATGTAAATATTCTAGGTGGAGGAATTTAATGCAAAAGCAAGTAACATTAATGATATAAATTATTTGCTACAGTGTTAGCTTCTATAGACTAAATTTCTTAAAAAATCTAATAACTATTTTAGTAGTAAGTCCCAGTCCCAGAATACTTAAGATATAATCATTAATGTATACACAACCTCAAAGTATCACAAGGCACATTATATGATAATTTCCTTTTCAGTATTTCTCTAGACTTGTGGGTTGATGCAATGTGTTAAAGCCAATTCACTGTTTTTTTTTTCCCCTAGACTTCATTAACTAGAGAAATTTATGTGCATAATTTGGGATATTGTATCTTGATGTTCTTCTTTTTAAGTTAAAAAAAAAAGGGGAGAGAGAAGGAGAAGTACAGAGAATAATATAATATACAGATGGTCCCCAACTTGCAATTTTTTTAACTTAAGACTTTTCCACTTTATGGTGGTGCAG